>NC_090325.1:3354170-3727938 GCF_035084215.1 Heptranchias perlo | reverse complement strand
TGGTGTGAGGAGAGGGGTGTGAGGAGGGGAGGTGAGGAGGGGAGGTGAGGTGAGGGTGTGAGGAGGGTATGGGGTGGGGATGTGAGAAGAGGGGGGGTGAGGAGAGGGGGGGTGTGAGGAGAGGGGTGTGAGGAGGGGGTGAAGGGGGGTGTGAGGGAGGGGGGTGAGAGGGGGGTGAGGAGGGGGTGTGAGGGAGATGGGGTGTGAGGGAGGGGCGTGAGGGGGGGGTGAGGGGGGTGAGGGAGGGGCGTGAGGGGGGGGTGAGAGGGGGGGGTGAGGGGGGGGCGAGGGGGGGGGCGTGAGGGGGGGTGTGCTGGTATCAGTGTGTGTTCAGTATTCGAGGAATGAGCTGACCTTATCCTGTTTCTCTGCCCTTTCTGTTATTTTCCCACTCAGATTCCCCTCCCCTTAAATCGGCTCCAGATCGAGCTGACTCTTCCCCTCTGACCGTTCTCCTTCCTCCACAAACCACAGGCTCCTTAAACCCAATCTAAATATCTTCAGCCTCAGTTCCTTCATCCGTTCCTCGACCTCCCTTAACCCATGGTCTTCTCTCCCACTGTGACCGTAGCAACAGAGGGAGAGGGTTTGAGGCAGGAGGAGACCTTTGGCCCACCGTCCCCACCGAGCCCACCGAGCCCACCGTCCCCACCGTCCCCACCGAGCCCACCGTCCCCACCGAGCCCACCGTCCCCACCGTCCCCACCGAGCCCACCGAGCCCACCGAGCCCACCGTCCCCACCGTCCCCACCGTCCCCACCGAGCCCACCGTCCCCACCGAGCCCACCGTGCCCACCGTCCCCACCGTCCCCACCGAACCCACCGTCCCCACCGAGCCCACCGAGCCCACCGTCCCCACCGTCCCCACCGTCCCCACCGAGCCCACCGTCCCCACCGAACCCACCGTCCCCTCCGAGCCCACCATCCCCACCGTCCCCACCGAGCCCACCGAGCCCACCATCCCCACCGAGCCCACCGTCCCCACCGTCCCCACCGAGCCCACCGTCCCCACCGAGCCCACCGTCCCCACCGTCCCCACCGAGCCCACCGTCCCCACCGAGCCCAGATAGCCCATGGTGCATTTCTCGTCACCTTGAACGTCTCATTTCCTTGTTGAAACCCCTCTCGGTTCCTTCTCCCACCCCCAGTGCCAGTAACCTGTTGCTCAGACTCACCACCGTCACTCTGGGAATTTCAAAGGTTGAATTGAGATGATCAATAGTGCCAGCAAATCACGTCCGCTGCAGAACATGTGACGGTGGTGTTTGGGATTCGGATTAATTATTTTTTGATATTACCGCAAACTGGAAACACGCTCCCAACGGCCAGTGAACATCACCCAATCACTGCGGGTGCCTTTTGATTGACATGCTGTCGTTTCCAGGCGATGGGAAGGCGGGGACCCTGGAGTGGCGAATCAGAAAACTCCGACCTGCCTCCTCTTGACCCCTGACGGAAGTTTCCACAGCCTGGGCTACACGGCCAGAGACTCTTACCATGACCTGGACCCCGAGGAAGCCAGGGACTGGCTCTACTTTGAGAAATTTAAGATGAGGATTCACAGCACCTGCGTGAGTAAAACTCCACCCGGTTACATCACCCACCCACCACTCCGAGGGCACACTCTCAAAGTCTCACCTCGGCCTCGCACAGAAGGTCTCGCTGTGAGAGGCTGGCACCCAGTACTCTGTATCTAACCCGTGCTGTACCTGTCCTGGGAGTGTTTGATGGGACAGTGTAGAGGGAGCTTTACTCTGTATCTAACCCGTGCTGTACCTGCCCTGGGAGTGTTTGATGGGACAGTGTAGAGGGAGCTTTACTCTGTATCTAACCCGTGCTGTACCTGACCCTGGGAGTGTTTGATGGGACAGTGTAGAGGGAGCTTTACTCTGTATCTAACCCGTGCTGTACCTGCCCTGGGAGTGTTTGATGGGACAGTGTAGAGGGAGCTTTACTCTGTATCTAACCCGTGCTGTACCTGCCCTGGGAGTGTTTGATGGGACAGTGTAGAGGGAGCTTTACTCTGTATCTAACCCGTGCTGTACCTGCCCTGGGAGTGTTTGATGGGACAGTGTAGAGGGAGCTTTACTCTGTATCTAACCCATGCTGTACCTGTCCTGGGCGTGTTTGATGGGACAGTGTAGAGGGAGCTTTACTCTGTATCTAACCCGTGCTGTACCTGTCCTGGGAGTGTTTGATGGGACAGTGTAGAGGGAGCTTTACTCTGTATCAAACCCGTGCTGTACCTGACCCTGGGAGTGTTTGATGGGACAGTGTAGAGTGAGCTTTACTCTGTATCTAACCCGTGCTGTACCTGACCCTGGGAGTGTTTGATGGGACAGTGTAGAGTGAGCTTTACTCTGTATCTAACCCATGCTGTACCTGCCCTGGGCGTGTTTGATGGGACAGTGTAGAGGGAGCTTTACTCTGTATCTAACCCGTGCTGTACCTGTCCTGGGAGTGTTTGATGGGACAGTGTAGAGGGAGCTTTACTCTGTATCTAACCCGTGCTGTACCTGCCCTGGGAGTGTTTGATGGGACAGTGTAGAGGGAGCTTTACTCTGTATCTAACCCGTGCTGTACCTGCCCTGGGAGTGTTTGATGGGACAGTGTAGAGGGAGCTTTACTCTGTATCTAACCCGTGCTGTACCTGCCCTGGGAGTGTTTGATGGGACAGTGTAGAGGGAGCTTTACTCTGTATCTAACCCGTGCTGTACCTGCCCTGGGAGTGTTTGATGGGACAGTGTAGAGGGAGCTTTACTCTGTATCTAACCCGTGCTGTACCTGCCCTGGGAGTATTTGATGGGACAGTGTAGAGGGAGCTTTACTCTGTATCTAACCCGTGCTGTACCTGCCCTGGGAGTGTTTGATGGGACAGTGTAGAGGGAGCTTTACTCTGTATCTAACCCGTGCTGTACCTGCCCTGGGAGTGTTTGATGGGACAGTGTAGAGGGAGCTTTACTCTGTATCTAACCCGTGCTGTACCTGCCCTGGGAGTGTTTGATGGGACAGTGTAGAGGGAGCTTTACTCTGTATCTAACCCGTGCTGTACCTGCCCTGGGAGTGTTTGATGGGACAGTGTAGAGGGAGCTTTACTCTGTATCTAACCCGTGCTGTACCTGCCCTGGGAGTGTTTGATGGGACAGTGTAGAGGGAGCTTTACTCTGTATCTAACCCGTGCTGTACCTGCCCTGGGAGTGTTTGATGGGACAGTGTAGAGGGAGCTTTACTCTGTATCTAACCCGTGCTGGACCTGCCCTGGGAGTGTTTGATGGGACAGTGTAGAGGGAGCTTTACTCTGTATCTAACCCGTGCTGTACCTGCCCTGGGCGTGTTTGATGGGACAGTGTAGAGGGAGCTTTACTCTGTATCTAACCCTATACCTGCCCTGGGAGTGTTTGATGGGACAGTGTCGAGGAAGATTTGCTCTGTATCTAACCCTTTACTTCCCTCTCTGTTTCTGGAACCTTTCTCTCCTGCTTTCTAAGATTCTGATATTTTAAATGCTTTGTTTTATTTTCCAGGATCTCACCATGGAAACGGAGTTAGAGGCTGTTAACGGGAAGAGCATGAAAGCACTCGATGTGTTTGCTCACGCGCTGAGATACTTCCGGAAGCATGCCTTAAAGGTAAGGGAGGAGGCCACGGTGGGTGGACACAGGCCCAGAGGCTGCCCCTCAAACCCAGACCAGGCCGAGGGGAGGAGAGTCTCCGACATCTGTTGGATGTAAGGTTCCAACATCAAATGGGCTTCGGGTACCGTCAACCCAGGTCTGAGAGTGAGGGGGGATTGAGGGATATGGTGAGGGGGGATTGAGGGATATGGTGAGGGGGGATTGAGGGATATGGTGAGGGGGGATTGAGGGATATGGAGAGGGGGGATTGAGGGATATGGAGAGGGGGGATTGAGGGATATGGAGAGGGGGGATTGAGGGATATGGTGAGAGGGGATTGAGGGATATGGAGAGGGGGGATTGAGGGATATGGTGAGGGGGATTGAGGGACATGGTGAGGGGGATTGAGGGATATGGAGAGGGGGGATTGAGGGATATGGAGAGGGGGGATTGAGGGATATGGAGAGGGGGGATTGAGGGATATGGAGAGGGGGGATTGAGGGATATGGAGAGGGGGGATTGAGGGATATGGAGAGGGGGGATTGAGGGACATGGTGAGGGGGGATTGAGGGACATGGTGAGGGGGGATTGAGGGATATGGAGAGGGGGGATTGAGGGATATGGAGAGGGGGGATTGAGGGATATGGAGAGGGGGGATTGAGGGATATGGAGAGGGGGGATTGAGGGATATGGAGAGGGGGGATTGAGGGATATGGAGAGGGGGGATTGAGGGATATGGAGAGGGGGGATTGAGGGATATGGAGAGGGGGGATTGAGGGATATGGAGAGGGGGGATTGAGGGACATGGTGAGGGGGATTGAGGGATAAGGTGAGGAGGGATTGAGGGATATGGTGAGGGGGATTGAGGGATATGGTGAGGGGGATTGAGGGATATGGTGAGAGGGGTTTGAGGGATATGGAGAGGGGGGATTGAGGGATATGGTGAGAGGGGATTGAGGGATATGGAGAGGGGGGATTGAGGGATATGGTGAGGGGGATTGAGGGACATGGTGAGGGGGATTGAGGGACATGGTGAGGGGGATTGAGGGACATGGAGAGGGGGGATTGAGGGATATGGAGAGGGGGGATTGAGGGATATGGAGAGGGGGGATTGAGGGATATGGAGAGGGGGGATTGAGGGATATGGAGAGGGGGGATTGAGGGATATGGAGAGGGGGGATTGAGGGATATGGAGAGGGGGGATTGAGGGATATGGAGACGGGGGATTGAGGGATATGGAGAGGGGGGATTGAGGGACATGGTGAGGGGGATTGAGGGATATGGTGAGGGGGATTGAGGGATAAGGTGAGGAGGGATTGAGGGATATGGTGAGGGGGATTGAGGGATAAGGTGAGGGGGATTGAGGGATATGGTGAGGGGGATTGAGGGATATGGTGAGAGGGGATTGAGGGATATGGTGAGGGGGATTGAGGGATATGGTGAGGGGGATTGAGGGATATGGTGAGGGGGGATTGAGGGATATGGTGAGGGGGGATTGAGGGATATGGTGAGGGGGGATTGAGGGATATGGTGAGGGGGGATTGAGGGATATGGTGACAGAGGATTGAGGGATATGGTGACAGGGGATTGAGGGATATGGTGAGGGGGGATTGAGGGATATGGTGAGGGGGATTGTGGGATATGGTGAGGGGGATGGAGGGATATGGTGATGAGGGAATGGGGGATATGGTGAGAGGGGATTGAGGGATATGGTGAGGGAGGATTGAGGGATATTGTGAGAGGGATTGAGGGATATGGTGAGGGGGGATTGAGGGCTATGGTGAGTGGGGATTGAGGGATATGGTGAGGGAGGGATTGAGGTATATGGTCAGGGGGATTGAGGGATATGGTGAGAGGAGATTGAGGGATATGTGAGAGGGGATTGAGGGATATTGTGAGAGGGGATTGAGGGATATTGTGAGAGGGATTGAGGGATATGGTGAGGGGGGATTGAGGGATATGGTGAGGGAGGGATTGAGGTGTATGGTCAGGGGGATTGAGGGATATGGTGAGGGAGATTGAGGGATATGGTGAGAGGGGATTGAGGGATATGGTGAGAGTGGATTGAGGGATATGGTGAGGGGGGATTGAGGGATATGGTGAGGGAGGATTGAGGGATATGGAGAGGGGGATTGAGGGATATGGTGAGAGGGGATTGAGGGATATGGTGAGAGGGGATTGAGGGATATGGTGAGAGGGGATTGAGGGATATGGTGAGAGGGGATTGAGGGATATGGTGAGAGGGGATTGGGGGATATGGTGAGAGGGGATTGAGGGATATGGTGAGAGGGGATTTAGGGATATGGTGAGAGGGGATTTAGGGATATGGTGAGAGGGGATTGAGGGATATGGTGAGGGGGGATTGAGGGATATGGTGAGGGGGGATTGAGGGATATGGTGAGGGGGATTGTGGGATATGGTGAGAGTGGATTACGGCATAGGGTGAGAGGGATTGAGGGATATGGTGAGGGGGGATTGAGGGATATGGTGAGGGGGGGATTGAGGGATATGGTGAGGGGGGATTGAGGGATATGGTGAGGGGGGATTGAGGGATATGGTGAGAGTGGATTGAGGGATATGGTGAGAGTGGATTGAGGGATATGGTGAGGGGGGGATTGAGGGATATGGTGAGGGAGGATTGAGGGATATGGCGAGAGGGGATTGAGTGATATGGTGAGGGAGGATTGAGGGATATGGTGAGAGGGGATTGAGGGATATGGTGAGTGGGGATTGAGGGATATGGTGAGGGGGGATTGAGGGATATGGTGAGAGTGGATTGAGGGATATGGTGAGAGTGGATTGAGGGATATGGTGAGGGGGGGATTGAGGGATATGGTGAGGGAGGATTGAGGGATATGGTGAGGGGAATTGAGGGATATGGTGAGGGGGGATTGAGGGATATGGTGAGGGGGAATTGAGGGACACGGTGAGGGGGATTGGGGGATATGGTGAGGGGGAATTGAGGGATATGGTGAGGGGGATTGAGGGATATGGTGAGGGGGATTGAGGGATATGGTGAGGGGGATTGAGGGATATGGTTTGGGGGATTGAGGGATATGGTGAGAGGGGATTGAGTGATTTGGTGAGGATGAATTGAGGCAGATGGTGAGAGCGGATTGAGGGATCTGGTGAGGGGGATTGGGGGATATGGTGAGGAATTAGATATGTTGGTTTGATCTATTAATTGGTTTCATGCAAATGTCTGTTCTTCCTTTCCATTTTGTTGGTCTAATCTCCTCTTACTGTTCCTCAAGAGTTTTATGTTTCTTTGTTGGCAGGAGTTGAATGACCAATTCTCAATGGCATTGGACAGTGATGATATTCGCTGGGTAATCACAGTGCCTGCCATCTGGAAGCAGCCAGCCAAACAGTTCATGAGGGAAGCTGCCTACCTGGTGGGTACTGATACCTGATCAATACCCAGTCAGAGCTTTTCTATCAAACATCAGAGGGGAGATATCAGAGGGGAGATATCAGAGGGGAGATATCAGAGGGGAGATATCAGAGGGGAGATATCAGAGGGGAGATATCAGAGGGGAGATATCAGAGGGGAGATATCAGAGGGGAGATATCAGAGGGGAGATATCAGAGGGGAGATATCAGAGGGGAGATATCAGGGGGGAGATATCAGGGGGGAGATATCAGGGGGGAGATATCAGAGGGCGATATCAGAGGGGCAATATCGGGGCGATATCAGAGGGGAGATATCAGAGGGGCGATATCAGAGGGGCGATATCAGAGGGACAATATTAGGGGGCGATATCAGAGGGGAGATATCAGGGGGCGATATCAGGGGGCGATATCAGAGGGGAGATATCAGGGGGCGATATCAGATGGGAGATATCAGAGGGGAGACATCAGGGGGCGATATCAGAGGGGAGATATCAGGGGACGATATCAGAGGGGAGACATCAGGGGGCGATATCAGAGGGGAGATATCAGGGGACGATATCAGAGGGGAGACATCAGGGGGGAGCTATCAGAGGGGAGACATCAGGGGGGCGATATCAGAGGGGAGACATCAGGGTGCGATATCAGAGGGGAGATATCAGGGGACGATATCAGAGGGGAGACATCGGGGGAAGCCATCAGGGGGAGCCATCAGGGGGAGCCATCAGGGGGCGATATCAGAGGGGAGATATCAGGTGGAGACATCACAGGGAGATAGAGTCATAGAGAGTCATAGAGTTATACAGCACGGATAGAGGCCCTTCGGCCCATCGTGTCCGCGCCGGCCATCAGCCCTGTCTACTCTAATCCCATATTCCAGCATTTGGTCCGTAGCCTTGTATGCTATGGCATTTCAAGTGCTCATCCAAATGCTTCTTGAATGTTGTGAGGGTTCCTGCCTCCACAACCCTTTCAGGCAGTGAGTTCCAGACTCCAACCACCCTCTGGGTGAAAAAGTTCTTTCTCAAATCCCCTCTAAACCTCCCGCCTTTTACCTTGAATCTATGTCCCCTTGTTATAGAACCCTCAACGAAGGGAAAAAGCTCCTTAGTATCCATCCTATCTGTGCCCCTCATAATTTTGTACACCTCAATCATGTCCCCCCTCAGCCTCCTCTGCTCCAAGGAAAACAAACCCAATCTTCCCAGTCTCTCTTCATAGCTGAAGCGCTCCAGCCCTGGTAACATCCTGGTGAATCTCCTCTGCACCCTCTCCAAAGCGATCACATCCTTCCTGTAGTGTGGCGACCAGAACTGCACACAGTACTCCAGCTGTGGATCTCAGAGGGAGCTATTGCAGAGATATCAGAGAGATTTCGGGGGAGATATTAGAAAGATATCGGAGACAATTGAGAGAGATATCAGAGAGAAGAGATCGGGAGAGTTATTGGAGGGAGACATCGGAGAGATATTGGCGATATCAGAGAGCAATATCGGAGAGAGAAATCCTACATCTCTCTCAGATAGCTCTCTCAGTGAGTGTTATCAGAGAGCGATAGCAGAGGAGATCTGAGAGGTGATATCAGAGAGAGAGTATTAGAGAGGGTGAGATATCAGAGGGTGAGCTATTGGAGAGGGAGAGATATCAGAGGGTGAGCTATTGGAGAGGGAGAGATATCAGAGGGTGAGCTATTGGAGAGGGAGAGATATCAGAGGGTGAGCTATTAGAGAGGGAGAGATATCAGAGGGTGAGCTATTGGAGAGGGAGAGATATCAGAGGGTGAGCTATTAGAGAGGGTGAGATATCAGAGGGTGAGCTATTGGAGAGGGAGAGATATCAGAGGGTGAGCTATTAGAGAGGGTGAGATATCAGAGGGTGAGCTATTGGAGAGGGAGAGATATCAGAGGGTGAGCTTTTGGAGAGGGAGAGATATCAGAGGGTGAGCTATTGGAGAGGGTGAGATATCAGAGGGTGAGCTATTGGAGAGGGAGAGATATCAGAGGGTGAGCTATTGGAGAGGGAGAGATATCAGAGGGTGAGCTATTGGAGAGGGTGAGATATCAGAGGGTGAGCTATTGGAGAGGGAGAGATATCAGAGGGTGAGCTATTGGAGAGGGAGAGATATCAGAGGGTGAGCTATTGGAGAGGGAGAGATATCAGAGGGTGAGCTATTGGAGAGGGAGAGATATCAGAGGGTGAGCTATTGGAGAGGGAGAGATATCAGAGGGTGAGCTATTGGAGAGGGAGAGATATCAGAGGGTGAGCTATTGGAGAGGGTGAGATATCAGAGGGTGAGCTATTGGAGAGGGTGAGATATCAGAGGGTGAGCTATTGGAGAGGGAGAGATATCAGAGGGTGAGCTATTGGAGAGGGAGAGATATCAGAGGGTGAGCTATTGGAGAGGGAGAGATATCAGAGGGTGAGCTATTGGAGAGGGAGAGATATCAGAGGGTGAGCTATTGGAGAGGGAGAGATATCAGAGGGTGAGCTATTGGAGAGGGAGAGATATCAGAGGGTGAGCTATTGGAGAGGGAGAGATATCAGAGGGTGAGCTATTGGAGAGGGAGAGATATCAGAGGGTGAGCTATTGGAGAGGGAGAGATATCAGAGGGTGAGCTATTGGAGAGGGAGAGATATCAGAGGGTGAGCTATTGGAGAGGGAGAGATATCAGAGGGTGAGCTATTGGAGAGGGAGAGATATCAGAGGGTGAGCTATTGGAGAGGGAGAGATATCAGAGGGTGAGCTATTGGAGAGGGAGAGATATCAGAGGGTGAGCTATTGGAGAGGGAGAGATATCAGAGGGTGAGCTATTGGAGAGGGAGAGATATCAGAGGGTGAGCTATTGGAGAGGGAGAGATATCAGAGGGTGAGCTATTGGAGAGGGAGAGATATCAGAGGGTGAGCTATTGGAGAGGGAGAGATATCAGAGGGTGAGCTATTGGAGAGGGAGAGATATCAGAGGGTGAGCTATTGGAGAGGGAGAGATATCAGAGGGTGAGCTATTGGAGAGGGAGAGATATCAGAGGGTGAGCTATTGGAGAGGGAGAGATATCAGAGGGTGAGCTATTGGAGAGGGAGAGATATCAGAGGGTGAGCTATTGGAGAGGGAGAGATATCAGAGGGTGAGCTATTGGAGAGGGTGAGATATCAGAGGGTGAGCTATTGGAGAGGGAGAGATATCAGAGGGTGAGCTATTGGAGAGGGAGAGATATCAGAGGGTGAGCTATTGGAGAGGGAGAGATATCAGAGGGTGAGCTATTGGAGAGGGAGAGATATCAGAGGGTGAGCTATTGGAGAGGGAGAGATATCAGAGGGTGAGCTATTGGAGAGGGAGAGATATCAGAGGGTGAGCTATTGGAGAGGGAGAGATATCAGAGGGTGAGCTATTGGAGAGGGAGAGATATCAGAGGGTGAGCTATTGGAGAGGGAGAGATATCAGAGGGTGAGCTATTGGAGAGGGAGAGATATCAGAGGGTGAGCTATTGGAGAGGGAGAGATATCAGAGGGTGAGCTATTGGAGAGGGAGAGATATCAGAGGGTGAGCTATTGGAGAGGGAGAGATATCAGAGGGTGAGCTATTGGAGAGGGAGAGATATCAGAGGGTGAGCTATTGGAGAGGGAGAGATATCAGAGGGTGAGCTATTGGAGAGGGAGAGATATCAGAGGGTGAGCTATTGGAGAGGGAGAGATATCAGAGGGTGAGCTATTGGAGAGGGAGAGATATCAGAGGGTGAGCTATTGGAGAGGGAGAGATATCAGAGGGTGAGCTATTGGAGAGGGAGAGATATCAGAGGGTGAGCTATTGGAGAGGGAGAGATATCAGAGGGTGAGCTATTGGAGAGGGAGAGATATCAGAGGGTGAGCTATTGGAGAGGGAGAGATATCAGAGGGTGAGCTATTGGAGAGGGAGAGATATCAGAGGGTGAGCTATTGGAGAGGGAGAGATATCAGGGTGAGCTATTGGAGAGGGAGAGATATCAGAGGGTGAGCTATTGGAGAGGGAGAGATATCAGAGGGTGAGCTATTGGAGAGGGAGAGATATCAGAGGGTGAGCTATTGGAGAGGGAGAGATATCAGAGGGTGAGCTATTGGAGAGGGAGAGATATCAGAGGGTGAGCTATTGGAGAGGGAGAGATATCAGAGGGTGAGCTATTGGAGAGGGAGAGATATCAGAGGGTGAGCTATTGGAGAGGGAGAGATATCAGAGGGTGAGCTATTGGAGAGGGAGAGATATCAGAGGGTGAGCTATTGGAGAGG
Source organism: Heptranchias perlo (assembly GCF_035084215.1). Lineage (NCBI taxonomy): Eukaryota > Metazoa > Chordata > Chondrichthyes > Hexanchiformes > Hexanchidae > Heptranchias > Heptranchias perlo. The sequence continues at coordinate 3,716,676 of NC_090325.1, read as the reverse complement.
GAGAGATATCAGAGGGTGAGCTATTGGAGAGGGTGAGATATCAGAGGGTGAGCTATTGGAGAGGGAGAGATATCAGAGGGTGAGCTATTGGAGAGGGAGAGATATCAGAGGGTGAGCTATTGGAGAGGGAGAGATATCAGAGGGTGAGCTATTGGAGAGGGAGAGATATCAGAGGGTGAGCTATTGGAGAGGGAGAGATATCAGAGGGTGAGCTATTGGAGAGGGAGAGATATCAGAGGGTGAGCTATTGGAGAGGGAGAGATATCAGAGGGTGAGCTATTGGAGAGGGAGAGATATCAGTCCCTATTTTAAAGTCATTCACCGTGTCCTTATGTGGTGCCACAGTACCTCTACTGGGTGGAAGGTGTAATTACAGTGTGATAAGTTTACATAGGGTGTTCCCATTATAAATGTGGAGATGGGGGTTCATAATGGAAACAGTTGACAGAGTGCGTGCAGGCATCAGACAGCTCATCTCTCTCTCTCTCTCTCTCTCTCTCTCTCTCTCTATCCTGTGCCAGGCTGGTTTAGCCTCTCCCGATTACCCTGAGCAGCTCCTTATCGCCCTTGAACCCGAGGCCGCGTCCATCTACTGCCGAAAGCTGCACCTCCACCAGCTCATCGACCTCAGCAGCAAGGAGATCACCAACGGATACGGTCCGGACTATCCAATCAACTCCAGCTTCCGGCAAGGTCAGCCAACTTCTTCCATTTAAGCTCTTCACCCGATTTAACAAACAGCTTCAGAGCAGTGGTCCAAGCCCAGCCCCGGGGCAGGCAGCCCACTCCCCAGTACAGCTAGGCCATTCAGCCCCTCGAGCCTGTTACACAGGAACAGGAGGAGGCCATTCAGCCCCTCCAGCCTGTTACACAGGAACAGGAGGAGGCCATTCAGCCCCTCCAGCCTGTTACACAGGAACAGGAGGAGGCCATTCAGCCCCTCCAGCCTGTTACACAGGAACAGGAGGAGGCCATTCAGCCCCTCCAGCCTGTTACACAGGAACAGGAGGAGGCCATTCAGCCCCTCCAGCCTGTTACGTAGGAACAGGAGGAGGCCATTCAGCCCCTCGAGCCTGTTACGTAGGAACAGGAGGAGGCCATTCAGCCCCTCGAGCCTGTTACACAGGAACAGGAGGAGGCCATTCAGCCCCTCGATCCTGATGCACACCTCCAGTTAGCCACCTTTGCTTCCTAACCCTTGACTTGCAAAATCTTCCCAAGATGTTTTACAAACAGTAAGAGAATCAGAGCCACGAGAGAGAGAGAGAGAGAGGTTGAGAGCAAGCTGACTGAAGGATGGGTCAATAAATGGAATATGAGCAGGAGGAGGGAGGGACTTAAGGAGGGAGTTTGAGAGCGTGGGGACAAGATGGCTGAAGGCAAGGCCGCCATTGGTGGGGCGAAGAGTAGGGGTGGATAAACAAGAGGCCAGAGTCAGAGGAGCAAAGGATGTATGAGGGGATGTAGAGCTGGAGGAGGGTGCAGAGATAGGGAGGGGCTGTAGGGCTGGAGGGGGTTACAGAGATAGGGAGGGGTGTAGGGCTGGAGGAGGGTGCAGAGATGGGGAGGGGCTGTAGGACTGGAGGAGGGTACAGAGATAGGGAGGGGTGTAGGGCTGGAGGAGGGTGCAGAGATAGGGAGGGGATGTAGGGCTGGAGGGGGTTACAGAGATAGGGAGGGGTGTAGGGCTGGAGGAGGGTACAGAATAGGGAGGGGTGTAGGGCTGGAGGAGGGTACAGAGATAGGGAGGGGTGTAGGGCTGGAGGAGGGTACAGAGATAGGGAGGGGTGTGGGACTGGAGGGGGTTACAGAGATAGGGAGGGGTGTAGGGGCTGGAGGAGGGTACAGAGATAGGGAGGGGCGAGGGGCTGGAGGAGGGTGTAGAGATAGGGAGGGGTGTAGGGCTGGAGGAGGGTACAGAGATAGGGAGGGGTGTAGGGGCTGGAGGAGGGTACAGAGATAGGGAGGGGCGAGGGGCTGGAGGAGGGTGTAGAGATAGGGAGGGGATGTAGGGCTGGAGGAGGGTACAGAGATAGGGAGGGGATGTAGGGCTGGAGGAGGGTGTAGAGATAGGGTGGGGGGAGGGGCTGGAGGAGGGTGTAGAGATAGGGAGGGATGTAGGGCTGGAGGAGGGTACAGAGATAGGGAGGGGTGTAGGGCTGGAGGAGGGTACAGAGATAGGGAGGGGCGAGGCCATGGAGGGATTCGAACACAAGGATGAGAATTTTAGATTCAGTGTGTTGGATGACGGGGATCCAATGCAGGGCGGTGAGAGCAATGGTGATGGGACTTAGTGCGGGACAGGAGGCAGGAGGGCGAGTCCTCGAAAGAGGGAGTTTATGGAGGACGGGATGCCAGCGAGGAAACTGTGGGGATGATAGAAAGACAGACGGTCCGGGCATTTCTCGATGGATGGCACCTGGGTGGGGGATTGGGCAGCAGACAGCCCCCGTGGATCTTGTACCACAGGAAGGGGCAGTGACCTTCTGGGCTGGGCAGGAATGGAACGAAACGGAGATTATTAAAAGCATTTCTTCAATCGGAATGTTCGTACTGAAAAAGTACATCGAGCAATGAGAAAGAAAGAAAGACTTGCATTTCTATAGCGCCTTTCACATCCTCAGGACATCCCAAAGTGCTTCACACCAATGAAGTACCTTTGCAGTGTAGTCACTGTTGTAATGCAGGAAACGCAGCAGCCAATTTGCGCACAGCAAGATCCCACAAACAGCAATGTGATAATGAGCAGATCATCTGTTTTAGTGATGTTGGTTGAGGGATAAATATTGACCAGGACACTGGGGAGAACTCCCCCTGCTCTTCTTCAAAATAGTGCCATGGGATCTTTTACATCCCCGAGAGGGCAGACGGGGCCTCGGTTTAATGTCTCATCCGAAAGACGTCACCTCCGACAGTGCAGCGCTCCCTCAGTACCGACCCTCCGACAGTGCAGCGCTCCCTCAGTACCGACCCTCCGACAGTGCAACGCTCCCTCAGGACCGACCCTCCGACAGTGCGGCGCTCCCTCAGTACCGACCCTCCGACAGTGCGGCGCTCCCTCAGTACCGACCCTCCGACAGTGCGGCGCTCCCTCAGTACCGACCCTCCGACAGTGCGGCGCTCCCTCAGTACCGACCCTCCGACAGTGCGGCGCTCCCTCGGTACCGACCCTCCGACAGTGCGGCGCTCCCTCGGTACTGACCCTCGGACAGTGCAGCGCTCCCTCGGTACTGACCCTCGGACAGTGCAGCGCTCCCTCGGTACTGACCCTCGGACAGTGCAGCGCTCCCTCGGTACTGACCCTCGGACAGTGCGGCGCTCCCTCAGTACTGACCCTCCGACAGTGCAGCGCTCCCTCAGTACTGACCCTACGACAGTGCAGCGCTCCCTCAGTACTGACCCCTCCGACAGTGCAGCACTCCCTCAGTACTGACCCTACGACAGTGCGGCGCTCCCTCAGTACTGACCCTCCGACAGTGCAGCACTCCCTCAGTACTGACCCTACGACAGTGCAGCACTCCCTCAGTACTGACCCTCCGACAGTGCAGCACTCCCTCAGTACTGACCCTCCGACAGTGCAGCACTCCCTCAGTACTGACCCTCCGACAGTGCAGCACTCCCTCAGTACTGACCCTCCGACAGTGCAGCACTCCCTCAGTACTGACCCTCCGACAGTGCAGCACTCCCTCAGTACTGACCCTACGACAGTGCAGCACTCCCTCAGTACTGACCCTCCGACAGTGCAGCGCTCCCTCAGTACTGCTGAGATGAATGGTGAAGAACTGTTTGAGTTTGTGCATGTGTTGACCTGGACTCCCTCAATCCCGAAGATGTGACCAGTGATTATGCGGCCTGCACTGGGCAGTGTCCGGCAATTGTCTGGGAGATAAATTTAGACTCGGGTCTATTTGTATCAGGCAGGAGTTAACAGGCTGCCTCTGAGAGGGCAGGACCATAAAGAGAAAGATTAAGCTCAACGAGTAATTCCCGCAGGAGGCGTTGTCGGGGAAACGCAAATATCTGACTTCCTGAGTCAGGGGAGGTGGGGTCAGTGAACAGTCAGCCCACGCAGCCTGCTCCCCCGACAGAGCACGGAGAAACACGGCCCTCACCGACAGCACAACGATGGGAAACAGAGGGCAGTCCGAGCAATTCCAAACAACAATATATCCCTCAATCCCCTCTCACCATATCCCTCTTTACCCTCTCACCATATCCCTCAATCCCCCCTCACCATATCCCTCAATCCCCTCTCACCATATCCCTCAATCCCCTCTCACCATATCCCTCAATCCCCTCTCACCATATCCCTCAATCCCCCTCACCATATCCCTCAATCCCCCTCACCAGATCCCTCAATCCCCCCTCACCATATCCCTCAATCCCCCCTCACCATATCCCTCAATCCCCCCTCACCATATCCCTCAATCCCCCCTCACCATATCCCTCAATCACCCCTCACCATATCCCTCAATCCCCCCTCACCATATCCCTCAATCCCCCCTCACCATATCCCTCAATCCCTCCCTCACCATATCCCTCAATCCCCCCTCACCATATCCCTCAATCCCCTCTCACCATATCCCTCAATCCCCCTCACCATATCCCTCAATCACCCCTCACCATATCCCTCAATCACCCCTCACTATATCCCTCCATCCCCCCTCACCATATCCCTCAATCCCCCTCACCATATGCTCAATCCCCTTTCACCATATCCCTCAATCCCCTCTCACCATATCCCTCTTTACCCTCTCACCATATCCCTCAATCCCTCCCTCACCATATCCCTCAATCCCCTCTCACCATATCCTTCAATCCCCATCACCATATCCCTCAATCCCTCTCACCATATCCCTCAATCCCTCTCACCATATCCCTCAAACCCCCCTCACTATATCCCTCAATCCCCTCTCACCATATCCCTCTATCCCCTCTCACCATTTCCCTCCATCCCCTCTCACAATTTCCCTCAATCCCCCTCACCATATCCCTCAATCCCCCTCACGATATCCCTTAATCCCCCTCACCATATCCCACAATCCCTCCTCACCATATCCCTGAATCCCCCCTCACCATATCCCTCAATCCCCTCTCACCATATCCCTCAATCCCCCCTCACCATATCCCTCAATCCCCCCTCACCATATCCCTCAATCCCCCGACTCCATATCCTTCAATCCTCCTCATCATATCCCTCAATCCCCCCTCACCATATCCCTCAATCCCCCCACACCATATCCCTCAATCCCCCCTCACCATATCGCTCAATCCCACTCACAATATCCCTCATTCCCCCTCACCATATCCCTCATTCCCCCCTCACCATATCCCTCATTCCCCCCTCACCAAATCCCAAAATCCCCCCTCACCACAACCCTCAATCCCCCTCACCACAACCCTCAATCCCCCTCACCACATCCCTCAATCCCCCTCACCATATCCCTCAATCCCCCTCACCATATCCCTCAATCCCCCTCACCATATCCCTCAATCCCCCTCACCATATCCCTCAATCCCCCTCACCATATCCCTCAATCCCCCTCACCATATCCCTCAATCACCTCTCACCATATCCCTCAATCCCCCTCACCATATCCCTCAATCCCGCCTCACCATATCCCTCAATCCCCCCTCACCATATCGCTCAATCCCCCCTCTCCATATCCCTCAATCCCCCCTCTCCATATCCCTCAATCCCCCCTCTCCATATCCCTCAAGCCCCCTCTCCATATCCCTCAATCCCCCCTCACCATATCCCACAATCCCTCCTCATCATATCCCTTAATCCCCCCTCACCATATCCCTCAATCCACCTCACCATATCCCACAATCCCCCTCACCATGTCCCTCAATCCACCTCACCACATCCCTCAATCCCCTCTCATCATATCCTTCAATCCTCCTCATCATATCCCTCAATCCCCCTCTCCATATCCCTCAATCCCCCCTCTCCATATCCCTCAATCCCCCCTCTCCATATCCCTCAATCCCCCCTCTCCATATCCCTCAATCCCCTCACCATATCCCTCAATCCCCCCTCACCATGTCCCTCAATCCACCTCACCACATCCCTCAATCCCCTCTCACCATATCCCTCAATCCCCCCTCACCAGATCCCTCAATCCTCCCTCACCATATCCCTCAATTCCCCCTCGCCGTTTCCCTCAAACCCCCCCTCGCCGTATCCCTCAATCCTCCCCTCCCAACATCCCTCAATCCTCCCCTCACCACATCCCTCAATCCCTCCCTCACCATATCCCTCAATCCCCCCTCATCATATCCCTCAATCCCCCCTCACCATATCCCTCAATCACCCCCACCGTATCCCTCAATCCCCCCTCACCATATCCCTCAATCCCCTCTCACCATATCCCTCAATCCCCTCTCACCATTTCCCTCAATCCCCTCTCACCATATCCCTCAATCCCCCCTCACCATATCCCTCAATCCCTCCCTCACCATATCCCTCAATCCCCCCTCATCATATCCCTCAATCCCCCCTCACCATATCCCTCAATCACCCCCACCGTATCCCTCAATCCCCCCTCACCATATCCCTCTATCCCCTCTCACCATTTCCCTCCATCCCCTCTCACAATTTCCCTCAATCCCCCTCACCATATCCCTCAATCCCCCTCACGATATCCCTTAATCCCCCTCACCATATCCCACAATCCCTCCTCACCATATCCCTGAATCCCCCCTCACCATATCCCTCAATCCCCTCTCACCATATCCCTCAATCCCCCCTCACCATATCCCTCAATCCCCCCTCACCATATCCCTCAATCCCCCCTCACCATATCCCTCAATCCCTCCCTCACCATATCCCTCAATCCCCCCTCACCATATCCCTCAATCCCCTCTCACCATATCCCTCAATCCCCCTCACCATATCCCTCAATCACCCCTCACCATATCCCTCAATCACCCCTCACTATATCCCTCCATCCCCCCTCACCATATCCCTCAATCCCCCTCACCATATGCTCAATCCCCTTTCACCATATCCCTCAATCCCCTCTCACCATATCCCTCTTTACCCTCTCACCATATCCCTCAATCCCTCCCTCACCATATCCCTCAATCCCCTCTCACCATATCCTTCAATCCCCATCACCATATCCCTCAATCCCTCTCACCATATCCCTCAATCCCTCTCACCATATCCCTCAAACCCCCCTCACTATATCCCTCAATCCCCTCACACCATATCCCTCTATCCCCTCTCACCATTTCCCTCCATCCCCTCTCACAATTTCCCTCAATCCCCCTCACCATATCCCTCAATCCCCCTCACGATATCCCTTAATCCCCCTCACCATATCCCACAATCCCTCCTCACCATATCCCTGAATCCCCCCTCACCATATCCATCAATCCCATTCTCACCATATCCCTCAATCCCCCCTCACCATATCCCTCAATCCCCTCTCACCATATCCCTCAATCCCCCGACTCCATATCCTTCAATCCTCCTCATCATATCCCTCAATCGCCCCTCACCATATCCCTCAATCCCCCCACACCATATCCCTCAATCCCCCCTCACCATATCGCTCAATCCCACTCACAATATCCCTCATTCCCCCTCACCATATCCCTCATTCCCCCCTCACCATATCCCTCATTCCCCCCTCACCAAATCCCAAAATCCCCCCTCACCACAACCCTCAATCCCCCTCACCACATCCCTCAATCCCCCTCACCATATCCCTCAATCCCCCTCACCATATCCCTCAATCCCCCTCACCATATCCCTCAATCCCCCTCACCATATCCCTCAATCCCCCTCACCATATCCCTCAATCACCTCTCACCATATCCCTCAATCCCCCTCACCATATCCCTCAATCCCCCCTCACCGTATCCCTCAATCCCCCGACTCCATATCCTTCAATCCTCCTCATCATATCCCTCAATCCCCCCTCACCATATCCCTCAATCCCCCCTCACCATATCGCTCAATCCCCCCTCTCCATATCCCTCAATCCCCCCTCTCCATATCCCTCAATCCCCCCTCTCCATATCCCTCAAGCCCCCTCTCCATATCCCTCAATCCCCCCTCACCATATCCCACAATCCCTCCTCATCATATCCCTTAATCCCCCCTCACCATATCCCTCAATCCACCTCACCATATCCCACAATCCCCCTCACCATGTCCCTCAATCCACCTCACCACATCCCTCAATCCCCTCTCATCATATCCTTCAATCCTCCTCATCATATCCCTCAATCCCCCCTCACCATATCCCTCAATCCCCCCTCACCATATCGCTCAATCCCCCCTCTCCATATCCCTCAATCCCCCCTCTCCATATCCCTCAATCCCCCCTCTCCATATCCCTCAAGCCCCCTCTCCATATCCCTCAATCCCCCTCACCATATCCCACAATCCCTCCTCATCATATCCCTTAATCCCCCCTCACCATATCCCTCAATCCACCTCACCATATCCCACAATCCCCCTCACCATGTCCCTCAATCCACCTCACCACATCCCTCAATCCCCCCTCACCATATCCCTCAATCCCCCCTCACCATATCGCTCAATCCCCCCTCTCCATATCGCTCAATCCCCCCTCTCCATATCCCTCAATCCCCCCTCTCCATATCCCTCAATCCCCCCTCTCCATATCCCTCAATCCCCCCTCTCCATATCCCTCAATCCCCTCACCATATCCCTCAATCCCCCCTCACCATGTCCCTCAATCCACCTCACCACATCCCTCAATCCCCTCTCACCATATCCCTCAATCCCCCCTCACCAGATCCCTCAATCCTCCCTCACCATATCCCTCAATTCCCCCTCGCCGTTTCCCTCAAACCCCCCCTCGCCGTATCCCTCAATCCTCCCCTCCCAACATCCCTCAATCCTCCCCTCACCACATCCCTCAATCCCTCCCTCACCATATCCCTCAATCCCCCCTCATCATATCCCTCAATCCCCCCTCACCATATCCCTCAATCACCCCCACCGTATCCCTCAATCCCCCTCACCATATCCCTCAATCCCCTCTCACCATATCCCTCAATCCCCTCTCACCATTTCCCTCAATCCCCTCTCACCATATCCCTCAATCCCCCCTCACCATATCCCTCAATCCCTCCCTCACCATATCCCTCAATCCCCCCTCACCATATCCCTCAATCCCCTCTCACCATATCCCTCAATCCCCCTCACCATATCCCTCAATCACCCCTCACCATATCCCTCAATCACCCCTCACTATATCCCTCCATCCCCCCTCACCATATCCCTCAATCCCCCTCACCATATGCTCAATCCCCTTTCACTATATCCCTCAATCCCCTCTCACCATATCCCTCTTTACCCTCTCACCATATCCCTCAATCCCTCCCTCACCATATCCCTCAATCCCCTCTCACCATATCCTTCAATCCCCATCACCATATCCCGCAATCCCTCTCACCATATCCCTCAAACCCCCCTCACTATATCCCTCAATCCCCTCTCACCATATCCCTCTATCCCCTCTCACCATTTCCCTCCATCCCCTCTCACAATTTCCCTCAATCCCCCTCACCATATCCCTCAATCCCCCTCACGATATCCCTTAATCCCCCTCACCATATCCCACAATCCCTCCTCACCATATCCCTGAATCCCCCCTCACCATATCTCTCAATCCCCTCTCACCATATCCCTCAATCCCCCCTCACCATATCCCTCAATCCCCCCTCACCATATCCCTCAATCCCCCGACTCCATATCCTTCAATCCTCCTCATCATATCCCTCAATCCCCCCTCACCATATCCCTCAATCCCCCCACACCATATCCCTCAATCCCCCCTCACCATATCGCTCAATCCCACTCACAATATCCCTCATTCCCCCTCACCATATCCCTCATTCCCCCCTCACCATATCCCTCATTCCCCCCTCACCAAATCCCAAAATCCCCCTCACCACAACCCTCAATCCCCCTCACCACATCCCTCAATCCCCCTCACCATATCCCTCAATCCCCCTCACCATATCCCTCAATCCCCCTCACCATATCCCTCAATCCCCCTCACCACATCCCTCAATCCCCCTCACCATATCCCTCAATCCCCTCTCACCATATCCCTCTATCCCCTCTCACCATTTCCCTCCATCCCCTCTCACAATTTCCCTCAATCCCCCTCACCATATCCCTCAATCCCCCTCACGATATCCCTTAATCCCCCTCACCATATCCCACAATCCCTCCTCACCATATCCCTGAATCCCCCCTCACCATATCCCTCAATCCCCTCTCACCATATCCCTCAATCCCCCCTCACCATATCCCTCAATCCCCCCTCACCATATCCCTCAATCCCCCGACTCCATATCCTTCAATCCTCCTCATCATATCCCTCAATCCCCCCTCACCATATCCCTCAATCCCCCCACACCATATCCCTCAATCCCCCCTCACCATATCGCTCAATCCCACTCACAATATCCCTCATTCCCCCTCACCATATCCCTCATTCCCCCCTCACCATATCCCTCATTCCCCCCTCACCAAATCCCAAAATCCCCCCTCACCACAACCCTCAGTCCCCCTCACCACATCCCTCAATCCCCCTCACCATATCCCTCAATCCCCCGACTCCATATCCTTCAATCCTCCTCATCATATCCCTCAATCCCCCCTCACCATATCCCTCAATCCCCCCTCACCATATCGCTCAATCCCCCCTCTCCATATCCCTCAATCCCCCCTCTCCATATCCCTCAATCCCCCCTCACCATATCCCTCAATCCCCCCTCACCATATCCCTCAATCCCCCCTCACCATATCGCTCAATCCCCCCTCTCCATATCCCTCAATCCCCCCTCTCCATATCCCTCAATCCCCCCTCTCCATATCCCTCAATCCCCACTCTCCATATCCCTCAAACCCCCCTCACCATATCCCACAATCCCTCCTCATCATATCCCTTAATCCCCCCTCACCATATCCCTCAATCCACCTCACCATATCCCACAATCCCCCTCACCATGTCCCTCAATCCACCTCACCACATCCCTCAATCCCCTCTCATCATATCCTTCAATCCTCCTCACCATGTCCCTCAATCCACCTCACCACATCCCTCAATCCCCTCTCACCATATCCCTCAATCCCCCCTCACCAGATCCCTCAATCCTCCCTCACCATATCCCTCAATTCCCCCTCGCCGTTTCCCTCAAACCCCCCCTCGCCGTATCCCTCAATCCTCCCCTCCCAACATCCCTCAATCCTCCCCTCACCACATCCCTCAATCCCTCCCTCACCATATCCCTCAATCCCCCCTCATCATATCCCTCAATCCCCCCTCACCATATCCCTCAATCACCCCCACCGTATCCCTCAATCCCCCCTCACCATATCCCTCAATCCCCTCTCACCATATCCCTCAATCCCCTCTCACCATTTCCCTCAATCCCCTCTCACCATATCCCTCAATCCCCCCTCACCATATCCCTCAATCCCTCCCTCACCATATCCCTCAATCCCCCCTCACCATATCCCTCAATCCCCTCTCACCATATCCCTCAATCCCCCTCACCATATCCCTCAATCACCCCTCACCATATCCCTCAATCACCCCTCACTATATCCCTCCATCCCCCCTCACCATATCCCTCAATCCCCCTCACCATATGCTCAATCCCCTTTCACCATATCCCTCAATCCCCTCTCACCATATCCCTCTTTACCCTCTCACCATATCCCTCAATCCCTCCCTCACCATATCCCTCAATCCCCTCTCACCATATCCTTCAATCCCCATCACCATATCCCGCAATCCCTCTCACCATATCCCTCAATCCCTCTCACCATATCCCTCAAACCCCCCTCACTATATCCCTCAATCCCCTCTCACCATATCCCTCTATCCCCTCTCACCATTTCCCTCCATCCCCTCTCACAATTTCCCTCAATCCCCCTCACCATATCCCTCAATCCCCCTCACGATATCCCTTAATCCCCCTCACCATATCCCACAATCCCTCCTCACCATATCCCTGAATCCCCCCTCACCATATCTCTCAATCCCCTCTCACCATATCCCTCAATCCCCCCTCACCATATCCCTCAATCCCCCCTCACCATATCCCTCAATCCCCCGACTCCATATCCTTCAATCCTCCTCATCATATCCCTCAATCCCCCCTCACCATATCCCTCAATCCCCCCACACCATATCCCTCAATCCCCCCTCACCATATCGCTCAATCCCACTCACAATATCCCTCATTCCCCCTCACCATATCCCTCATTCCCCCCTCACCATATCCCTCATTCCCCCCTCACCAAATCCCAAAATCCCCCTCACCACAACCCTCAATCCCCCTCACCACATCCCTCAATCCCCCTCACCATATCCCTCAATCCCCCTCACCATATCCCTCAATCCCCCTCACCATATCCCTCAATCCCCCTCACCACATCCCTCAATCCCCCTCACCATATCCCTCAATCCCCTCTCACCATATCCCTCTATCCCCTCTCACCATTTCCCTCCATCCCCTCTCACAATTTCCCTCAATCCCCCTCACCATATCCCTCAATCCCCCTCACGATATCCCTTAATCCCCCTCACCATATCCCACAATCCCTCCTCACCATATCCCTGAATCCCCCCTCACCATATCCCTCAATCCCCTCTCACCATATCCCTCAATCCCCCCTCACCATATCCCTCAATCCCCCCTCACCATATCCCTCAATCCCCCGACTCCATATCCTTCAATCCTCCTCATCATATCCCTCAATCCCCCCTCACCATATCCCTCAATCCCCCCACACCATATCCCTCAATCCCCCCTCACCATATCGCTCAATCCCACTCACAATATCCCTCATTCCCCCTCACCATATCCCTCATTCCCCCCTCACCATATCCCTCATTCCCCCCTCACCAAATCCCAAAATCCCCCCTCACCACAACCCTCAGTCCCCCTCACCACATCCCTCAATCCCCCTCACCATATCCCTCAATCCCCCGACTCCATATCCTTCAATCCTCCTCATCATATCCCTCAATCCCCCCTCACCATATCCCTCAATCCCCCCTCACCATATCGCTCAATCCCCCCTCTCCATATCCCTCAATCCCCCCTCTCCATATCCCTCAATCCCCCCTCACCATATCCCTCAATCCCCCCTCACCATATCCCTCAATCCCCCCTCACCATATCGCTCAATCCCCCCTCTCCATATCCCTCAATCCCCCCTCTCCATATCCCTCAATCCCCCCTCTCCATATCCCTCAATCCCCACTCTCCATATCCCTCAAACCCCCCTCACCATATCCCACAATCCCTCCTCATCATATCCCTTAATCCCCCCTCACCATATCCCTCAATCCACCTCACCATATCCCACAATCCCCCTCACCATGTCCCTCAATCCACCTCACCACATCCCTCAATCCCCTCTCATCATATCCTTCAATCCTCCTCACCATGTCCCTCAATCCACCTCACCACATCCCTCAATCCCCTCTCACCATATCCCTCAATCCCCCCTCACCAGATCCCTCAATCCTCCCTCACCATATCCCTCAATTCCCCCTCGCCGTTTCCCTCAAACCCCCCCTCGCCGTATCCCTCAATCCTCCCCTCCCAACATCCCTCAATCCTCCCCTCACCACATCCCTCAATCCCTCCCTCACCATATCCCTCAATCCCCCCTCATCATATCCCTCAATCCCCCCTCACCATATCCCTCAATCACCCCCACCGTATCCCTCAATCCCCCCTCACCATATCCCTCAATCCCCTCTCACCATATCCCTCAATCCCCTCTCACCATTTCCCTCAATCCCCTCTCACCATATCCCTCAATCCCCCCTCACCATATCCCTCAATCCCTCCCTCACCATATCCCTCAATCCCCCCTCACCATATCCCTCAATCCCCTCTCACCATATCCCTCAATCCCCCTCACCATATCCCTCAATCACCCCTCACCATATCCCTCAATCACCCCTCACTATATCCCTCCATCCCCCCTCACCATATCCCTCAATCCCCCTCACCATATGCTCAATCCCCTTTCACCATATCCCTCAATCCCCTCTCACCATATCCCTCTTTACCCTCTCACCATATCCCTCAATCCCTCCCTCACCATATCCCTCAATCCCCTCTCACCATATCCTTCAATCCCCATCACCATATCCCGCAATCCCTCTCACCATATCCCTCAATCCCTCTCACCATATCCCTCAAACCCCCCTCACTATATCCCTCAATCCCCTCTCACCATATCCCTCTATCCCCTCTCACCATTTCCCTCCATCCCCTCTCACAATTTCCCTCAATCCCCCTCACCATATCCCTCAATCCCCCTCACGATATCCCTTAATCCCCCTCACCATATCCCACAATCCCTCCTCACCATATCCCTGAATCCCCCCTCACCATATCTCTCAATCCCCTCTCACCATATCCCTCAATCCCCCCTCACCATATCCCTCAATCCCCCCTCACCATATCCCTCAATCCCCCGACTCCATATCCTTCAATCCTCCTCATCATATCCCTCAATCCCCCCTCACCATATCCCTCAATCCCCCCACACCATATCCCTCAATCCCCCCTCACCATATCGCTCAATCCCACTCACAATATCCCTCATTCCCCCTCACCATATCCCTCATTCCCCCCTCACCATATCCCTCATTCCCCCCTCACCAAATCCCAAAATCCCCCTCACCACAACCCTCAATCCCCCTCACCACATCCCTCAATCCCCCTCACCATATCCCTCAATCCCCCTCACCATATCCCTCAATCCCCCTCACCATATCCCTCAATCCCCCTCACCACATCCCTCAATCCCCCTCACCATATCCCTCAATCCCCTCTCACCATATCCCTCTATCCCCTCTCACCATTTCCCTCCATCCCCTCTCACAATTTCCCTCAATCCCCCTCACCATATCCCTCAATCCCCCTCACGATATCCCTTAATCCCCCTCACCATATCCCACAATCCCTCCTCACCATATCCCTGAATCCCCCCTCACCATATCCCTCAATCCCCTCTCACCATATCCCTCAATCCCCCCTCACCATATCCCTCAATCCCCCCTCACCATATCCCTCAATCCCCCGACTCCATATCCTTCAATCCTCCTCATCATATCCCTCAATCCCCCCTCACCATATCCCTCAATCCCCCCACACCATATCCCTCAATCCCCCCTCACCATATCGCTCAATCCCACTCACAATATCCCTCATTCCCCCTCACCATATCCCTCATTCCCCCCTCACCATATCCCTCATTCCCCCCTCACCAAATCCCAAAATCCCCCCTCACCACAACCCTCAGTCCCCCTCACCACATCCCTCAATCCCCCTCACCATATCCCTCAATCCCCCGACTCCATATCCTTCAATCCTCCTCATCATATCCCTCAATCCCCCCTCACCATATCCCTCAATCCCCCCTCACCATATCGCTCAATCCCCCCTCTCCATATCCCTCAATCCCCCCTCTCCATATCCCTCAATCCCCCCTCACCATATCCCTCAATCCCCCCTCACCATATCCCTCAATCCCCCCTCACCATATCGCTCAATCCCCCCTCTCCATATCCCTCAATCCCCCCTCTCCATATCCCTCAATCCCCCCTCTCCATATCCCTCAATCCCCACTCTCCATATCCCTCAAACCCCCCTCACCATATCCCACAATCCCTCCTCATCATATCCCTTAATCCCCCCTCACCATATCCCTCAATCCACCTCACCATATCCCACAATCCCCCTCACCATGTCCCTCAATCCACCTCACCACATCCCTCAATCCCCTCTCATCATATCCTTCAATCCTCCTCATCATATCCCTCAATCCCCCTTCACCATATCCCTCAATCCCCCCTCACCATATCGCTCAATCCCCCCTCTCCATATCCCTCAATCCCCCCTCTCCATATCCCTCAATCCCCCCTCTCCATATCCCTCAATCCCCCCTCTCCATATCCCTCAATCCCCCCTCTCCATATCCCTCAATCCCCTCACCATATCCCTCAATCCCCCCTCACCATGTCCCTCAATCCACCTCACCACATCCCTCAATCCCCTCTCACCATATCCCTCAATCCCCCCTCACCAGATCCCTCAATCCTCCCTCACCATATCCCTCAATTCCCCCTCGCCGTTTCCCTCAAACCCCCCCTCGCCGTATCCCTCAATCCTCCCCTCCCAACATCCCTCAATCCTCCCCTCACCACATCCCTCAATCCCTCCCTCACCATATCCCTCAATCCCCCCTCATCATATCCCTCAATCCCCCCTCACCATATCCCTCAATCACCCCCACCGTATCCCTCAATCCCCCCTCACCATATCCCTCAATCCCCTCTCACCATATCCCTCAATCCCCTCTCACCATTTCCCTCAATCCCCTCTCACCATATCCCTCAATCCCCCCTCACCATATCCCTCAATCCCCCCTCACCATATCCCTCAATCCCCCCTCACCATATCCCTCAATCCCCCTCACCATACCTCTGAATCCGCCCTCACCATATCCCTCAATCCCCCTCACCATATCCCTCAATCCGCCCTCACAATATACCTCAACCCCCTCTCATCATATCCCTCAATCACCCTCACCATAGCCCTCAAACCCCCCTCACCATATCCCTCAAACCCCCCTCACCATATCCCTCAATCCCCCCTCACCATATCCCTCAATCCCCCCCTCACCATATCCCTCAATCCCCCCTCACCATATCCCTCAATCCCTCCCTCACCATATCCCTCAATCCCACCTCACCATTTCCCTCAATCGCCCCTCACCATATCCCTCAATCCCCCTCACCATATCCCTCAATCCCCCTCACCATATCCCTCAATCCCCCCTCACTGTATCCCTCCATCCCCCGTCACCATATCCCTCAATCCCCCCTCACCATATCCCTCAATCCCCCCTCACCATACCCCTCAATCCCCCTCACCATATCCCTCAATCCCCCCTCACCATATCCCTCAATCCCCTCTCAGAATATCCCTCTTCACCCTCTCACCATATCCCTCAATCCCTCCCTCACCATATCCCTCAGTCCCCTCTCACCATATCCTTCAATCCCCCTCACCATATCCCTCAATCCCTCTCACCATATCCCTCAATCCCTCTCACCATATCCCTCAATCCCTCTCACAATATCCCTCAAACCCCCCTCACTATATCCCTCAATCCCCTCTCACCATATCCCTCTATCCCCTCTCACCATTTCCCTCTATCCCCTCTCACAATTTCCCTCAATCCCCTCTCACCATATCCCTCAATCCCCTCTCACCATATCCCTCAATCCCCCCTCACCAGATCCCTCAATCCCCCTCACCATTTCCCTCAATCCCCCTCACCATATCCCTCAATCCCCCTGACAAGATCCCTCAATCCCCCTCACCATATCCCTCAATCCCCCCTCACCATATGCCTCAATGCCCCCTCACCAGATCCCTCAATCCCCCCTCACCATATCCCTCAATCCCCCGTCACCATATCCCTCAATCCCCCCTCACCAGATCCCTCAATCCCCCCTCACCAGATCCCTCAATCCCCCCTCACCAGATCCCTCAATCCCCCCTCACCAGATCCCTCAATCCCCCCTCACCATATCCCTCAATCCCCCCTCACCATATCCCTCAATCCCCCCTCACCATATCCCTCAATCCCCCCTCACCATATCCCTCAATCCCCCCTCACCATATCCCTCAATCCCCCCTCACCATTTCCCTCAATCCCCCCTCACCATATCGCTCAATCCCCCCTCTCCATATCCCTCAATCCCCCCTCTCCATATCCCTCAATCCCCCCTCTCCATATCCCTCAATCCCCACTCTCCATATCCCTCAAACCCCCCTCACCATATCCCACAATCCCTCCTCATCATATCCCTTAATCCCCCCTCACCATATCCCTCAATCCACCTCACCATATCCCACAATCCCCCTCACCATGTCCCTTAATCCCGCTCACCATATCCCTCAATCCCTCCTCACCATATCCTTCAATCCTCCTCATCATATCCCTCAATCCCCCCTCACCATATCCCTCAATCCCCCCTCACCATATCCCTCAATCCCCCCTCACCATATCGCTCAATCCCCCCTCTCCATCTCCCTCAATCCCCCCTCTCCATATCCCTCAATCCCCCCTCTCCATATCCCTCAATCCCCCCTCTCCATATCCCTCAATCCCCTCACCATATCCCTCAATCCCCCCTCACCATGTCCCTCAATCCACCTCACCACATCCCTCAATCCCCTCTCACCATATCCCTCAATCCCCCCTCACCAGATCCCTCAATCCTCCCTCACCATATCCCTCAATTCCCCCTCGCCGTTTCCCTCAAACCCCCCCTCGCCGTATCCCTCAATCCTCCCCTCCCAACATCCCTCAATCCTCCCCTCACCACATCCCTCAATCCCTCCCTCACCATATCCCTCAAAACCCCCTCATCATATCCCTCAATCCCCCCTCACCATATCCCTCAATCACCCCCACCGTATCCCTCAATCCCCCCTCACCATATCCCTCAATCCCCTCTCACCATATCCCTCAATCCCCTCTCACCATATCCCTCAATCCCCTCTCACCATTTCCCTCAATCCCCTCTCACCATATCCCTCAATCCCCCCTCACCATATCCCTCAATCCCCCCTCACCATATCCCTCAATCCCCCTCACCATATCTCTGAATCCGCCCTCACCATATCCCTCAATCCCCCTCACCATATCCCTCAATCCCCCCTCTCCATATCCCTCAATCCCCTCTCATCATATCCCTCAATCACCCTCACCATAGCCCTCAAACCCCCCTCACCATATCCCTCAATCTCCCCTCACCATATCCCTCAATCCCCCCTCACCATATCCCTCAATCCCCCCCTCACCATATCCCTCAATCCCCCCTCACCATATCCCTCAATCCCTCCCTCACCATATCCCTCAATCCCCCCTCACCATTTCCCTCAATCGCCCCTCACCATATCCCTCAATCCCCCTCACCATATCCCTCAATCCCCCTCACCATATCCCTCAATCCCCCCTCACTGTATCCCTCCATCCCCCGTCACCATATCCCTCAATCCCCCCTCACCATATCCCTCAATCCCCCCTCACCATACCCCTCAATCCCCCTCACCATATCCCTCAATCCCCCCTCACCATATCCCTCAATCCCCTCTCAGAATATCCCTCTTCACCCTCTCACCATATCCCTCAATCCCTCCCTCACCATATCCCTCAATCCCCTCTCACCATATCCTTCAATCCCCCTCACCATATCCCTCAATCCCTCTCACCATATCCCTCAATCCCTCTCACCATATCCCACAATCCCTCTCACAATATCCCTCAAACCCCCCTCACTATATCCCTCAATCCCCTCTCACCATATCCCTCTATCCCCTCTCACCATTTCCCTCTATCCCCTCTCACAATTTCCCTCAATCCCCTCTCACCATATCCCTCAATCCCCTCTCACCATATCCCTCAATCCCCCCTCACCAGATCCCTCAATCCCCCTCACCATTTCCCTCAATCCCCCTCACCATATCCCTCAATCCCCCTGACCAGATCCCTCAATCCCCCTCACCATATCCCTCAATCCCCCCTCACCATATGCCTCAATGCCCCCTCACCAGATCCCTCAATTCCCCCTCACCATATCCCTCAATCCCCCCTCACCAGATCCCTCAATCCCCCCTCACCAGATCCCTCAATCCACCCTCACCAGATCCCTCAATCCCCCCTCACCATATCCCTCAATCCCCCCTCACCATATCCCTCAATCCCCCCTCACCATATCCCTCAATCCCCCCTCACCATATCCCTCAATCCCCCCTCACCATATCCCTCAATCACCCCTCACCATATCCCTCAATCACCCCTCACCATATCCCTCAATCCCCCCTCACCATATCCCTCAATCCCCCCTCACCATATCCCTCAATCCCTCCCTCACCATATCCCTCAATCCCCCCTCACCATATCCCTCAATCCCCCCTCACCATATCCCTCAATCCCCTCTCACCATATCCCTCAATCCCCTCTCACCATATCCCTCAATCCCCCTCACCATATCCCTCAATCCCGCTCACCATATCCCTCAATCCCCCTCACCATATCCCACTATTCCCTCTCACCATTTCCCTCTATCCCCTCTCACAATTTTCCTCAATCCCCCTCGCCATATCCCTCAATCCCCCTCACGATATCCCTCAATCCCCCCTCACCATATCCCTCAATCCCCCCTCACCATATCCCTCAATCCCCCCTCACCATATCCCTCAATCCCCTTTCACCACATCCCTCTACCCTCTCACCATATCCCTCAATCCCTCCCTCACCATATCCCTCAATCCCCTCTCACCATATCCTTCAATCCCCCTCAACATATCCCTCAATCCCTCCCTCACCATATCCCGCAATCCCTCTCACCATATCCCTCAAACCCCCCTCACTATATCCTTCAATCCTCCTCATCATATCCCTCAATCCCCCCTCACCATATCCCTCAATCCCCCCTCACCATATCGCTCAATCCCCCCTCACCATATCGCTCAATCCCCCCTCTCCATATCCCTCAATCCCCCCTCTCCATATCCCTCAATCCCCCCTCACCATATCCCACAATCCCTCCTCACCATGTCCCATAATCCCCCCTCACCATATCCCTCAATCCCCTCTCACCATATCCCTCAATCCCTCCCTCACGCTATCCCTCAATCCCCCCTCACCCTATCCCTCAATCCCGCTCACCATATCCCGCAATCCCTCCTCACCATATCCCGCAATCCCCCTCACCATATCCCTCAATTCCCCCCTCACCATATCCCTCAATCCCACTCACCATATCCCTCAATCCCCCTCACCATATCCCTCATTCCCCCCTCACCAAATCCCACAATCCCCCCTCACCACATCCCTCAATCCCCCTCACCATATCCCTCGATCCCCCTCACCATATCCCTCAATCACCTCTCACCATATCCCTCAATCCCCCTCACCATATCCCTCAATCCCCCCTCACCATATCCCTCAATCCCCCCACTCCATATCCTTCAGTCCTCCTCATCATATCCCTCAATCCCTCCTCACCATATCCCTCAATACCCCCTCACCATATCCCTCAATCCCCCCTCACTATATCGCTCAATCCCCCCTCACCATATCGGTCAATCCCCCCTCTCCATATCCCTCAATCCCCCTCTCCATATCCCTCAATCCCCCCTCTCCATATCCCTCAATCCCCCCTCTCCATATCCCTCAATCCCCCCTCTCCATATCCCTCAATCCCCTCACCATATTCCTCAATCCCCTCTCACCGTATCCCTCAATCCCCTCTCACCGTATCCCTCAATCCCCTCTCACGGTATCCCTCATTCCCCCTCTCACCATATCCCTCAATCCCCCCCTCACCATATCCCTCAATCCCCCTCACCATATCCCACAATCCCCCTCACCATGTCCCTCAATCACCCTCACCACATCCCTCAATCCCCTCTCACCACATCCCTCAATCCCCTCTCACCACATCCCTCAATCCCCCCTCACCATATCCCTTAATCCCCCTCACCATATCCCTCAATCCCCCCTCACCATATCCCTCAATCCCCCCTCACCATATCCCTCAATCCCTCCCTCACCATATCCCTCAATCCCCCCTCACCATATCCCTCAATCCCCTCTCACCATATCCCTCAATCCCCTCTCACCATATCCCTCAATCCCCCTCACCATATCCCTCAATCCCCCTCACCATATGCTCAATCCCCTCTCACCATATCCCTCTATTCCCTCTCACCATTTCCCTCGATCCCCTCTCACAATTTTCCTCAATCCCCCTCGCCATATCCCTCAATCCCCCTCACAATATCCCTCAATCCCCCCTCACCATATCCCTCAATCACCCTCACCATATCCCTCAATCCCCCCTCACCATATCCCTCAATCCCCTCTCACCATATCCCTCTGTACCCTCTCACCTTATCCCTCTTTACCCTCTCACCTTATCCCTCTTTACCCTCTCACCATAACCCTAAATCCCTCCCTCACCATATCCCTCAATCCCCCCTCACCATATCCCTCAATCCCCCTCACCATATCCCTCAATCCCCCCTCAACATATCCCTCAATCCCCCCTCACCATATCCCTCAATCCCCCCTCACCATATCCCTCAATCCCCTCTCACCATATCCCTCTATCCCCTCTCACCATTTCCCTCCATCCCCTCTCACGATATCCCTCAATCCCCCTCACCATATCCCTCAATCCCCCCTCACCATATCCCCCAATCCCCCCTCACCATATCCCTCAATCCCCCTCACCATATCCCTCAATCCCCCCTCACCATATCCCTCAATCCCCCCTCACCATATCCCTCAATCCCCCCTCACCATATCCCTCAATCCCCCCTCACCATATCCCTCAATCCCTCCCTCACCATATCCCTCAATCCCCCCTCACCATATCCCTCAATCCCCTCTCACCATATCCCTCAATCCCCTCTCACCATATCCCTCAATCCCCCTCACCATATCCCTCAATCCCCCTCACCTTATGCTCAATCCCCTCTCACCATATCCCTCTATTCCCTCTCACCATTTCCCTCGATCCCCTCTCACAATTTTCCTCAATCCCCCTCGCCATATCCCTCAATCCCCCTCACAATATCCCTCAATCCCCCCTCACCATATCCCTCAATCACCCTCACCATATCCCTCAATCCCCCCTCACCACATCCCTCAATCCCCTCTCACCATATCCCTCTTTACCCTCTCACCTTATCCCTCTTTACCCTCTCACCATATCCCTAAATCCCTCCCTCATCATATCCCTCAATCCCCCCTCACCATATCCCTCAATCCCCCTCACCATATCCCTCAATCCCCCCTCACCATATCCCTCAATCCCCCCTCACCATATCCCTCAATCCCCCCTCACCATATCCCTCAATCCCCCCTCACCATATCCCTCAAACCCCCCTCACCATATCCCTCAATCCCCCCTCACCATATTCCTCAATCCCTCCCTCACCATATCCCTCAATCCCCCCTCACCATATCCCTCAATCCCCTCTCACCATATCCCTCAATCCCCCTCACCATATCCCTCAATCCCTCTCACCATATCCCTCTATTCCCTCTCACCATTTCCCTCTATCCCCTCTCACAATTTTCCTCAATCCCCCTCGCCATATCCCTCAATCCCCCTCACAATATCCCTCAATCCCCCCTCACCATATCCCTCAATCACCCTCACCATATCCCTCAATCCCCCCTCACCATATCCCTCAATCCCCTCTCACCATATCCCTCTTTACCCTCTCACCTTATCCCTCTTTACCCTCTCACCATATCCCTAAATCCCTCCCTCACCATATCCCTCAATCCCCTCTCACCATATCCTTCAATCCCCCTCACCATATCCCTCAATCCCTCCCTCACCATATCCCTCAATCCCTCTCACCAAATCCCACAATCCCCCCTCACCACATCCCTCAATCCCCCTCACCATATCCCTCGATCCCCCTCACCATATCCCTCAATCACCTCTCACCATATCCCTCAATCCCCCTCACCATATCCCTCAATCCCCCCTCACCATATCCCTCAATCCCCCCACTCCATATCCTTCAGTCCTCCTCATCATATCCCTCAATCCCTCCTCACCATATCCCTCAATACCCCCTCACCATATCCCTCAATCCCCCCTCACTATATCGCTCAATCCCCCCTCACCATATCGGTCAATCCCCCCTCTCCATATCCCTCAATCCCCCTCTCCATATCCCTCAATCCCCCCTCTCCATATCCCTCAATCCCCCCTCTCCATATCCCTCAATCCCCCCTCTCCATATCCCTCAATCCCCTCACCATATTCCTCAATCCCCTCTCACCGTATCCCTCAATCCCCTCTCACCGTATCCCTCAATCCCCTCTCACGGTATCCCTCATTCCCCCTCTCACCATATCCCTCAATCCCCCCCTCACCATATCCCTCAATCCCCCTCACCATATCCCACAATCCCCCTCACCATGTCCCTCAATCACCCTCACCACATCCCTCAATCCCCTCTCACCACATCCCTCAATCCCCTCTCACCACATCCCTCAATCCCCCCTCACCAGATCCCTCAATCCTCCCTCACCATGTCCCTCAATCCCTCTCACCATATCCCTCAAACCCCCCTCGCCGTTTCCCTCAAACCCCCCCTCGCCGTTTCCCTCAATCCTCCCCTCCCAACATCCCTCAATCCTCCCCTTCCAACATCCCTCAATCCTCCCCTCACCACATCCCTCAATCCCTCCCTCACCATATCCCTCAATCCCTCCCTCACCATATCCCTCAATCCAACCTCACCATATCCCTCAATCCCCTCTCACCATATCCCTCAATCCCCTCTCACCATATCCCTCAATCCCCTCTCACCATATCCCTCAATCCCCTCTCACCATATCCCTCAATCCCCCTCACCATATCGCTCAATCCGCCCTCACCATATCCCTCAATCCCCCTCACCATATCCCTCAATCCCCCCTCACAACATACCTCAACCCCCTCTCATTATATCCCTCAATCACCCTCACCATATCCCTCAAACCCCCCTCACCATATCCCTCAATCCCCCCTCACCATATCCCTCAATCCCCCCTCACCATATCCCTCAATCCCCCCTCACCATATCCCTCAACCCCCTCTCATCATATCCCTCAATCACCCTCACCATATCCCTCAAACCCCCCTCACCATATCCCTCAATCCCCCCTCACCATATCCCTCAATCCCCCCTCACCATATCCCTCAATCCCCCCTCACCATATCCCTCAATACCCCCTCACCATATCCCTCAATCCCTCCCTCACCATATCCCTCAATCCCCCCTCACCATTTCCCTCAATCCCTCCATCACCATATCCCTCAATCCCCCCTCACCATATCCCTCAATCCCCCCTCACCATATCCCTCAATCCCCCCTCACCATATCCCTCAATCCCCCTCACCATATCCCTCAATCCCCCTCACCATATCCCTCCATCCCCCCTCACGATATCCCTTCATCCCCCCTCACGATATCCCTCCATCCCCCCGTCACCATAGCCCTCAATCCCCCCTCACCATATCCCTCAATACCCCTCACCATATCCCTCAATCCCCCTCACCATATCCCTCAATCCCCCTCACCATATCCCTCAAACCCCCCTCACTATATCCCTCAAACCCCTCTCACTATATCCCTCAATCCCCTCTCACCATATCCCTCTATCCCCTCTCACCATTTCCCTCCATCCCCTCTCACAATTTCCCTCAATCCCCCTCACCATATCCCTCAATCCCCTCTCACCATATCCCTCAATCCCCTCTCACCATATCCCTCAATCCCCCCTCACCATATCCCTCAATCCCCCTCACCATATCCCTCAATCCCCCTCACCATATCCCTCAATCCCCCTCACGATATCCCTCAATCCCCCTCACCATATCCCTCAATCCCCCCTCACCATATCCATCAATCCCCCCTCACCATATCCCTCAATCCCCTCTCACCATATCCCTCAATCCCCTCTCACCATATCCCTCAATCCCCTCTCACCATATCCCTCTTTACCCTCTCACCATATCCCTCAATCCCCTCTCACCATATCCCTCAATCCCCTCTCACCATATCCTTCAATCCCCCTCACCATATCCCTCAATCCCTCTCACCATGTCCCTCAATCCCTCTCACCATATCCCTCAAACCCCCCTCACTATATCCCTCAAACCCCTCTCACTATATCCCTCAATCCCCTCTCACCATATCCCTCTATCCCTTCTCACCATTTCCCTCCATCCCCTCTCACAATTTCCCTCAATCCCCCTCACCATATCCCTCAATCCCCTCTCACCATATCCCTCAATCCCCTCTCACCATATCCCTCAATCCCCCCTCACCATATCCCTCAATCCCCCTCACCATATCCCTCAATCCCCCTCACCATATCCCTCAATCCCCCTCACCATATCCCTCAATCTCCTCTCACCATATCCCTCAATCCCCTCTCACCATATCCCTCTTTACCCTCTCACTATATCCCTCAATCCCTCCCTCACCATATCCCTCAATCCCCTCTCACCATATCCCTCAATCCCCTCTCACCATATCCTTCAATCCCCCTCACCATATCCCTCAATCCCTCTCACCATGTCCCTCAATCCCTCTCACCATATCCCTCAAACCCCCCTCACTATATCCCTCAAACCCCTCTCACTATATCCCTCAATCCCCTCTCACCATATCCCTCTATCCCCTCTCACCATTTCCCTCCATCCCCTCTCACAATTTCCCTCAATCCCCCTCACCATATCCCTCAATCCCCCTCACCATATCCCTCAATCCCCTCTCACCATATCCCTCAATCCCCTCTCACCACATCCCTCAATCCCCCCTCACCATATCCCTCAATCCCCCTCACCATATCCCTCAATCCCCCTCACCATATCCCTCAATCCCCCTCACCATATCCCTCAATCCCCCCTCACCATATCCCTCAATCCCCCCTCACCTTATCCCTCAATCCCCCTCACCATATCCCTCAATCCCCCCTCACCATATCCCTCAATCCCCCCTCACCATATCCCTCAATCCCCCCTCACCATATCCCTCAATCCCCCCTCACCATATCCCTTAATCCCCCTCACCATATCCCTCAATCCCCCCTCACCATATCCCTCAATCCCCCCTCACCATATCCCTCAATCCCTCCCTCACCATATCCCTCAATCCCCCCTCACCATATCCCTCAATCCCCTCTCACCATATCCCTCAATCCCCTCTCACCATATCCCTCAATCCCCCTCACCATATCCCTCAATCCCCCTCACCATATGCTCAATCCCCTCTCACCATATCCCTCTATTCCCTCTCACCATTTCCCTCGATCCCCTCTCACAATTTTCCTCAATCCCCCTCGCCATATCCCTCAATCCCCCTCACAATATCCCTCAATCCCCCCTCACCATATCCCTCAATCACCCTCACCATATCCCTCAATCCCCCCTCACCATATCCCTCAATCCCCTCTCACCATATCCCTCTGTACCCTCTCACCTTATCCCTCTTTACCCTCTCACCTTATCCCTCTTTACCCTCTCACCATAACCCTAAATCCCTCCCTCACCATATCCCTCAATCCCCCCTCACCATATCCCTCAATCCCCCTCACCATATCCCTCAATCCCCCCTCAACATATCCCTCAATCCCCCCTCACCATATCCCTCAATCCCCCCTCACCATATCCCTCAATCCCCTCTCACCATATCCCTCTATCCCCTCTCACCATTTCCCTCCATCCCCTCTCACGATATCCCTCAATCCCCCTCACCATATCCCTCAATCCCCCCTCACCATATCCCCCAATCCCCCCTCACCATATCCCTCAATCCCCCTCACCATATCCCTCAATCCCCCCTCACCATATCCCTCAATCCCCCCTCACCATATCCCTCAATCCCCCCTCACCATATCCCTCAATCCCCCCTCACCATATCCCTCAATCCCTCCCTCACCATATCCCTCAATCCCCCCTCACCATATCCCTCAATCCCCTCTCACCATATCCCTCAATCCCCTCTCACCATATCCCTCAATCCCCCTCACCATATCCCTCAATCCCCCTCACCTTATGCTCAATCCCCTCTCACCATATCCCTCTATTCCCTCTCACCATTTCCCTCGATCCCCTCTCACAATTTTCCTCAATCCCCCTCGCCATATCCCTCAATCCCCCTCACAATATCCCTCAATCCCCCCTCACCATATCCCTCAATCACCCTCACCATATCCCTCAATCCCCCCTCACCACATCCCTCAATCCCCTCTCACCATATCCCTCTTTACCCTCTCACCTTATCCCTCTTTACCCTCTCACCATATCCCTAAATCCCTCCCTCATCATATCCCTCAATCCCCCCTCACCATATCCCTCAATCCCCCTCACCATATCCCTCAATCCCCCCTCACCATATCCCTCAATCCCCCCTCACCATATCCCTCAATCCCCCCTCACCATATCCCTCAATCCCCCCTCACCATATCCCTCAAACCCCCCTCACCATATCCCTCAATCCCCCCTCACCATATTCCTCAATCCCTCCCTCACCATATCCCTCAATCCCCCCTCACCATATCCCTCAATCCCCTCTCACCATATCCCTCAATCCCCCTCACCATATCCCTCAATCCCTCTCACCATATCCCTCTATTCCCTCTCACCATTTCCCTCTATCCCCTCTCACAATTTTCCTCAATCCCCCTCGCCATATCCCTCAATCCCCCTCACAATATCCCTCAATCCCCCCTCACCATATCCCTCAATCACCCTCACCATATCCCTCAATCCCCCCTCACCATATCCCTCAATCCCCTCTCACCATATCCCTCTTTACCCTCTCACCTTATCCCTCTTTACCCTCTCACCATATCCCTAAATCCCTCCCTCACCATATCCCTCAATCCCCTCTCACCATATCCTTCAATCCCCCTCACCATATCCCTCAATCCCTCCCTCACCATATCCCTCAATCCCTCTCACCATATCCCTCAAACCCCCCTCACTATATCCTTAAATCCTCCTCATCATATCCCTCAATCCCCCCTCACCATATCGCTCAATCCCCCCTCTCCATGTCCCTCAATCCCCCCTCTCCATATCCCTCAATCCCCCCTCACCATATCCCACAATCCCTCCTCACCATATCCCATAATCCCCCCTCACCATATCCCTCAATCCCCTCTCACCATATCCCTCACTCCCTCCCTCACGCTATCCCTCAATCCCCTCTCACCATATCCCTCAATCCCCTCTCACCATATCCTTCAATCCCCCTCACCATATCCCTCAATCCCTCCCTCACCATATCCCTCAATCCCTCTCACCATATCCCTCAAACCCCCCTCACTGTATCCTTCAATCCTCCTCATCATATCCCTCAATCCCCCCTCACCATATCCCTCAATCCCCCCTCACCATATCCCTCAATCCCCCCTCACCATATCCCTCAATCCCCCCTCACCATAACGCTCAATCCCCCCTCTCCATATCCCTCAATCCCCCCTCTCCATATCCCTCAATCCCTCCTCTCCATATCCCTCAATCCCCCCTCACCATATCCCATAATCCCCCCTCACCATATCCCTCAATCCCCTCTCACCATATCCCTCACTCCCTGCCTCACGCTATCCCTCAATCCCCCCTCACCCTGTCCCTCAATCCCGCTCACCATATCCCTCAATCCCTCCTCACCATATCCCGTAATCCCCCTCACCATATCCCTCATTTCCCCTCTCAACATATCCCTCAATCCCACTCACCATATCCCTCAATCCCACTCACCATATCCCTCAATCCCCCTCACCATATCCCTCAAACCCCTCACCATATCCCTCAAACCCCTCACCATATCCCTCATTCCCCCCTCACCAAATCCCACAATCCCCCCTCACCACATCCCTCAATCCCCCTCACCATATCCCTCAATCCCCCTCACCATATCCCTCAATCCCCCTCACCATATCCCTCAATCCCCCTCACCATATCCCTCAATCCCCCTCACCATATCCCTCAATTACCTCTCACCATATCCCTCAATTACCTCTCACCATATCCCTCAATCCCCCTCACCATATCCCTCAATCCCCCCTCACCATATCCCTCAATCCCCGCACTCCATATCCTTCAGTCCTCCTCATCATATCCCTCAATCCCCCCTCACCATATCCCTCAATCCCCCCTCACCATATCCCTCAAACCCCCTCACCATATCGCTCAATCCCCCCTCTCCATATCCCTCAATCCCCCCTCTCCATATCCCTCAATCCCCCCTCTCCATATCCCTCAATCCCCTCACCATATTCCTCAATCTCCTCTCACCATATCCCTCAATCCCCTCTCACCATATCCCTCACTCCCTCCCTCACGCTATCCCTCAATCCCCTCTCACCATATTCCTCAATTCCCTCTCACCATATTCCTCAATCCCCCCCTCACCATATCCCTCAATCCCCCGCACCATATCCCACAATCCCCCTCACCACATCCCTCAATCCCCTCTCACCATATCCCTCAGTCCCCTCTCACCATATCCCTCAATCCCCCCTCACCAGATCCCTCAATCCTCCCTCACCATGTCCCTCAATCCCTCTCACCATATCCCTCAATTCCCCCCTCGCCGTTTCCCTCAAACCCCCCCTCGTCGTATCCCTCAATCCTCCCCTCCCAACATCCCTCAATCCTCCCCTCACCACATCCCTCAATCCCTCCCTCACCATATCCCTCAATCCCTCCCTCACCATATCCCTCAATCCCCCTCACCATATCCCTCAATCCCCCCTCACCAGATCCCTCAATCACCCTCACCGTATCCCTCAATCCCCCCTCACCGTATCCCTCAATCCCCCCTCACCGTATCCCTCAATCCCCTCTCACCGTATCCCTCAATCCCCTCTCACCATATCCCTCAATCCCCTGTCACCATATCCCTCAATCCCCTCTCACCATATCCCTCAATCCCCTCTCACCATATCCCTCAATCCCCCTCACCATATCTCTCAATCCGCCCTCACCATATCCCTCAATCCCCCTCACCATATCCCTCAATCCCCCCTCACAATATACCTCAACCCCCTCTCATCATATCCCTCAATCCCCCCTCACCATATCCCTCAATCCCTCCCTCAGCATATCCCTCAATCCCCCCTCACCATTTCCCTCAATCCCTCCCTCACCATATCCCTCAATCCCCCCTCACCATATCCCTCAATCCCCCCTCACCATATCCCTCAATCCCCCTCACCATATCCCTCAATCCCCTCACAATATCCCTCAATCCCCCCTCACGATATCCCTCCATCCCCCCTCACGATATCCATCCATCCCCCCGTCACCATCGCCCTCAATCCCCCCTCACCATATCCCTCAATCCCCCTCACCATATCCCTCAATCCCCCCTCACCACATCCCTCAATCCCCTCTCACCATATCCCTCTTTACCCTCTGACCATATCCCTCAATCCCTCCCTCACCATATCCCTCAATCCCCCCTCACCATATCCTTCAATCCCCCTCAACATATCCCTCAATCCCTCTCACCATATCCCTCAATCCCTCTCACCATATCCCTCAAACCCCCCTCACTATATCCCTCAATCCCCTCTCACCATATCCCTCTATCCCCTCTCAACATATCCCTCTATCCCCTCTCACCATTTCCCTCTATCCCCTCTCACCATTTCCCTCAATCCCCCTCACCATATCCCTCAATCCCCCTCACGATATCCCTTAATCCCCCTCACCAGATCCCTTAATCCCCCTCACCATATCCCTTAATCCCCCTCACCATATCCCACAATCCCCCCTCACCATATCCCTTAATCCCCCCTCACCATATCCCTCAATCCCCTCTCACCATATCCCTCAATCCCTCCCTCACCATATCCCTCAATCCCCCCTCACCCTATCCCTCAATCCCGCTCACCATATCCCGGAAATCCCTCCTCACCATATCCCGCAATCCCCCTCACCATATCCCTCAATCACCCCACTCCATATCCTTCAATCCTCCACATCATATCCCTCAATCCCCCCTCACCATATCCCTCAATCCCCCCTCACCATATCGCTCAATCCCCCCTCTCCATATCCCTCAATCCCCCCTCTCCATATCCCTCAATCCCCCCTCTCCATATCCCTCAATCCCCCCTCTCCATATCCCTCAATCCCCTCACCATATCCCACAATCCCCTCTCACCGCATCCCTCAATCCCCTCTCACGGTATCCCTCATTCCCCCTCTCACGATATCCCTCAAACCCCCCTCACCATATACCTCTATCCCCCTCACCATATCCCTCAATCCCCCTCACCATAACCCACAATCCCCCTCACCATGTCCCTCAATCCCCCCTCACCACATCCCTCAATCCCCTCTCACCATATCCCTCAATCCCCCCTCACCAGATCCCTCAATCCTCCCTCACCATGTCCCTCAATCCCTCTCACCATATCCCTCAATTCCCCCTCGCCGTTTCCCTCAAAACCCCCCTCCCCGTATCCCTCAATCCTCCCCTCCCAACATCCCTCAATCCTCCCCTCACCACATCCCTCAATCCCTCCCTCACCATATCCCTCAATCCCCCCTCACCATATCCCTCAATCCCCCCTCACCATATCCCTCAATCCCCCCTCACCATATCCCTCAATCCCCCCTCACCATATCCCTCAATCACCCTCACCGTATCCCTCAATTCCCCCTCGCCGTTTCCCTCAAAACCCCCATCGCCGTATCCCTCAATCCTCCCCTCCCAACATCCCTCAATCCCCCCTCACCATATCCCTCAATCACCCTCACCGTATCCCTCAATCCCGCTCACCATATCCCTCAATCCCCCCTCACCATATCCCTCTATCCCCCTCACCATATCCCTCAATCCCCCTCACCATATCCCTCAATCCCCCCTCATCATATCCCTCAATCCCCCTCACCATATCCCTCAATCCCCCTCACCATATCCCTCAATCCCCCTCACCATATCCCTCAATCCCCTCTCACCGCATCCCTCAATCCCCTCTCACGGTATCCCTCATTCCCCCTCTCACGATATCCCTCAAACCCCCCTCACCATATACCTCTATCCCCCTCACCATATCCCTCAATCCCCCTCACCATAACCCACAATCCCCCTCACCATGTCCCTCAATCCCCCCTCACCACATCCCTCAATCCCCTCTCACCATATCCCTCAATCCCCCCTCACCAGATCCCTCAATCCTCCCTCACCATGTCCCTCAATCCCTCTCACCATATCCCTCAATTCCCCCTCGCCGTTTCCCTCAAAACCCCCCTCCCCGTATCCCTCAATCCTCCCCTCCCAACATCCCTCAATCCTCCCCTCACCACATCCCTCAATCCCTCCCTCACCATATCCCTCAATCCCCCCTCACCATATCCCTCAATCCCCCCTCACCATATCCCTCAATCCCCCCTCACCATATCCCTCAATCACCCTCACCGTATCCCTCAATTCCCCCTCGCCGTTTCCCTCAAAACCCCCATCGCCGTATCCCTCAATCCTCCCCTCCCAACATCCCTCAATCCCCCCTCACCATATCCCTCAATCACCCTCACCGTATCCCTCAATCCCGCTCACCATATCCCTCAATCCCCCCTCACCATATCCCTCTATCCCCCTCACCACATCCCTCAATCCCCCTCACCACCTCCCTCAATCCCCCTCACCATATTCCTCAATCCCCCTCACCATATCCCTCAATCCCCCTCACCATATCCCTCAATCCCCCCTCTCCATATCCCTGAATCCCCTCACCATATTCCTCAATCCCCTCTCACTGTATCCCTCAATCCCCTCTCACGGTATCCCTCATTCCCCCTCTCACCATATCCCTCAATCCCCCCTTCACCATATCCCTCAATCCCCCTCACCATATCCCTCAATTACCTCTCACCATATCCCTCAATCCCCCTCACCATATCCCTCAATCCCCCCTCACCATATCCCTCAATCCCCGCACTCCATATCCTTCAGTCCTCCTCATCATATCCCTCAATCCCCCCTCACCATATCCCTCAATCCCCCCTCACCATATCCCTCAAACCCCCTCACCATATCGCTCAATCCCCCCTCTCCATATCCCTCAATCCCCCCTCTCCATATCCCTCAATCCCCCCTCTCCATATCCCTCAATCCCCCCTCTCCATATCCCTCAATCCCCTCACCATATTCCTCAATCTCCTCTCACCATACCCCTCAATCCCCTCTCACCATATCCCTCACTCCCTCCCTCACGCTATCCCTCAATCCCCTCTCACCATATTCCTCAATCCCCCCCTCACCATATCCCTCAATCCCCCGCACCATATCCCACAATCCCCCTCACCACATCCCTCAATCCCCTCTCACCATATCCCTCAGTCCCCTCTCACCATATCCCTCAATCCCCCCTCACCAGATCCCTCAATCCTCCCTCACCATGTCCCTCAATCCCTCTCACCATATCCCTCAATTCCCCCCTCGCCGTTTCCCTCAAACCCCCCCTCGTCGTATCCCTCAATCCTCCCCTCCCAACATCCCTCAATCCTCCCCTCACCACATCCCTCAATCCCTCCCTCACCATATCCCTCAATCCCTCCCTCACCATATCCCTCAATCCCCCTCACCATATCCCTCAATCCCCCCTCACCAGATCCCTCAATCACCCTCACCGTATCCCTCAATCCCCCCTCACCGTATCCCTCAATCCCCCCTCACCGTATCCCTCAATCCCCTCTCACCGTATCCCTCAATCCCCTCTCACCATATCCCTCAATCCCCTGTCACCATATCCCTCAATCCCCTCTCACCATATCCCTCAATCCCCTCTCACCATATCCCTCAATCCCCCTCACCATATCTCTCAATCCGCCCTCACCATATCCCTCAATCCCCCTCACCATATCCCTCAATCCCCCCTCACAATATACCTCAACCCCCTCTCATCATATCCCTCAATCCCCCCTCACCATATCCCTCAATCCCTCCCTCAGCATATCCCTCAATCCCCCCTCACCATTTCCCTCAATCCCTCCCTCACCATATCCCTCAATCCCCCCTCACCATATCCCTCAATCCCCCCTCACCATATCCCTCAATCCCCCCTCACCATATCCCTCAATCCCCCTCACCATATCCCTCAATCCCCCCTCACGATATCCCTCCATCCCCCCTCACGATATCCATCCATCCCCCCGTCACCATCGCCCTCAATCCCCCCTCACCATATCCCTCAATCCCCCTCACCATATCCCTCAATCCCCCCTCACCACATCCCTCAGTCCCCTCTCACCATATCCCTCTTTACCCTCTGACCATATCCCTCAATCCCTCCCTCACCATATCCCTCAATCCCCCCTCACCATATCCTTCAATCCCCCTCACCATATCCCTCAATCCCTCTCACCATATCCCTCAATCCCTCTCACCATATCCCTCAAACCCCCCTCACTATATCCCTCAATCCCCTCTCACCATATCCCTCTATCCCCTCTCAACATATCCCTCTATCCCCTCTCACCATTTCCCTCTATCCCCTCTCACCATTTCCCTCAATCCCCCTCACCATATCCCTCAATCCCCCTCACAATATCCCTTCATCCCCCTCACCAGATCCCTTAATCCCCCTCACCATATCCCTTAATCCCCCTCACCATATCCCACAATCCCCCCTCACCATATCCCTTAATCCCCCCTCACCATATCCCTCAATCCCCTCTCACCATATCCCTCAATCCCTCCCTCACCATATCCCTCAATCCCCCCTCACCCTATCCCTCAATCCCGCTCACCATATCCCGGAAATCCCTCCTCACCATATCCCGCAATCCCCCTCACCATATCCCTCAATCACCCCACTCCATATCCTTCAATCCTCCACATCATATCCCTCAATCCCCCCTCACCATATCCCTCAATCCCCCCTCACCATATCGCTCAATCCCCCCTCTCCATATCCCTCAATCCCCCCTCTCCATATCCCTCAATCCCCCCTCTCCATATCCCTCAATCCCCCCTCTCCATATCCCTCAATCCCCTCACCATATCCCTCAATCCCCTCTCACCGCATCCCTCAATCCCCTCTCACGGTATCCCTCATTCCCCCTCTCACGATATCCCTCAAACCCCCCTCACCATATACCTCTATCCCCCTCACCATATCCCTCAATCCCCCTCACCATAACCCACAATCCCCCTCACCATGTCCCTCAATCCCCCCTCACCACATCCCTCAATCCCCTCTCACCATATCCCTCAATCCCCCCTCACCAGATCCCTCAATCCTCCCTCACCATGTCCCTCAATCCCTCTCACCATATCCCTCAATTCCCCCTCGCCGTTTCCCTCAAAACCCCCCTCCCCGTATCCCTCAATCCTCCCCTCCCAACATCCCTCAATCCTCCCCTCACCACATCCCTCAATCCCTCCCTCACCATATCCCTCAATCCCCCCTCACCATATCCCTCAATCCCCCCTCACCATATCCCTCAATCCCCCCTCACCATATCCCTCAATCACCCTCACCGTATCCCTCAATTCCCCCTCGCCGTTTCCCTCAAAACCCCCATCGCCGTATCCCTCAATCCTCCCCTCCCAACATCCCTCAATCCCCCCTCACCATATCCCTCAATCACCCTCACCGTATCCCTCAATCCCGCTCACCATATCCCTCAATCCCCCCTCACCATATCCCTCTATCCCCCTCACCATATCCCTCAATCCCCCTCACCATATCCCTCAATCCCCCCTCATCATATCCCTCAATCCCCCTCACCATATCCCTCAATCCCCCTCACCATATCCCTCAATCCCCCTCACCATATCCCTCAATCCCCCTCACCATATCCCTCAATCCCCCCTCACTATATCCCTCAATCCCCCTCACCATATCCCTCAATCCCCCTCACCATATCCCTTAATCCCCCTCACCATATCCCTCAATCCCCCCTCACGATATCCCTCCATCCCCCCTCACGATATCCCTCCATCCCCCCTCACGATATCCCTCCATCCCCCCTCACGATATCCATCCATCCCCCCGTCACCATAGCCCTCAATCCCCCTCACCATATCCCTCAATCCCCCCTCACCATATCCCTCAATCCCCCCTCACCATATCCCTCAATCCCCCCTCACCATATCCCTCAATCACCCCTCACCATATCCCTCAATCCCCCCTCACCATTTCCCTCAATCCCCCCTCACCATATCCCTCAATCCCTCCCTCACCATATCCCTCAATCCCCTCTCACCATATCCCTCAATCCCCTCTCACCATATCCCTCAATCCCCCTCACCATATCCCTCAGTCCCCCTCACCATATGCTCAATCCCCTCTCACCATATCCCTCTATTCCCTCTCACCATTTCCCTCTTTACCCTCTCACCTTATCCCTCTTTACCCTCTCACCATATCCCTAAATCCTTCCCTCACCATATCCCTCAATCCCCTCTCACCATATCCTTCAATCCCCCTCACCATATCCCTCAATCCCCCCTCACCATATCCCACAATCCCTCCTCACCATATCCCATAATCCCCCCTCACCATATCCCTCAATCCCCTCTCACCATATCCCTCACTCCCTCCCTCACGCTATCCCTCAATCCCCCCTCACCCTGTCCCTTAATCCCGCTCACCATATCCCTCAATCCCTCCTCACCATATCCTTCAATCCTCCTCATCATATCCCTCAATCCCCCCTCACCATATCCCTCAATCCCCCCTCACCATATCCCTCAATCCCCCCTCACCATATCGCTCAATCCCCCCTCTCCATCTCCCTCAATCCCCCCTCTCCATATCCCTCAATCCCCCCTCTCCATATCCCTCAATCCCCCCTCTCCATATCCCTCAATCCCCCCTCTCCATCTCCCTCAATCCCCCCTCACCATATCCCACAATCCCCCCTCACCATATCCCTCAATCCCCTCTCACCATATCCCTCACTCCCTCCCTCACGCTATCCCTCAATCCCCCCTCACCATATCCCTCAATCCCCTCTCACCATATCCTTCAATCCCCCTCACCATATCCCTCAATCGCTCCCTCACCATATCCCTCAAGCCCTCTCACCATATCCCTCAAACCCCCCTCACTATATCCTTCAATCCTCCTCATCATATCCCTCAAACCCCCCTCACCATATCCTTCAATCCACCCTCACCATATCGCTCAATCCCCCCTCTCCATATCCCTCAATCCCCCCTCTCCATATCCCTCAATCCCCCCTCTCCATATCCCTCAATCCCCCCTCACCATATCCCACAATCCCTCCTCACCATATCCCATAATCCCCCCTCACCATATCCCTCAATCCCCTCTCACCATATCCCTCACTCCCTCCCTCACGCTATCCCTCAATCCCCCCTCACCCTGTCCCTCAATCCCGCTCACCATATCCCTCAATCCCTCCTCACCATATCCCGTAATCCCCCTCACCATCTCCCTCAATTCCCCTCTCACCA
The DNA here is from genome assembly GCF_035084215.1 of Heptranchias perlo. Taxonomy (NCBI): domain Eukaryota; kingdom Metazoa; phylum Chordata; class Chondrichthyes; order Hexanchiformes; family Hexanchidae; genus Heptranchias; species Heptranchias perlo. Next base: position 3,678,600 of record NC_090325.1, on the reverse strand, counting down.
TATCCCTCAATTCCCCTCTCACCATATCCCTCAATCCCACTCACCATATCCCTCAATCCCCCTCACCATATCCCTCAATCCCCCTCACCATATCCCTCATTCCCCCCTCACCAAATCCCACAATCCCCCCTCACCACATCCCTCAATCCCCCTCACCATATCCCTCAATCCCCCTCACCATATCCCTCAATTACCTCTCACCATATCCCTCAATCCCCCTCACCATATCCCTCAATCCCCCCTCACCATATCCCTCAATCCCCGCACTCCATATCCTTCAGTCCTCCTCATTATATCCCTCAATCCCCCCTCACCATATCGCTCAATCCCCCCTCTCCATATCCCTCAATCCCCCCTCTCCATATCCCTCAATCCCCCCTCTCCATATCCCTCAATCCCCCCTCACCATATCCCACAATCCCTCCTCACAATATCCCATAATCCCCCCTCACCATATCCCTCAATCCCCTCTCACCATATCCCTCACTCCCTCCCTCACGCTATCCCTCAATCCCCCCTCACCCTGTCCCTCAATCCCGCTCACCATATCCCTCAATCCCTCCTCACCATATCCCGTAATCCCCCTCACCATATCCCTCAATTCCCCTCTCACCATATCCCTCAATTCCCCTCTCACCATATCCCTCAATCCCACTCACCATATCCCTCAATCCCCCTCACCATATCCCTCAATCCCCCTCACCATATCCCTCATTCCCCCCTCACCAAATCCCACAATCCCCCCTCACCACATCCCTCAATCCCCCTCACCATATCCCTCAATCCCCCTCACCATATCCCTCAATTACCTCTCAACATATCCCTCAATCCCCCTCACCATATCCCTCAATCCCCCCTCACCATATCCCTCAATCCCCGCACTCCATATCCTTCAGTCCTCCTCATCATATCCCTCAATCCCCCCTCACCATATCGCTCAATCCCCCCTCTCCATATCCCTCAATCCCCCCTCTCCATATCCCTCAATCCCCCCTCTCCATATCCCTCAATCCCCCCTCACCATATCCCACAATCCCTCCTCACCATATCCCATAATCCCCCCTCACCATATCCCTCAATCCCCTCTCACCATATCCCTCACTCCCTCCCTCACGCTATCCCTCAATCCCCCCTCACCCTGTCCCTCAATCCCGCTCACCATATCCCTCAATCCCTCCTCACCATATCCCGTAATCCCCCTCACCATATCCCTCAATTCCCCTCTCACCATATCCCTCAATCCCACTCACCATATCCCTCAATCCCCCTCACCATATCCCTCAATCCCCCTCACCATATCCCTCATTCCCCCCTCACCAAATCCCACAATCCCCCCTCACCATATCCCTCAATCCCCCTCACGATATCCCTTAATCCCCCTCACCAGATCCCTTAATCCCCCTCACCATATCCCTTAATCCCCCTCACCATATCCCACAATCCCCCCTCACCATATCCCTTAATCCCCCCTCACCATATCCCTCAATCCCCTCTCACCATATCCCTCAATCCCTCCCTCACCATATCCCTCAATCCCCCCTCACCCTATCCCTCAATCCCGCTCACCATATCCCGGAAATCCCTCCTCACCATATCCCGCAATCCCCCTCACCATATCCCTCAATTCCCCCCTCACCATATCCCTCAATCCCCCTCACCATATCCCTCAATCACCTCTCACCATATCCCTCAATCCCCCTCACCATATCCCTAAATCCCCCCTCACCATATCCCTCAATCACCCCACTCCATATCCTTCAATCCTCCACATCATATCCCTCAATCCCCCCTCACCATATCCCTCAATCCCCCCTCACCATATCGCTCAATCCCCCCTCTCCATATCCCTCAATCCCCCCTCTCCATATCCCTCAATCCCCCCTCTCCATATCCCTCAATCCCCCCTCTCCATATCCCTCAATCCCCTCACCATATCCCTCAATCCCCTCTCACCGCATCCCTCAATCCCCTCTCACGGTATCCCTCATTCCCCCTCTCACGATATCCCTCAAACCCCCCTCACCATATACCTCTATCCCCCTCACCATATCCCTCAATCCCCCTCACCATAACCCACAATCCCCCTCACCATGTCCCTCAATCCCCCCTCACCACATCCCTCAATCCCCTCTCACCATATCCCTCAATCCCCCCTCACCAGATCCCTCAATCCTCCCTCACCATGTCCCTCAATCCCTCTCACCATATCCCTCAATTCCCCCTCGCCGTTTCCCTCAAAACCCCCCTCCCCGTATCCCTCAATCCTCCCCTCCCAACATCCCTCAATCCTCCCCTCACCACATCCCTCAATCCCTCCCTCACCATATCCCTCAATCCCCCCTCACCATATCCCTCAATCCCCCCTCACCATATCCCTCAATCCCCCCTCACCATATCCCTCAATCACCCTCACCGTATCCCTCAATTCCCCCTCGCCGTTTCCCTCAAAACCCCCATCGCCGTATCCCTCAATCCTCCCCTCCCAACATCCCTCAATCCCCCCTCACCATATCCCTCAATCACCCTCACCGTATCCCTCAATCCCGCTCACCATATCCCTCAATCCCCCCTCACCATATCCCTCTATCCCCCTCACCATATCCCTCAATCCCCCTCACCATATCCCTCAATCCCCCCTCATCATATCCCTCAATCCCCCTCACCATATCCCTCAATCCCCCTCACCATATCCCTCAATCCCCCTCACCATATCCCTCAATCCCCCTCACCATATCCCTCAATCCCCCCTCACTATATCCCTCAATCCCCCTCACCATATCCCTCAATCCCCCTCACCATATCCCTTAATCCCCCTCACCATATCCCTCAATCCCCCCTCACGATATCCCTCCATCCCCCCTCACGATATCCCTCCATCCCCCCTCACGATATCCATCCATCCCCCCGTCACCATAGCCCTCAATCCCCCTCACCATATCCCTCAATCCCCCCTCACCATATCCCTCAATCCCCCCTCACCATATCCCTCAATCCCCCCTCACCATATCCCTCAATCACCCCTCACCATATCCCTCAATCCCCCCTCACCATTTCCCTCAATCCCCCCTCACCATATCCCTCAATCCCTCCCTCACCATATCCCTCAATCCCCTCTCACCATATCCCTCAATCCCCTCTCACCATATCCCTCAATCCCCCTCACCATATCCCTCAGTCCCCCTCACCATATGCTCAATCCCCTCTCACCATATCCCTCTATTCCCTCTCACCATTTCCCTCTTTACCCTCTCACCTTATCCCTCTTTACCCTCTCACCATATCCCTAAATCCTTCCCTCACCATATCCCTCAATCCCCTCTCACCATATCCTTCAATCCCCCTCACCATATCCCTCAATCCCCCCTCACCATATCCCACAATCCCTCCTCACCATATCCCATAATCCCCCCTCACCATATCCCTCAATCCCCTCTCACCATATCCCTCACTCCCTCCCTCACGCTATCCCTCAATCCCCCCTCACCCTGTCCCTTAATCCCGCTCACCATATCCCTCAATCCCTCCTCACCATATCCTTCAATCCTCCTCATCATATCCCTCAATCCCCCCTCACCATATCCCTCAATCCCCCCTCACCATATCCCTCAATCCCCCCTCACCATATCGCTCAATCCCCCCTCTCCATCTCCCTCAATCCCCCCTCTCCATATCCCTCAATCCCCCCTCTCCATATCCCTCAATCCCCCCTCTCCATATCCCTCAATCCCCCCTCTCCATCTCCCTCAATCCCCCCTCACCATATCCCACAATCCCCCCTCACCATATCCCTCAATCCCCTCTCACCATATCCCTCACTCCGTCCCTCACGCTATCCCTCAATCCCCCCTCACCATATCCCTCAATCCCCTCTCACCATATCCTTCAATCCCCCTCACCATATCCCTCAATCGCTCCCTCACCATATCCCTCAAGCCCTCTCACCATATCCCTCAAACCCCCCTCACTATATCCTTCAATCCTCCTCATCATATCCCTCAAACCCCCCTCACCATATCCTTCAATCCACCCTCACCATATCGCTCAATCCCCCCTCTCCATATCCCTCAATCCCCCCTCTCCATATCCCTCAATCCCCCCTCTCCATATCCCTCAATCCCCCCTCACCATATCCCACAATCCCTCCTCACCATATCCCATAATCCCCCCTCACCATATCCCTCAATCCCCTCTCACCATATCCCTCACTCCCTCCCTCACGCTATCCCTCAATCCCCCCTCACCCTGTCCCTCAATCCCGCTCACCATATCCCTCAATCCCTCCTCACCATATCCCGTAATCCCCCTCACCATCTCCCTCAATTCCCCTCTCACCATATCCCTCAATTCCCCTCTCACCATATCCCTCAATCCCACTCACCATATCCCTCAATCCCCCTCACCATATCCCTCAATCCCCCTCACCATATCCCTCATTCCCCCCTCACCAAATCCCACAATCCCCCCTCACCACATCCCTCAATCCCCCTCACCATATCCCTCAATCCCCCTCACCATATCCCTCAATTACCTCTCACCATATCCCTCAATCCCCCTCACCATATCCCTCAATCCCCCCTCACCATATCCCTCAATCCCCGCACTCCATATCCTTCAGTCCTCCTCATTATATCCCTCAATCCCCCCTCACCATATCGCTCAATCCCCCCTCTCCATATCCCTCAATCCCCCCTCTCCATATCCCTCAATCCCCCCTCTCCATATCCCTCAATCCCCCCTCACCATATCCCACAATCCCTCCTCACCATATCCCATAATCCCCCCTCACCATATCCCTCAATCCCCTCTCACCATATCCCTCACTCCCTCCCTCACGCTATCCCTCAATCCCCCCTCACCCTGTCCCTCAATCCCGCTCACCATATCCCTCAATCCCTCCTCACCATATCCCGTAATCCCCCTCACCATATCCCTCAATTCCCCTCTCACCATATCCCTCAATTCCCCTCTCACCATATCCCTCAATCCCACTCACCATATCCCTCAATCCCCCTCACCATATCCCTCAATCCCCCTCACCATATCCCTCATTCCCCCCTCACCAAATCCCACAATCCCCCCTCACCACATCCCTCAATCCCCCTCACCATATCCCTCAATCCCCCTCACCATATCCCTCAATTACCTCTCAACATATCCCTCAATCCCCCTCACCATATCCCTCAATCCCCCCTCACCATATCCCTCAATCCCCGCACTCCATATCCTTCAGTCCTCCTCATCATATCCCTCAATCCCCCCTCACCATATCGCTCAATCCCCCCTCTCCATATCCCTCAATCCCCCCTCTCCATATCCCTCAATCCCCCCTCTCCATATCCCTCAATCCCCCCTCACCATATCCCACAATCCCTCCTCACCATATCCCATAATCCCCCCTCACCATATCCCTCAATCCCCTCTCACCATATCCCTCACTCCCTCCCTCACGCTATCCCTCAATCCCCCCTCACCCTGTCCCTCAATCCCGCTCACCATATCCCTCAATCCCTCCTCACCATATCCCGTAATCCCCCTCACCATATCCCTCAATTCCCCTCTCACCATATCCCTCAATCCCACTCACCATATCCCTCAATCCCCCTCACCATATCCCTCAATCCCCCTCACCATATCCCTCATTCCCCCCTCACCAAATCCCACAATCCCCCCTCACCATATCCCTCAATCCCCCTCACGATATCCCTTAATCCCCCTCACCAGATCCCTTAATCCCCCTCACCATATCCCTTAATCCCCCTCACCATATCCCACAATCCCCCCTCACCATATCCCTTAATCCCCCCTCACCATATCCCTCAATCCCCTCTCACCATATCCCTCAATCCCTCCCTCACCATATCCCTCAATCCCCCCTCACCCTATCCCTCAATCCCGCTCACCATATCCCGGAAATCCCTCCTCACCATATCCCGCAATCCCCCTCACCATATCCCTCAATTCCCCCCTCACCATATCCCTCAATCCCCCTCACCATATCCCTCAATCACCTCTCACCATATCCCTCAATCCCCCTCACCATATCCCTAAATCCCCCCTCACCATATCCCTCAATCACCCCACTCCATATCCTTCAATCCTCCACATCATATCCCTCAATCCCCCCTCACCATATCCCTCAATCCCCCCTCACCATATCCCTCAATTCCCCCTCACCATATCGCTCAAACCCCCCTCTCCATATCCCTCAATCCCCCCTCTCCATATCCCTCAATCCCCCCTCTCCATATCCCTCTATCCCCTCTCACCATTTCCCTCAATCCCCCTCACCATATCCCTCAATCCCCCTCACCATATCCCTCAATCCCCCCTCACCATAGCCCTCAATCCCCCCTCACCATATCCCTCAATCCCCCCCTCACCATATCCCTCAATCCCTCTCACCATATCCCTCAATCCCTCTCACCATATCCCTCAAACACCCCTCACTATATCCCTCAATCCCCTCTCACCATATCCCTCTATCCCCTCTCACCATTTCCCTCTATCCCCTCTCACCATTTCCCTCAATCCCCCTCACGATATCCCTTAATCCCCCTCACGATATCCCTTAATCCCCCTCACGATATCCCTTAATCCCCCTCACGATATCCCTTAATCCCCCTCACCAAATCCCTTAATCCCCCTCACCATATCCCTCAATCCCCGCTCACCATATCCCGCAATCCCTCCTCACCATATACCGCAATCCCCCTCACCATCTCCCTCAATTCCCCACTCACCATATCCCTCAATCCCCCTCACCATATCCCACAATCCCCCTCACCATGTCCCTCAATCCCCCTCACCACATCCCTCAATCCCCTCTCACCACATCCCTCAATCCCCTCTCACCACATCCCTCAATCCCCCCTCACGAGATCCCTCAATCCTCCCTCACCATGTCCCTCAATCCCTCTCACCCTATCCTTCAATTCCCCCCTCGCCGTTTCCCTCAAACCCCCCTCGCCGTATCCCTCAATCCTCCCCTCCCAACATCCCTCAATCCTCCCCTCACCACATCCCTCAATCCCTCCCTCACCATATCCCTCAATCCCCCCTCACCATATCCCTCAATCCCCCTCACCATATCCCTCAATCACCCTCACCATATCCCTCAATCCCCCCTCACCATATACCTCAATCACCTCTCACCATATCCCTCAATCCCCTCTCACCATATCCCTCAATCCCCTCTCACCATATCCCTCAATCCCCTCGCACCATATCCCTCAATCCCCTCTCACCATATCCCTCAATCCCCCCCTCACCATATCCCTCAATCCCTCTCACCATATCCCTCAATCCCTCTCACCATATCCCTCAAACACCCCTCACTATATCCCTCAATCCCCTCTCACCATATCCCTCTATCCCCTCTCACCATATCCCTCAATCCCCTCGCACCATATCCCTCAATCCCCTCTCACCATATCCCTCAATCCCCCCCTCACCATATCCCTCAATCCCTCTCACCATATCCCTCAATCCCTCTCACCATATCCCTCAAACACCCCTCACTATATCCCTCAATCCCCTCTCACTATATCCCTCAATCCCCTCTCACCATATCCCTCTATCCCCTCTCACCATTTCCCTCTATCCTCTCTCACCATTTCCCTCAATCCCCCTCACCATATCCCGCAATCCCTCTCACCATATCCCTCAATCCCTCCCTCACCATATCCCTCAATCCCCCCTCACCCTATCCCTCAATCCCGCTCACCATATCCCGGAAATCCCTCCTCACCATATCCCGCAATCCCCCTCACCATATCCCTCAATCACCCCACTCCATATCCTTCAATCCTCCACATCATATCCCTCAATCCCCCCTCACCATATCCCTCAATCCCCCCTCACCATATCGCTCAATCCCCCCTCTCCATATCCCTCAATCCCCCCTCTCCATATCCCTCAATCCCCCCTCTCCATATCCCTCAATCCCCCCTCTCCATATCCCTCAATCCCCTCACCATATCCCTCAATCCCCTCTCACCGCATCCCTCAATCCCCTCTCACGGTATCCCTCATTCCCCCTCTCACGATATCCCTCAAACCCCCCTCACCATATACCTCTATCCCCCTCACCATATCCCTCAATCCCCCTCACCATAACCCACAATCCCCCTCACCATGTCCCTCAATCCCCCCTCACCACATCCCTCAATCCCCTCTCACCATATCCCTCAATCCCCCCTCACCAGATCCCTCAATCCTCCCTCACCATGTCCCTCAATCCCTCTCACCATATCCCTCAATTCCCCCTCGCCGTTTCCCTCAAAACCCCCCTCCCCGTATCCCTCAATCCTCCCCTCCCAACATCCCTCAATCCTCCCCTCACCACATCCCTCAATCCCTCCCTCACCATATCCCTCAATCCCCCCTCACCATATCCCTCAATCCCCCCTCACCATATCCCTCAATCCCCCCTCACCATATCCCTCAATCACCCTCACCGTATCCCTCAATTCATCCTCGCCGTTTCCCTCAAAACCCCCATCGCCGTATCCCTCAATCCTCCCCTCCCAACATCCCTCAATCCCCCCTCACCATATCCCTCAATCACCCTCACCGTATCCCTCAATCCCGCTCACCATATCCCTCAATCCCCCCTCACCATATCCCTCTATCCCCCTCACCATATCCCTCAATCCCCCTCACCATATCCCTCAATCCCCCCTCATCATATCCCTCAATCCCCCTCACCATATCCCTCAATCCCCCTCACCATATCCCTCAATCCCCCTCACCATATCCCTCAATCCCCCTCACCATATCCCTCAATCCCCCCTCACTATATCCCTCAATCCCCCTCACCATATCCCTCAATCCCCCTCACCATATCCCTTAATCCCCCTCACCATATCCCTCAATCCCCCCTCACGATATCCCTCCATCCCCCCTCACGATATCCCTCCATCCCCCCTCACGATATCCATCCATCCCCCCGTCACCATAGCCCTCAATCCTCCCTCACCATATAACTCAATCCCCCTCACCACATCCCTCAATCCCCTCTCACCATATCCCTCAATCCCCCCTCACCAGATCCCTCAATCCTCCCTCACCATGTCCCTCAATCCCTCTCACCATATCCCTCAATTCCCCCTCGCCGTTTCCCTCAAAACCCCCCTCCCCGTATCCCTCAATCCTCCCCTCCCAACATCCCTCAATCCTCCCCTCACCACATCCCTCAATCCCTCCCTCACCATATCCCTCAATCCCCCCTCACCATATCCCTCAATCCCCCCTCACCATATCCCTCAATCCCCCCTCACCATATCCCTCAATCACCCTCACCGTATCCCTCAATTCATCCTCGCCGTTTCCCTCAAAACCCCCATCGCCGTATCCCTCAATCCTCCCCTCCCAACATCCCTCAATCCCCCCTCACCATATCCCTCAATCACCCTCACCGTATCCCTCAATCCCGCTCACCATATCCCTCAATCCCCCTCACCATATCCCTCAATCCCCCTCACCATATCCCTCAATCCCCCTCACCATATCCCTCAATCCCCCTCACCATATCCCTCAATCCCCCCTCACTATATCCCTCAATCCCCCTCACCATATCCCTCAATCCCCCTCACCATATCCCTTAATCCCCCTCACCATATCCCTCAATCCCCCCTCACGATATCCCTCCATCCCCCCTCACGATATCCCTCCATCCCCCCTCACGATATCCATCCATCCCCCCGTCACCATAGCCCTCAATCCTCCCTCACCATATTCCTCAATCCCCCTCACCATATCCCTCAATCCCCCCTCACCATATCCCTCAATCCCCCCTCACCATATCCCTCAATCCCCTCTCACCATATCCCTCTTTACCCTCTCACCATATCCCTCAATCCCTCCCTCACCATATCCCTCAATCCCCCCTCACCATATCCTTCAATCCCCCTCACCATATCCCTCAATCCCTCTCACCATATCCCTCAATCCCTCTCACCATATCCCTCAAACCCCCCTCACTATATCCCTCAATCCCCTCTCACCATATCCCTCTATCCCCTCTCAACATATCCCTCAAACCCCCCTCACGATATCCCTCAATCCCCCTCACCATATCCCTCAATCCCCCTCACCATATCCCTCAATCCCCCCTCACCATATCCCTCAATCCCCCCTCACCATATCCCTCAATCCCCCTCACCATATCCCTCAATCCCCCTCACCATATCCCTCAATCCCCCCTCACCATATCCCTCAATCCCCCCTCACCATATCCCTCAATCCCCCCTCACCATATCCCTCAATCCCCCCTCACCATATCCCTCAATCACCCCTCACCATATCCCTCAATCCCCCCTCACCATTTCCCTCAATCCCCCCTCACCATATCCCTCAATCCCTCCCTCACCATATCCCTCAATCCCCTCTCACCATATCCCTCAATCCCCTCTCACCATATCCCTCAATCCCCTCTCACCATATCCCTCAATCCCCCTCACCATATCCCTCAGTCCCCCTCACCATATGCTCAATCCCCTCTCACCATATCCCTCTATTCCCTCTCACCATTTCCCTCTTTACCCTCTCACCTTATCCCTCTTTACCCTCTCACCATATCCCTAAATCCTTCCCTCACCATATCCCTCAATCCCCTCTCACCATATCCTTCAATCCCCCTCACCATATCCCTCAATCCCCCCTCACCATATCCCACAATCCCTCCTCACCATATCCCATAATCCCCCCTCACCATATCCCTCAATCCCCTCTCACCATATCCCTCACTCCCTCCCTCACGCTATCCCTCAATCCCCCCTCACCCTGTCCCTTAATCCCGCTCACCATATCCCTCAATCCCTCCTCACCATATCCTTCAATCCTCCTCATCATATCCCTCAATCCCCCCTCACCATATCCCTCAATCCCCCCTCACCATATCCCTCAATCCCCCCTCACCATATCGCTCAATCCCCCCTCTCCATCTCCCTCAATCCCCCCTCTCCATATCCCTCAATCCCCCCTCTCCATATCCCTCAATCCCCCCTCTCCATCTCCCTCAATCCCCCCTCACCATATCCCACAATCCCCCCTCACCATATCCCTCAATCCCCTCTCACCATATCCCTCACTCCCTCCCTCACGCTATCCCTCAATCCCCCCTCACCATATCCCTCAATCCCCTCTCACCATATCCTTCAATCCCCCTCACCATATCCCTCAATCGCTCCCTCACCATATCCCTCAAGCCCTCTCACCATATCCCTCAAACCCCCCTCACTATATCCTTCAATCCTCCTCATCATATCCCTCAAACCCCCCTCACCATATCCTTCAATCCACCCTCACCATATCCCTCAATCCCCCCTCTCCATATCCCTCAATCCCCCCTCTCCATATCCCTCAATCCCCCCTCACCATATCCCACAATCCCTCCTCACCATATCCCATAATCCCCCCTCACCATATCCCTCAATCCCCTCTCACCATATCCCTCACTCCCTCCCTCACGCTATCCCTCAATCCCCCCTCACCCTGTCCCTCAATCCCGCTCACCATATCCCTCAATCCCTCCTCACCATATCCCGTAATCCCCCTCACCATATCCCTCAATTCCCCTCTCACCATATCCCTCAATTCCCCTCTCACCATATCCCTCAATCCCACTCACCATATCCCTCAATCCCCCTCACCATATCCCTCAATCCCCCTCACCATATCCCTCATTCTCCCCTCACCAAATCCCACAATCCCCCCTCACCACATCCCTCAATCCCCCTCACCATATCCCTCAATCCCCCTCACCATATCCCTCAATTACCTCTCACCATATCCCTCAATCCCCCTCACCATATCCCTCAATCCCCCCTCACCATATCCCTCAATCCCCGCACTCCATATCCTTCAGTCCTCCTCATTATATCCCTCAATCCCCCCTCACCATATCGCTCAATCCCCCCTCTCCATATCCCTCAATCCCCCCTCTCCATATCCCTCAATCCCCCCTCTCCATATCCCTCAATCCCCCCTCACCATATCCCACAATCCCTCCTCACCATATCCCATAATCCCCCCTCACCATATCCCTCAATCCCCTCTCACCATATCCCTCACTCCCTCCCTCACGCTATCCCTCAATCCCCCCTCACCCTGTCCCTCAATCCCGCTCACCATATCCCTCAATCCCTCCTCACCATATCCCGTAATCCCCCTCACCATATCCCTCAATTCCCCTCTCACAATATCCCTCAATCCCACTCACCATATCCCTCAATCCCTCTCACCATATCCCTCAATCCCCCTCACCATATCCCTCATTCCCCCCTCACCAAATCCCACAATCCCCCCTCACCATATCCCTCAATCCCCCTCACGATATCCCTTAATCCCCCTCACCAGATCCCTTAATCCCCCTCACCATATCCCTTAATCCCCCTCACCATATCCCACAATCCCCCCTCACCATATCCCTTAATCCCCCCTCACCATATCCCTCAATCCCCTCTCATGCTATCCCTCAATCCCCCCTCACCCTGCCCCTCAATCCCGCTCACCATATCCCTCAATCCCTCCTCACCATATCCCGTAATCCCCCTCACCATATCCCTCAATTCCCCTCTCACCATATCCCTCAATCCCACTCACCATATCCCTCAATCCCCCTCACCATATCCCTCAATCCCCCTCACCATATCCCTCATTCCCCCCTCACCAAATCCCACAATCCCCCCTCACCATATCCCTCAATCCCCCTCACTATATCCCTCAAACCCTCCTCACGATATCCTTCAATCCTCCTCATCATATCCCTCAATCCCCCCTCACCATATCCTTCAATCCACCCTCACCATATCGCTCAATCCCCCCTCTCCATATCCCTCAATCCCCCCTCTCCATATCCCTCAATCCCCCCTCTCCATATCCCTCAATCCCCCCTCTCCATATCCCTCAATCCCCCCTCACCATATCCCACAATCCCTCCTCACCATATCCTATAATCCCCCCTCACCATATCCCTCAATCCCCTCTCACCATATCCCTCACTCCCTCCCTCACGCTATCCCTCAATCCCCCCTCACCCTGTCCCTCAATCCCGCTCACCATATCCCTCAATCCCTCCTCACCATATCCCGTAATCCCCCTCACCATATCCCTCAATTCCCCTCTCACCATATCCCTCAATTCCCCTCTCACCATATCCCTCAATCCCACTCACCATATCCCTCAATCCACCTCACCATATCCCTCAATCCCCCTCACCATATCCCTCATTCCCCCCTCACCAAATCCCACAATCCCCCCTCACCACATCCCTCAATCCCCCTCACCATATCCCTCAATCCCCCTCACCATATCCCTCAATTACCTCTCAACATATCCCTCAATCCCCCTCACCATATCCCTCAATCCCCCCTCACCATATCCCTCAATCCCCGCACTCCATATCCTTCAGTCCTCCTCATCATATCCCTCAATCCCCCCTCACCATATCGCTCAATCCCCCCTCTCCATATCCCTCAATCCCCCCTCTCCATATCCCTCAATCCCCCCTCTCCATATCCCTCAATCCCCCCTCACCATATCCCACAATCCCTCCTCACCATATCCCATAATCCCCCCTCACCATATCCCTCAATCCCCTCTCACCATATCCCTCACTCCCTCCCTCACGCTATCCCTCAATCCCCCCTCACCCTGTCCCTCAATCCCGCTCACCATATCCCTCAATCCCTCCTCACCATATCCCGTAATCCCCCTCACCATATCCCTCAATTCCCCTCTCACCATATCCCTCAATCCCACTCACCATATCCCTCAATCCCCCTCACCATATCCCTCAATCCCCCTCACCATATCCCTCATTCCCCCCTCACCAAATCCCACAATCCCCCCTCACCATATCCCTCAATCCCCCTCACGATATCCCTTAATCCCCCTCACCAGATCCCTTAATCCCCCTCACCATATCCCTTAATCCCCCTCACCATATCCCACAATCCCCCCTCACCATATCCCTTAATCCCCCCTCACCATATCCCTCAATCCCCTCTCACCATATCCCTCAATCCCTCCCTCACCATATCCCTCAATCCCCCCTCACCCTATCCCTCAATCCCGCTCACCATATCCCGGAAATCCCTCCTCACCATATCCCGCAATCCCCCTCACCATATCCCTCAATTCCCCCCTCACCATATCCCTCAATCCCCCTCACCATATCCCTCAATCACCTCTCACCATATCCCTCAATCCCCCTCACCATATCCCTAAATCCCCCCTCACCATATCCCTCAATCACCCCACTCCATATCCTTCAATCCTCCACATCATATCCCTCAATCCCCCCTCACCATATCCCTCAATCCCCCCTCACCATATCCCTCAATTCCCCCTCACCATATCGCTCAAACCCCCCTCTCCATATCCCTCAATCCCCCCTCTCCATATCCCTCAATCCCCCCTCTCCATATCCCTCTATCCCCTCTCACCATTTCCCTCAATCCCCCTCACCATATCCCTCAATCCCCCTCACCATATCCCTCAATCCCCCCTCACCATAGCCCTCAATCCCCCCTCACCATATCCCTCAATCCCCCCCTCACCATATCCCTCAATCCCTCTCACCATATCCCTCAATCCCTCTCACCATATCCCTCAAACACCCCTCACTATATCCCTCAATCCCCTCTCACCATATCCCTCTATCCCCTCTCACCATTTCCCTCTATCCCCTCTCACCATTTCCCTCAATCCCCCTCACGATATCCCTTAATCCCCCTCACGATATCCCTTAATCCCCCTCACGATATCCCTTAATCCCCCTCACGATATCCCTTAATCCCCCTCACCAAATCCCTTAATCCCCCTCACCATATCCCTCAATCCCCGCTCACCATATCCCGCAATCCCTCCTCACCATATACCGCAATCCCCCTCACCATCTCCCTCAATTCCCCACTCACCATATCCCTCAATCCCCCTCACCATATCCCACAATCCCCCTCACCATGTCCCTCAATCCCCCTCACCACATCCCTCAATCCCCTCTCACCACATCCCTCAATCCCCTCTCACCACATCCCTCAATCCCCCCTCACGAGATCCCTCAATCCTCCCTCACCATGTCCCTCAATCCCTCTCACCCTATCCTTCAATTCCCCCCTCGCCGTTTCCCTCAAACCCCCCTCGCCGTATCCCTCAATCCTCCCCTCCCAACATCCCTCAATCCTCCCCTCACCACATCCCTCAATCCCTCCCTCACCATATCCCTCAATCCCCCCTCACCATATCCCTCAATCCCCCTCACCATATCCCTCAATCACCCTCACCATATCCCTCAATCCCCCCTCACCATATACCTCAATCACCTCTCACCATATCCCTCAATCCCCTCTCACCATATCCCTCAATCCCCTCTCACCATATCCCTCAATCCCCTCGCACCATATCCCTCAATCCCCTCTCACCATATCCCTCAATCCCCCCCTCACCATATCCCTCAATCCCTCTCACCATATCCCTCAATCCCTCTCACCATATCCCTCAAACACCCCTCACTATATCCCTCAATCCCCTCTCACCATATCCCTCTATCCCCTCTCACCATATCCCTCAATCCCCTCGCACCATATCCCTCAATCCCCTCTCACCATATCCCTCAATCCCCCCCTCACCATATCCCTCAATCCCTCTCACCATATCCCTCAATCCCTCTCACCATATCCCTCAAACACCCCTCACTATATCCCTCAATCCCCTCTCACTATATCCCTCAATCCCCTCTCACCATATCCCTCTATCCCCTCTCACCATTTCCCTCTATCCTCTCTCACCATTTCCCTCAATCCCCCTCACCATATCCCGCAATCCCTCTCACCATATCCCTCAATCCCTCCCTCACCATATCCCTCAATCCCCCCTCACCCTATCCCTCAATCCCGCTCACCATATCCCGGAAATCCCTCCTCACCATATCCCGCAATCCCCCTCACCATATCCCTCAATCACCCCACTCCATATCCTTCAATCCTCCACATCATATCCCTCAATCCCCCCTCACCATATCCCTCAATCCCCCCTCACCATATCGCTCAATCCCCCCTCTCCATATCCCTCAATCCCCCCTCTCCATATCCCTCAATCCCCCCTCTCCATATCCCTCAATCCCCCCTCTCCATATCCCTCAATCCCCTCACCATATCCCTCAATCCCCTCTCACCGCATCCCTCAATCCCCTCTCACGGTATCCCTCATTCCCCCTCTCACGATATCCCTCAAACCCCCCTCACCAGTATACCTCTATCCCCCTCACCATATCCCTCAATCCCCCTCACCATAACCCACAATCCCCCTCACCATGTCCCTCAATCCCCCCTCACCACATCCCTCATCCCCTCTCACCATATCCCTCAACCCCCCTCACCAGATCCCTCAATCCTCCCTCACCATGTCCCTCAATCCCTCTCACCATATCCCTCAATCCCCCTCGCCGTTTCCCTCAAAACCCCCCTCCCCGTATCCCTCAATCTCCCCTCCCAACATCCCTCAATCCTCCCCTCACCACATCCCTCAATCCCTCCATCACCATATCCCTCAATCCCCCTCACCATATCCCTCAATCCCCCCTCACCATATCCCTCAATCCCCCTCACCATATCCCTCAATCACCCTCACCGTATCCCTCAATTCATCTCGCCGTTTCCCTCAAAACCCCATCGCCGTATCCCTCAATCCTCCCCTCCCAACATCCCCTCAATCCCCCCTCACCATAATCCCTCAATCACCCTCACCGTATCCTCATCCCGCTCACCATATCCCTCAATCCCCCCTCACCATATCCCTCTATCCCCCTCACCATATCCCTCAATCCCCCTCACCATATCCCTCAATCCCCCCTCATCATATCCCTCAATCCCCCTCACCATATCCCTCAATCCCCCTACCATATCCCTCAATCCCCCTCACCATATCCCTCAATCCCCACACCATATCCCTCAATCCCCCCTCACTATATCCCTCAATCCCCCTCACCATATCCCTCAATCCCCCTCACCATATCCCTTAATCCCCTCACCATATCCCTCAATCCCCCCTCACGATATCCCTCCATCCCCCTCACGATATCCCTCCATCCCCCTCACGATATCCATCCATCCCCCCGTCACCATAGCCCTCAATCCTCCCTCACCATATAACTCAATCCCCCTCACCACATCCTCAATCCCCCCTCTCACCATATCCCTCAATCCCCCTCACCAGATCCCTCAATCCTCCCGTCACCATGTCCCTCAATCCCTCTCACCATATCCCTCAATTCCCCCTCGCCGTTTTCCCTCAAAACCCCCCTCCCGTATCCCTCAATCCTCCCCCTCCCAACATCCCTCAATCCTCCCCTCACCACATCCTCAATCCCTCCCTCACCATATCCCTCAATCCCCCTCACCATATCCCTCAATCCCCCTCACCATATCCCTCAATCCCCCTCACCATATCCCTCAATCACCCTCACCGTATCCCTCAATTCATCCTCGCCGTTTCCCTCAAAACCCCATCGCCGTATCCCTCATCCTCCCCTCCCAACATCCCTCAATCCCCCCTCACCATATCCCTCAATCACCCTCACCGTATCCCTCAATCCCGCTCACCATATCCCTCAATCCCCCTCACCATATCCCTCAATCCCCCTCACCATATCCCTCAATCCCCTCACCATATCCTCAATCCCCCTCACACCATATCCCTCAATCCCCCCTCACTATATCCCTCAATCCCCTCACCATATCCCTCAATCCCCCTCACCATATCCCTTAATCCCCCTCACCATATCCTCAATCCCCCCTCACGATATCCCTCCATCCCCCTCACGATATCCTCCATCCCCCTCACGATATCCATCATCCCCCCGTCACCATAGCCCTCAATCCTCCCTCACCATATTCCTCAATCCCCCTCCACCATATCCCTCAATCCCCCCTCACCATATCCCTCAATCCCCCCTCACCATATCCCTCAATCCCCTCTCACCATATCCCTCTTTACCCTCTCACCATATCCCGCAATCCCTCCCTCACCATATCCCTCAATCCCCCTCACCATATCCTTCAATCCCCCTCACCATATCCCTCAATCCCTCTCACCATATCCCTCAATCCCTCTCACCATATCCCTCAAACCCCCCCTCACTATATCCCCTCAATCCCCTCTCACCATATCCCTCTATCCCCTCTCAACATATCCCTCAACCCCCCTCACGATATCCCTCAATCCCCCTCACCATATCCCTCAATCCCCCTCACCATATCCCTCAATCCCCCCTCACCATATCCCTCAATCCCCCCTCACCATATCCCTCAATCCCCTCACCATATCCCTCAATCCCCTCACCATATCCCTCAATCCCCCCTCACCATATCCCTCAATCCCCCTCACCAGATCCCTCAATCCCCCGCACCTATCCCTCAATCCCCCCTCACCATATCCTCAATCACCCCTCACCATATCCCTCAATCCCCCCTCACCATTTCCCTCAATCCCCCCTCACCATAGCCCTCAATCCCTCCCTCACCATATCCCTCAATCCCCTCTCACCATATCCCTCAATCCCCTCTCTCCATATCCCTCTATCCCCTCTCACCATATCCCTCAATCCCCCTCACCATATCCCTCAGTCCCCCTCACCAGTATGCTCAATCCCCTCTCACCATATCCCTCTATTCCTCTCACCATTTCCCCTCTTTACCCTCTCACCTTATCCCTCTTTACCCTCTCACCATATCCCTAAATCCTTCCCTCACCATATCCCTCATCCCCTCTCACCATATCCTTCAATCCCCCTCACCATATCCCTCAATCCCCCTCACCATATCCCACAATCCCTCCTCACCATATCCCATAATCCCCCTCACCATATCCCTCAATCCCCTCTCACCATATCCCTCACTCCCTCCCTCACGCTATCCCTCAATCCCCCTCACCCTGTCCCTTAATCCCGCTCACCATATCCCTCAATCCCTCCTCACCATATCCTTCAATCCTCCTCATCATATCCCTCAATCCCCCCTCACCATATCCCTCAATCCCCCCTCCCATATCCCTCAATCCCCCCTCACCATATCCCTCAATCCCCCTCACCATATCGCTCAATCCCCCCTCTCCATCTCCCTCAATCCCCCCTCTCCATATCCCTCAATCCCCCCTCTCCATATCCCTCAATCCCCCTCTCCATCTCCCTCAATCCCCCCTCACCATATCCCACAATCCCCCCTCACCATATCCCTCAATCCCCTCTCACCATATCCCTCACTCCTCCTCCCTCACGCTATCCCTCAATCCCCCCTCACCATATCCCTCAATCCCCTCTCACCATATCCTTCAATCCCCCTCACCATATCCCTCAATCGCTCCCTCACCATATCCCTCAAGCCCTCTCACCATATCCCTCAAACCCCCCTCACTATATCCTTCAATCCTCCTCATCATATCCCTCAAACCCCCCTCACCATATCCTTCAATCCACCCTCACCATATCCCTCAATCCCCCCTCTCCATATCCCTCAATCCCCCCTCTCCATATCCCTCAATCCCCCCTCACCATATCCCACAATCCCTCCTCACCATATCCCATAATCCCCCTCACCATATCCCTCAATCCCTCTCACCATATCCCTCACTCCCTCCCTCACCGCTATCCCTCAATCCCCCCTCACCCTGTCCCTCAATCCCGCTCACCATATCCCTCAATCCCTCCTCACCATATCCCGTAATCCCCCTCACCATATCCCTCAATTCCCCTCTCACCATATCCCTCAATTCCCCTCTCACCATATCCCTCAATCCCACTCACCATATCCCTCAATCCCCTCACCATATCCCTCAATCCCCCTCACCATATCCCTCATTCTCCCCTCACCAAATCCCACAATCCCCCCTCACCACATCCCTCAATCCCCCTCACCATATCCCTCAATCCCCCTCACCATATCCCTCAATTACCTCTCACCATATCCCTCAATCCCCCTCACCATATCCTCAATCCCCCCTCACCATATCCCTCAATCCCCGCACTCCATATCCTTCAGTCCTCCTCATTATATCCCTCAATCCCCCCTCACCATATCGCTCAATCCCCCCTCTCCATATCCCTCAATCCCCCCTCTATCACCATATCGCTCAATCCCCCCTCTCCATATCCCTCAATCCCCCCTCTCCATATCCCTCAATCCCCCCTCTCCATATCCCTCAATCCCCCCTCACCATATCCCACAATCCCTCCTCACCATATCCCATAATCCCCCCTCACCATATCCCTCAATCCCCTCTCACCATATCCCTCACTCCCTCCCTCACGCTATCCCTCAATCCCCCCTCACCCTGTCCCTCAATCCCGCTCACCATATCCCTCAATCCCTCCTCACCATATCCCGTAATCCCCCTCACCATATCCCTCAATTCCCCTCTCACAATATCCCTCAATCCCACTCACCATATCCCTCAATCCCTCTCACCATATCCCTCAATCCCCCTCACCATATCCCTCATTCCCCCCTCACCAAATCCCACAATCCCCCCTCACCATATCCCTCAATCCCCCTCACGATATCCCTTAATCCCCCTCACCAGATCCCATAATCCCCCTCACCATATCCCTTAATCCCCCTCACCATATCCCACAATCCCCCCTCACCATATCCCTTAATCCCCCCTCACCATATCCCTCAATCCCCTCTCATGCTATCCCTCAATCCCCCCTCACCCTGCCCCTCAATCCCGCTCACCATATCCCTCAATCCCTCCTCACCATATCCCGTAATCCCCCTCACCATATCCCTCAATTCCCCTCTCACCATATCCCTCAATCCCACTCACCATATCCCTCAATCCCCCTCACCATATCCCTCAATCCCCCTCACCATATCCCTCATTCCCCCCTCACCAAATCCCACAATCCCCCCTCACCATATCCCTCAATCCCCCTCACTATATCCCTCAAACCCTCCTCACGATATCCTTCAATCCTCCTCATCATATCCCTCAATCCCCCCTCACCATATCCTTCAATCCACCCTCACCATATCGCTCAATCCCCCCTCTCCATATCCCTCAATCCCCCCTCTCCATATCCCTCAATCCCCCCTCTCCATATCCCTCAATCCCCCCTCTCCATATCCCTCAATCCCCCCTCACCATATCCCACAATCCCTCCTCACCATATCCTATAATCCCCCCTCACCATATCCCTCAATCCCCTCTCACCATATCCCTCACTCCCTCCCTCACGCTATCCCTCAATCCCCCCTCACCCTGTCCCTCAATCCCGCTCACCATATCCCTCAATCCCTCCTCACCATATCCCGTAATCCCCCTCACCATATCCCTCAATTCCCCTCTCACCATATCCCTCAATTCCCCTCTCACCATATCCCTCAATCCCACTCACCATATCCCTCAATCCACCTCACCATATCCCTCAATCCCCCTCACCATATCCCTCATTCCCCCCTCACCAAATCCCACAATCCCCCCTCACCACATCCCTCAATCCCCCTCACCATATCCCTCAATCCCCCTCACCATATCCCTCAATTACCTCTCAACATATCCCTCAATCCCCCTCACCATATCCCTCAATCCCCCCTCACCATATCCCTCAATCCCCGCACTCCATATCCTTCAGTCCTCCTCATCATATCCCTCAATCCCCCCTCACCATATCGCTCAATCCCCCCTCTCCATATCCCTCAATCCCCCCTCTCCATATCCCTCAATCCCCCCTCTCCATATCCCTCAATCCCCCCTCACCATATCCCACAATCCCTCCTCACCATATCCCATAATCCCCCCTCACCATATCCCTCAATCCCCTCTCACCATATCCCTCACTCCCTCCCTCACGCTATCCCTCAATCCCCCCTCACCCTGTCCCTCAATCCCGCTCACCATATCCCTCAATCCCTCCTCACCATATCCCGTAATCCCCCTCACCATATCCCTCAATTCCCCTCTCACCATATCCCTCAATCCCACTCACCATATCCCTCAATCCCCCTCACCATATCCCTCAATCCCCCTCACCATATCCCTCATTCCCCCCTCACCAAATCCCACAATCCCCCCTCACCATATCCCTCAATCCCCCTCACGATATCCCTTAATCCCCCTCACCAGATCCCTTAATCCCCCTCACCATATCCCTTAATCCCCCTCACCATATCCCACAATCCCCCCTCACCATATCCCTTAATCCCCCCTCACCATATCCCTCAATCCCCTCTCACCATATCCCTCAATCCCTCCCTCACCATATCCCTCAATCCCCCCTCACCCTATCCCTCAATCCCGCTCACCATATCCCGGAAATCCCTCCTCACCATATCCCGCAATCCCCCTCACCATATCCCTCAATTCCCCCCTCACCATATCCCTCAATCCCCCTCACCATATCCCTCAATCACCTCTCACCATATCCCTCAATCCCCCTCACCATATCCCTCAATCCCCCCTCACCATATCCCTCAATCACCCCACTCCATATCCTTCAATCCTCCACATCATATCCCTCAATCCCCCCTCACCATATCCCTCAATCCCCCCTCACCATATCCCTCAATTCCCCCTCACCATATCGCTCAAACCCCCCTCTCCATATCCCTCAATCCCCCCTCTCCATATCCCTCAATCCCCCCTCTCCATATCCCTCTATCCCCTCTCACCATTTCCCTCAATCCCCCTCACCATATCCCTCAATCCCCCTCACCATATCCCTCAATCCCCCCTCACCATAGCCCTCAATCCCCCCTCACCATATCCCTCAATCCCCCCCTCACTATATCCCTCAATCCCTCTCACCATATCCCTCAATCCCTCTCACCATATCCCTCAAACACCCCTCACTATATCCCTCAATCCCCTCTCACCATATCCCTCTATCCCCTCTCACCATTTCCCTCTATCCCCTCTCACCATTTCCCTCAATCCCCCTCACGATATCCCTTAATCCCCCTCACGATATCCCTTAATCCCCCTCACGATATCCCTTAATCCCCCTCACGATATCCCTTAATCCCCCTCACCAAATCCCTTAATCCCCCTCACCATATCCCTCAATCCCCGCTCACCATATCCCGCAATCCCTCCTCACCATATACCGCAATCCCCCTCACCATCTCCCTCAATTCCCCACTCACCATATCCCTCAATCCCCCTCACCATATCCCACAATCCCCCTCACCATGTCCCTCAATCCCCCTCACCACATCCCTCAATCCCCTCTCACCACATCCCTCAATCCCCTCTCACCACATCCCTCAATCCCCCCTCACGAGATCCCTCAATCCTCCCTCACCATGTCCCTCAATCCCTCTCACCCTATCCTTCAATTCCCCCCTCGCCGTTTCCCTCAAACCCCCCTCGCCGTATCCCTCAATCCTCCCCTCCCAACATCCCTCAATCCTCCCCTCACCACATCCCTCAATCCCTCCCTCACCATATCCCTCAATCCCCCCTCACCATATCCCTCAATCCCCCTCACCATATCCCTCAATCACCCTCACCGTATCCCTCAATCCCCCCTCACCATATACCTCAATCCCCTCTCACCATATCCCTCAATCCCCTCTCACCATATCCCTCAATCCCCTCGCACCATATCCCTCAATCCCCTCTCACCATATCCCTCAATCCCCCCCTCACCATATCCCTCAATCCCTCTCACCATATCCCTCAATCCCTCTCACCATATCCCTCAAACACCCCTCACTATATCCCTCAATCCCCTCTCACCATATCCCTCTATCCCCTCTCACCATTTCCCTCTATCCCCTCTCACCATTTCCCTCAATCCCCCTCACAATATCCCTTAATCCCCCTCACGATATCCCTTAATCCCCCTCACGATATCCCTTAATCCCCCTCACCAAATCCCTTAATCCGCCTCACCATATCCCTCAATCCCCGCTCACCATATCCCGCAATCCCTCCTCACCATATCCCTTAATCCCCCTCACCATATCCCTCAATCCCCGCTCACCATATCCCGCAATCCCCCTCACCATCTCCCTCAATTCCCCACTCACCATATCCCTCAATCCCCCTCACCATATCCCACAATCCCCCTCACCATGTCCCTCAATCCCCTCTCACCACATCCCTCAATCCCCTCTCACCACATCCCTCAATCCCCCCTCACGAGATCCCTCAATCCCCCCTCACGAGATCCCTCAATCCCCCTCACCATATCCCTCAATCACCCTCACCGTATCCCTCAATCCCCCCTCACCATATACCTCAATCACCTCTCACCATATCCCTCAATCCCCTCTCACCATATCCCTCAATCCCCTCTCACCATATCCCTCAATCCCCTCTCACCATATCCCTCAATCCCCTCGCACCATATCCCTCAATCCCCTCGCACCATATCCCTCAATCCCCTCTCACCATATCCCTCAATCCCCCCTCACCATATCCCTCAATCCCCTCTTACCATATCCCTCAATCCCCTCTCACCATATCCCTTAATCCCCCCTCACCATACCCCTCAATCCCCCTCACCATATCTCTCAATCCGCCCTCACCATATCCCTCAATCCCCCTCACCGTATCCCTCAATCCCCCCTCATAATATACCACAACCCCCTCTCATCATATCCCACAATCACCCTCACCATATCCCTCAAACCCCCCTCACCATATCCCTCAATCCCCCCTCACCATATCCCTCAATCCCCCCTCACCATATCCCTCAATCCCCCCTCACCATATCCCACAATCACCCTCACCATATCCCTCAAACCCCCCTCACCATATCCCTCAATCCCCTCTCACCATATCCCTCAAACACCCCTCACTATATCCCTCAATCCCCTCTCACCATATCCCTCTATCCCCTCTCACCATTTCCCTCTATCCCCCCTCACCATATCCCTCAATCCCTCTCACCATATCCCTCAATCCCTCTCACCATATCCCTCAAACCCCCCTCACTATATCCCTCAATCCCCTCTCATCATATCCCTCTATCCCCTCTCACCATTTCCCTCTATCCCCTCTCACCATTTCCCTCAATCCCCCTCACCATATCCCTCAATCCCCCTCACGATATCCTTGAATCCCCCTCACGATATCCCTTAATCCCCCTCACCAAATCCCTTAATCCCCCTCACCATAACCCACAATCCCCCCTCACCATATCCCTCAATCCCCGCTCACCATATCCCTCAATCCCCTCGCACCATATCCCTCAATACCCTCTCACCATATCCCTCAATCCCCCCTCACCATATCCCTCAAATTCCCTCTCACCATATCCCTCAATCCCCTCTCACCATATCCCTTAATCACCCCTCACCATACCCCTCAATCCCCCTCACCATACCCCTCAATCCCCCTCACCATATCTCTCAATCCGCCCTCACCATATCCCTCAATCCCCCTCACCGTATCCCTCAATCCCCCCTCACAATATACCACAACCCCCTCTCATCATATCCCACAATCACCCTCACCATATCCCTCAAACCCCCCTCACCATATCCCTCAATCCCCCCTCACCATATCCCTCAATCCCCCCTCACCATATCCCTCAATCCCCCCTCACCATATCCCTCAATCCCCCCTCACCATATCCCTCAATCCCCCCCTCACCATATCCCTCAATCCCTCTCACCATATCCCTCAATCCCTCTCACCATATCCCTCAAACACCCCTCACTATATCCCTCAATCCCCTCTCACCATATCCCTCTATCCCCTCTCACCATTTCCCTCTATCCCCCTCACCATTTCCCTCAATCCCCCTCACGATATCCCTTAATCCCCCTCACGATATCCCTTAATCCCCCTCACCAAATCCCTTAATCCCCCTCACCATATCCCGCAATCCCTCCTCACCATATACCGCAATCCCCCTCACCATCTCCCTCAATTCCCCACTCACCATATCCCTCAATCCCCCTCACCATATCCCACAATCCCCCTCACCATGTCCCTCAATCCCCCTCACCACATCCCTCAATCCCCTCTCACCACATCCCTCAATCCCCTCTCACCACATCCCTCAATCCCCCCTCACGAGATCCCACAATCCTCCCTCACCATGTCCCTCAATCCCTCTCACCCTATCCCTCAATTCCCCCCTCGCCGTTTCCCTCAAACCCCCCTCGCCGTATCCCTCAATCCTCCCCTCCCAACATCCCTCAATCCTCCCCTCACCACATCCCTCAATCCCTCCCTCACCATATCCCTCAATCCCCCCTCACCATATCCCTCAATCCCCCTCACCATATCCCTCAATCACCCTCACCGTATCCCTCAATCCCCCCTCACCATATACCTCAATCACCTCTCACCATATCCCTCAATCCCCTCGCACCATATCCCTCAATCCCCTCTCACCATATCCCTCAATCCCCCCCTCACCATATCCCTCAATCCCTCTCACCATATCCCTCAATCCCTCTCACCATATCCCTCAAACACCCCTCACTATATCCCTCAATCCCCTCTCACCATATCCCTCTATCCCCTCTCACCATTTCCCTCTATCCCCTCTCACCATTTCCCTCAATCCCCCTCACGATATCCCTTAATCCCCCTCACGATATCCCTTAATCCCCCTCACGATATCCCTTAATCCCCCTCACGATATCCCTTAATCCCCCTCACCAAATCCCTTAATCCGCCTCACCATATCCCTCAATCCCCGCTCACCATATCCTGCAATCCCTCCTCACCATATCCCTTAATCCCCCTCACCATATCCCTCAATCCCCCTCACCATATCCCTCAATCACCCTCACCGTATCCCTCAATCCCCCCTCACCATATACCTCAATCACCTCTCACCATATCCCTCAATCCCCTCTCACCATATCCCTCAATCCCCTCTCACCATATCCCTCAATCCCCTCTCACCATATCCCTCAATCCCCCCTCACCATATCCCTCAATCCCCTCTTACCATATCCCTCAATCCCCCCTCATCATATCCCTCAATCCCCCCTCACCATATCCCTTAATCCCCCCCTCACCATATCCCTCAATCCCTCTCACCATATCCCTCAATCCCTCTCACCATATCCCTCAAACCCCCCTCATTATATCCCTCAATCCCCTCTCATCATATCCCTCTATCCCCTCTCACCATTTCCCTCTATCCCCTCTCACCATTTCCCTCAATCCCCCTCACCATATCCCTCAATCCCCCTCACGATATCCCTTAATCCCCCTCACGATATCCCTTAATCCCCCTCACCAAATCCCTTAATCCCCCTCACCATAACCCACAATCCCCCCTCACCATATCCCTCAATCCCCGCTCACCATATCCCTCAATCCCCTCTCACCATATCCCTCAATCCCCTCGCACCATATCCCTCAATCCCCTCTCACCATATCCCTCAATCCCCCCTCACCATATCCCTCAAATTCCCCCTCACCATATCCCTCAAATTCCCTCTTACCATATCCCTCAATCCCCTCTCACCATACCCCTCAATCCCCCTCACCATACCCCTCAATCCCCCTCACCATATCTCTCAATCCGCCCTCACCATATCCCTCAATCCCCCTCACCGTATCCCTCAATCCCCCCTCACAAGGTACCACAACCCCCTCTCATCATATCCCACAATCACCCTCACCATATCCCTCAAACCCCCCTCACCATATCCCTCAATCCCCCCTCACCATATCCCTCAATCCCCCCTCACCATATCCCTCAATCCCCCCTCACCATATCCCTCAATCCCCCCTCACCATATCCCTCAATCCCCCCCTCACCATATCCCTCAATCCCTCTCACCATATCCCTCAATCCCTCTCACCATATCCCTCAAACACCCCTCACGATATCCCTCAATCCCCTCTCACCATATCCCTCTATCCCCTCTCACCATTTCCCTCTATCCCCTCTCACCATTTCCCTCAATCCCCCTCACGATATCCCTTAATCCCCCTCACGATATCCCTTAATCCCCCTCACGATATCCCTTAATCCCCCTCACGATATCCCTTAATCCCCCTCACCAAATCCCTTAATCCCCCTCACCATATCCCTCAATCCCCGCTCACCATATCCCGCAATCCCTCCTCACCATATACCGCAATCCCCCTCACCATCTCCCTCAATTCCCCACTCACCATATCCCTCAATCCCCCTCACCATATCCCACAATCCCCCTCACCATGTCCCTCAATCCCCCTCACCACATCCCTCAATCCCCTCTCACCACATCCCTCAATCCCCTCTCACCACATCCCTCAATCCCCCCTCACGAGATCCCTCAATCCTCCCTCACCATGTCCCTCAATCCCTCTCACCCTATCCCTCAATTCCCCCCTCGCCGTTTCCCTCAAACCCCCCTCGCCGTATCCCTCAATCCTCCCCTCCCAACATCCCTCAATCCTCCCCTCACCACATCCCTCAATCCCTCCCTCACCATATCCCTCAATCCCCCCTCACCATATCCCTCAATCCCCCCTCACCATATCCCTCAATCCCCCTCACCATATCCCTCAATCCCCCTCACCATATCCCTCAATCACCCTCACCGTATCCCTCAATCCCCCCTCACCATATACCTCAATCACCTCTCACCATATCCCTCAATCCCCTCTCACCATATCACTCAATCCCCTCTCACCATATCCCTCAATCCCCTCGCACCATATCCCTCAATCCCCTCTCACCATATCCCTCAATCCCTCCTCACCATATCCCTCAATCCGCCCTCACCATATCCCTCAATCCCCCTCACCGTATCCCTCAATCCCCCCTCATAATATACCACAACCCCCTCTCATCATATCCCACAATCACCCTCACCATATCCCTCAAACCCCCCTCACCATATCCCTCAATCCCCCCTCACCATATCCCTCAATCCCCCCTCACCATATCCCTCAATCCCCCCTCACCATATCCCACAATCACCCTCACCATATCCCTCAAACCCCCCTCACCATATCCCTCAATCCCCTCTCACCATATCCCACAAACACCCCTCACTATATCCCTCAATCCCCTCTCACCATATCCCTCTATCCCCTCTCACCATTTCCCTCTATCCCCCCTCACCATATCCCTCAATCCCTCTCACCATATCCCTCAATCCCTCTCACCATATCCCTCAAACCCCCCTCACTATATCCCTCAATCCCCTCTCATCATATCCCTCTATCCCCTCTCACCATTTCCCTCTATCCCCTCTCACCATTT
This sequence comes from Heptranchias perlo, assembly GCF_035084215.1. NCBI lineage: Eukaryota > Metazoa > Chordata > Chondrichthyes > Hexanchiformes > Hexanchidae > Heptranchias > Heptranchias perlo. The sequence continues at coordinate 3,649,427 of NC_090325.1, read as the reverse complement.
CCCTCAATCCCCCTCACCATATCCCTCAATCCCCCTCACGATATCCTTGAATCCCCCTCACGATATCCCTTAATCCCCCTCACCAAATCCCTTAATCCCCCTCACCATAACCCACAATCCCCCCTCACCATATCCCTCAATCCCCGCTCACCATATCCCTCAATCCCCTCGCACCATATCCCTCAATACCCTCTCACCATATCCCTCAATCCCCCCTCACCATATCCCTCAAATTCCCTCTCACCATATCCCTCAATCCCCTCTCACCATATCCCTTAATCACCCCTCACCATACCCCTCAATCCCCCTCACCATACCCCTCAATCCCCCTCACCATATCTCTCAATCCGCCCTCACCATATCCCTCAATCCCCCTCACCGTATCCCTCAATCCCCCCTCACAATATACCACAACCCCCTCTCATCATATCCCACAATCACCCTCACCATATCCCTCAAACCCCCCTCACCATATCCCTCAATCCCCCCTCACCATATCCCTCAATCCCCCCTCACCATATCCCTCAATCCCCCCTCACCATATCCCTCAATCCCCCCTCACCATATCCCTCAATCCCCCCCTCACCATATCCCTCAATCCCTCTCACCATATCCCTCAATCCCTCTCACCATATCCCTCAAACACCCCTCACTATATCCCTCAATCCCCTCTCACCATATCCCTCTATCCCCTCTCACCATTTCCCTCTATCCCCCTCACCATTTCCCTCAATCCCCCTCACGATATCCCTTAATCCCCCTCACGATATCCCTTAATCCCCCTCACCAAATCCCTTAATCCCCCTCACCATATCCCGCAATCCCTCCTCACCATATACCGCAATCCCCCTCACCATCTCCCTCAATTCCCCACTCACCATATCCCTCAATCCCCCTCACCATATCCCACAATCCCCCTCACCATGTCCCTCAATCCCCCTCACCACATCCCTCAATCCCCTCTCACCACATCCCTCAATCCCCTCTCACCACATCCCTCAATCCCCCCTCACGAGATCCCACAATCCTCCCTCACCATGTCCCTCAATCCCTCTCACCCTATCCCTCAATTCCCCCCTCGCCGTTTCCCTCAAACCCCCCTCGCCGTATCCCTCAATCCTCCCCTCCCAACATCCCTCAATCCTCCCCTCACCACATCCCTCAATCCCTCCCTCACCATATCCCTCAATCCCCCCTCACCATATCCCTCAATCCCCCTCACCATATCCCTCAATCACCCTCACCGTATCCCTCAATCCCCCCTCACCATATACCTCAATCACCTCTCACCATATCCCTCAATCCCCTCGCACCATATCCCTCAATCCCCTCTCACCATATCCCTCAATCCCCCCCTCACCATATCCCTCAATCCCTCTCACCATATCCCTCAATCCCTCTCACCATATCCCTCAAACACCCCTCACTATATCCCTCAATCCCCTCTCACCATATCCCTCTATCCCCTCTCACCATTTCCCTCTATCCCCTCTCACCATTTCCCTCAATCCCCCTCACGATATCCCTTAATCCCCCTCACGATATCCCTTAATCCCCCTCACGATATCCCTTAATCCCCCTCACGATATCCCTTAATCCCCCTCACCAAATCCCTTAATCCGCCTCACCATATCCCTCAATCCCCGCTCACCATATCCTGCAATCCCTCCTCACCATATCCCTTAATCCCCCTCACCATATCCCTCAATCCCCCTCACCATATCCCTCAATCACCCTCACCGTATCCCTCAATCCCCCCTCACCATATACCTCAATCACCTCTCACCATATCCCTCAATCCCCTCTCACCATATCCCTCAATCCCCTCTCACCATATCCCTCAATCCCCTCTCACCATATCCCTCAATCCCCCCTCACCATATCCCTCAATCCCCTCTTACCATATCCCTCAATCCCCCCTCATCATATCCCTCAATCCCCCCTCACCATATCCCTTAATCCCCCCCTCACCATATCCCTCAATCCCTCTCACCATATCCCTCAATCCCTCTCACCATATCCCTCAAACCCCCCTCATTATATCCCTCAATCCCCTCTCATCATATCCCTCTATCCCCTCTCACCATTTCCCTCTATCCCCTCTCACCATTTCCCTCAATCCCCCTCACCATATCCCTCAATCCCCCTCACGATATCCCTTAATCCCCCTCACGATATCCCTTAATCCCCCTCACCAAATCCCTTAATCCCCCTCACCATAACCCACAATCCCCCCTCACCATATCCCTCAATCCCCGCTCACCATATCCCTCAATCCCCTCTCACCATATCCCTCAATCCCCTCGCACCATATCCCTCAATCCCCTCTCACCATATCCCTCAATCCCCCCTCACCATATCCCTCAAATTCCCCCTCACCATATCCCTCAAATTCCCTCTTACCATATCCCTCAATCCCCTCTCACCATACCCCTCAATCCCCCTCACCATACCCCTCAATCCCCCTCACCATATCTCTCAATCCGCCCTCACCATATCCCTCAATCCCCCTCACCGTATCCCTCAATCCCCCCTCACAAGGTACCACAACCCCCTCTCATCATATCCCACAATCACCCTCACCATATCCCTCAAACCCCCCTCACCATATCCCTCAATCCCCCCTCACCATATCCCTCAATCCCCCCTCACCATATCCCTCAATCCCCCCTCACCATATCCCTCAATCCCCCCTCACCATATCCCTCAATCCCCCCCTCACCATATCCCTCAATCCCTCTCACCATATCCCTCAATCCCTCTCACCATATCCCTCAAACACCCCTCACGATATCCCTCAATCCCCTCTCACCATATCCCTCTATCCCCTCTCACCATTTCCCTCTATCCCCTCTCACCATTTCCCTCAATCCCCCTCACGATATCCCTTAATCCCCCTCACGATATCCCTTAATCCCCCTCACGATATCCCTTAATCCCCCTCACGATATCCCTTAATCCCCCTCACCAAATCCCTTAATCCCCCTCACCATATCCCTCAATCCCCGCTCACCATATCCCGCAATCCCTCCTCACCATATACCGCAATCCCCCTCACCATCTCCCTCAATTCCCCACTCACCATATCCCTCAATCCCCCTCACCATATCCCACAATCCCCCTCACCATGTCCCTCAATCCCCCTCACCACATCCCTCAATCCCCTCTCACCACATCCCTCAATCCCCTCTCACCACATCCCTCAATCCCCCCTCACGAGATCCCTCAATCCTCCCTCACCATGTCCCTCAATCCCTCTCACCCTATCCCTCAATTCCCCCCTCGCCGTTTCCCTCAAACCCCCCTCGCCGTATCCCTCAATCCTCCCCTCCCAACATCCCTCAATCCTCCCCTCACCACATCCCTCAATCCCTCCCTCACCATATCCCTCAATCCCCCCTCACCATATCCCTCAATCCCCCCTCACCATATCCCTCAATCCCCCTCACCATATCCCTCAATCCCCCTCACCATATCCCTCAATCACCCTCACCGTATCCCTCAATCCCCCCTCACCATATACCTCAATCACCTCTCACCATATCCCTCAATCCCCTCTCACCATATCACTCAATCCCCTCTCACCATATCCCTCAATCCCCTCGCACCATATCCCTCAATCCCCTCTCACCATATCCCTCAATCCCCCCTCACCATATCCCTCAATCCCCTCTTACCATATCCCTCAATCCCCTCTCACCATATCCCTTAATCCCCCCTCACCATACCCCTCAATCCCCCTCACCATATCTCTCAATCCGCCCTCACCATATCCCTCAATCCCCCTCACCGTATCCCTCAATCCCCCCTCACAATATACCACAACCCCCTCTCGTCATATCCCACAATCACCCTCACCATATCCCTCAATCCCCCCTCACCATATCCCTCAATCCCCCCTCACCATATCCCTCAATCCCCCCTCACCATATCCCTCAATCCCCCCTCTCCATATCCCTCAATCCCCCCTCACCATATCCCTCAATCCCTCTCACCATATCCCTCAAACACCCCTCACTATATCCCTCAATCCCCTCTCACCATATCCCTCTATCCCCTCTCACCATTTCCCTCTATCCTCTCTCACCATTTCCCTCAATCCCCCTCACCATATCCCTCAATCCCCCTCACGATATCCCTTAATCCCCCTCACGATATCCCTTAATCCCCCTCACCAAATCCCTTAATCCCCCTCACCATAACCCACAATCCCCCCTCACCATATCCCTCAATCCCCGCTCACCACATCCCGCAAACCCTCCTCACCATATCCCGCAATCCCCCTCACCATATCCCTCATTTCCCCCCTCACCATATCCCTCAATCCCACTCACCATATCCCTCAATCCCCCTCACCATATCCCTCATTCCCCCCTCACCAAATCCAACAATCCCCCCTCACCACATCCCTCAATCCCCCTCACCACCTCCCTCAATCCCCCTCACCATATCCCTCAATCCCCCTCACCATATCCCTCAATCCCCCTCACCATATCCCTCAATCACCTCTCACCATATTCCTCAATCCCCCTCACCATATCCCTCAATCCCCCTCACCATATCCCACAATCACCTCTCACCATATCCCTCAATCCCCCCTCTCCATATCCCTGAATCCCCTCACCATATTCCTCAATCCCCTCTCACTGTATCCCTCAATCCCCTCTCACGGTATCCCTCATTCCCCCTCTCACCATATCCCTCAATCCCCCCTTCACCATATCCCTCAATCCCCCTCACCATATCCCACAATCCCCCTCACCATGTCCCTCAATCCCCTCTCACCAAATCCCTCATTCCCCTCTCACCATATCCATCAATCCCTCCTCACCAGATCCCTCAATCCTCCCTCACCATGTCCCTCAATCCCTCTCACCATATCCCTCAATTCCCCCCTCGCCGTTTCCCTCAAACCCCCCCTCGCCGTATCCCTCAATCCTCCCCTCCCAACATCCCTCAATCCTCCCCTCACCACATCCCTCAATCCCTCCCTCACCCTATCCCTCAATCCCCCCTCACCATATCCCTCAATCCCCCCTCACCGTATCCCTCAAACCCCCCTCGCCGTATCCCTCAATCCTCCCCTCCCAACATCCCTCAATCCTCCCCTCACCACATCCCTCAATCCCTCCCTCACCATATCCCTCAATCCCCTCTCACCATACCCCTTAATCCCCCCTCACCATACCCCTCAATCCCCCTCACCATATCTCTCAATCCGCCCTCACCATATCCCTCAATCCCCCTCACCGTATCCCTCAATCCCCTCTCACAATATACCACAACCCCCTCTCATCATATCCCACAATCACCCTCACCATATCCCTCAAACCCCCCTCACCATATCCCTCAATCCCCCCTCATCATATCCCTCAATCCCCCCTCACCATATCCCTCAATCCCCCCTCACCATATCCCTCAATCCCCCCTCATCATATCCCTCAATCCCCCCTCACCATATCCCTTAATCCCCCCCTCACCATATCCCTCAATCCCTATCACCATATCCCTCAATCCCTCTCACCATATCCCTCAAACCCCCCTCACTATATCCCTCAATCCCCTCTCATCATATCCCTCTATCCCCTCTCACCATTTCCCTCTATCCCCTCTCACCATTTCCCTCAATCCCCCTCACCATATCCCTCAATCCCCCTCACGATATCCCTTAATCCCCCTCACGATATCCCTTAATCCCCCTCACCAAATCCCTTAATCCCCCTCACCATAACCCACAATCCCCCCTCACCATATCCCTCAATCCCCGCTCACCATATCCCTCAATCCCCTCTCACCATATCCCTCAATCCCCTCGCACCATATCCCTCAATCCCCTCTCACCATATCCCTCAATCCCCCCTCACCATATCCCTCAAATTCCCCCTCACCATATCCCTCAAATTCCCTCTTACCATATCCCTCAATCCCCTCTCACCATACCCCTCAATCCCCCTCACCATACCCCTCAATCCCCCTCACCATATCTCTCAATCCGCCCTCACCATATCCCTCAATCCCCCTCACCGTATCCCTCAATCCCCCCTCACAATATACCACAACCCCCTCTCATCATATCCCACAATCACCCTCACCATATCCCTCAAACCCCCCTCACCATATCCCTCAATCCCCCCTCACCATATCCCTCAATCCCCCCTCACCATATCCCTCAATCCCCCCTCACCATATCCCTCAATCCCCCCTCACCATATCCCTCAATCCCCCCTCACCATATCCCTCAATCCCCCCCTCACCATATCCCTCAATCCCTCTCACCATATCCCTCAATCCCTCTCACCATATCCCTCAAACACCCCTCACTATATCCCTCAATCCCCTCTCACCATATCCCTCTATCCCCTCTCACCATTTCCCTCAATCCCCCTCACGATATCCCTTAATCCCCCTCACGATATCCCTTAATCCCCCTCACGATATCCCTTAATCCCCCTCACGATATCCCTTAATCCCCCTCACGATATCCCTTAATCCCCCTCACCAAATCCCTTAATCCCCCTCACCATATCCCTCAATCCCCGCTCACCATATCCCGCAATCCCTCCTCACCATATACCGCAATCCCCCTCACCATCTCCCTCAATTCCCCACTCACCCTATCCCTCAATCCCCCTCACCATATCCCACAATCCCCCTCACCATGTCCCTCAATCCCCCTCACCACATCCCTCAATCCCCTCTCACCACATCCCTCAATCCCCTCTCACCCTATCCCTCAATTCCCCCCTCGCCGTTTCCCTCAAACCCCCCTCGCCGTATCCCTCAATCCTCCCCTCCCAACATCCCTCAATCCTCCCCTCACCACATCCCTCAATCCCTCCCTCACCATATCCCTCAATCCCCCCTCACCATATCCCTCAATCCCCCCTCACCATATCCCTCAATCCCCCTCACCATATCCCTCAATCCCACTCACCATATCCCTCAATCACCCTCACCGTATCCCTCAATCCCCCCTCACCATATACCTCCATCACCTCTCACCATATCCCTCAATCCCCTCTCACCATATCCCTCAATCCCCTCTCACCATATCCCTCAATCCCCTCGCACCATATCCCTCAATCCCCTCTCACCATATCCCTCAATCCCCACTCACCATATCCCTCAATCCCCTCTTACCATATCCCTCAATCCCCTCTCACCATATCCCTTAATCCCCCCTCACCATACCCCTCAATCCCCCTCACCATATCTCTCAATCCGCCCTCACCATATCCCTCAATCCCCCTCACCGTATCCCTCAATCCCCCCTCACAATATACCACAACCCCCTCTCATCATATCCCACAATCACCCTCACCATATCCCTCAAACCCCCCTCACCATATCCCTCAATCCCCCCTCACCATATCCCTCAATCCCCCCTCACCATATCCCTCAATCCCCCCTCACCACATCGCTCAATCCCCCCTCTCCATATCCCTCAATCCCCCCTCACCATATCCCTCAATCCCTCTCACCATATCCCTCAAACACCCCTCACTATATCCCTCAATCCCCTCTCACCATATCCCTCTATCCCCTCTCACCATTTCCCTCTATCCTCTCTCACCATTTCCCTCAATCCCCCTCACCATATCCCTCAATCCCCCTCACGATATCCCTTAATCCCCCTCACGATATCCCTTAATCCCCCTCACCAAATCCCTTAATCCCCCTCACCATAACCCACAATCCCCCCTCACCATATCCCTCAATCCCCGCTCACCACATCCCGCAAACCCTCCTCACCATATCCCGCAATCCCCCTCACCATATCCCTCATTTCCCCCCTCACCATATCCCTCAGTTCCCCCCTCACCATATCCCTCAATCCCACTCACCATATCCCTCAATCCCACTCACCATATCCCTCAATCCCCCTCACCATATCCCTCATTCCCCCCTCACCAAATCCAACAATCCCCCCTCACCACATCCCTCAATCCCCCTCACCACCTCCCTCAATCCCCCTCACCATATCCCTCAATCCCCCTCACCATATCCCTCAATCCCCCTCACCATATCCCTCAATCACCTCTCACCATATTCCTCAATCCCCCTTACCATATCCCTCAATCCCCCTCACCATATCCCACAATCACCTCTCACCATATCCCTCAATCCCCCCTCTCCATATCCCTGAATCCCCTCACCATATTCCTCAATCCCCTCTCACTGTATCCCTCAATCCCCTCTCACGGTATCCCTCATTCCCCCTCTCACCATATCCCTCAATCCCCCCTTCACCATATCCCTCAATCCCCCTCACCATATCCCACAATCCCCCTCACCATGTCCCTCAATCCCCTCTCACCAAATCCCTCATTCCCCTCTCACCATATCCATCAATCCCTCCTCACCAGATCCCTCAATCCTCCCTCACCATGTCCCTCAATCCCTCTCACCATATCCCTCAATTCCCCCCTCGCCGTTTCCCTCAAACCCCCCCTCGCCGTATCCCTCAATCCTCCCCTCCCAACATCCCTCAATCCTCCCCTCACCACATCCCTCAATCCCTCCCTCACCCTATCCCTCAATCCCCCCTCACCATATCCCTCAATCCCCCCTCACCGTATCCCTCAAACCCCCCTCGCCGTATCCCTCAATCCTCCCCTCCCAACATCCCTCAATCCTCCCCTCACCACATCCCTCAATCCCTCACTCACCATATCCCGCAATCCCCCCTCACCGTATCCCGCAATCCCCCCTCACCATATCCCTCAATCCCCTCTCACCATATCCCTCAATCCCCCTCACCATGTCCCTCAATACCCCTCACCATATCCCTCAATCCCTCTCACCATATCCCTCAATCCCCCCTCACCATATCCCTCAATCGCCCCTCACCATATCCCTCAATCCCCCCTCACCATCTCCCTCAATCCACCCTCACCATATCGCTCAATCCCCCCTCTCAATATCCCTCAATCCCCCCTCTCCATATCCCTCAATCCCCCCTCTCCGTATCCCTCAATCCCCCCTCTCCGTATCCCTCAATCCCCTCTCACCGTATCCCTCAATCCCCTCTCACCGTATCCCTCAATCCCCTCTCACCGTATTCCTCAATCCTCTCTCACGGTATCCCTCGATTCCCGCTCTCACCATATCCCTCGATCCCCCCTCACCATATCCGTCGATCCCACCTCACCATATCCCTCAATCCCCCCTCACCATATCCCCCAATCCCCGTCACCATATCCCTCAATCCCCCCACACCCTATCCCTCAATCCCCCTTCACTATATCCCTCAATCCCCCTTCACCATATCCCTCAATCCCTCTCACCATATCCCGCAATCCCCCTCACCATATCCCTCAATCCCCCTCACCATATCCCACAATCCCCCTTACCATATCCCTCAATCCCCCTCACCATATCCCTCAATCCCCCTCACCATATCCCTCAATCCCCCTCACCACATCCCTCAATCTTCCCTCACCATATCCCTCAATCCTCCCTCACCATATCCCTCATTGCCCCTCACCACATTCCTCAATCCCCCCTCACCATATTCCTCAATCCCCCCTCACCATATCCCTCAATCCCCCTCACCATATCCCTCAATCCCCCCTCCATATCCTTCAATCCCCCCTCACCATATCCCTCAATCCCTCCTCACCATTTCCCTCAATGCCCTCTCACCATAATCCCTCAATCCCCTCTCACCATATCCCTCAATCCCCCTCACCATATCGCTCAATCCCCCCTCACCACATCCCTCAATCCCCCTCACCATATCCCTCAATCCCCCCACCATATCCTTCAATCCCCCCTCACCATATCCCTCAATCCCTGCTCACCATATCCCTCAATCCCCTCTCACCATATCCCTCATTCTCCCACTCACCATGTCCCTCAATCCTTCCTCACCATATCCCTCAATCCCTCGCACCATATCCCTCAATCCCCTCTCACCATATCTCTCAATCTCCCTCTCACCATATCCCTCAATCTCCCTCTCACCATATCCCTCAATCCCTCTCACCATATCCCTCAATCTCCCTCTCACCATATCCCTCAATCCTTCCTCACCATATCCCTCAATCCTTCCTCACCATATCCCTCAATCCCTCGCACCATATCCCTCAATCCCTCTCACCATATCCCTCAATTCCCCCTCACCATATCCCTCAATCCCCCCTCACCATATCCCTCAATCCCCCTCTCACCATATCCCTCAATCCCCCTCTCACCATATCCCTCAATCCCCCTCTCACCATATCCCACAATCCCTCTCACCATATCCCTCAATCCCTCCTCACCATATCCCTCAATCCCCCTCACCATATCCCTCAATCCCTCCTCACCATTTCCCTCAATCCCCCTCACCATATCCCTCAATCCCTCCTCACCATATCCCTCAATCCTCTCTCACCCTATCCCTCAATCCCCCCTCACCATATCCCTCAATCTCCCTCTCACCATATCCCTCAATCCCTCCTCACCATATCCCTCAATCCCTCGCACCATATCCCTCAATCCCCTCTCACCATATCTCTCAATCTCCCTCTCACCATATCCCTCAATCTCCCTCTCACAATATCCCTCAATCCCTCTCACCATATCCCTCAATCTCCCTCTCACCATATCCCTCAATCCTTCCTCACCATATCCCTCAATCCTTCCTCACCATATCCCTCAATCCCTCTCACCATATCCCGCAATCCCCCTCACCATATCCCTCAGTTCCCCCCTCACCATATCCCTCAGTTCCCCCCTCACCATATCCCTCAATCCCACTCACCATATCCCTCAATTCCCCTCACCATATCCCTCATTCCCCCCTCACCAAATCCAACAATCCCCCCTCACCACATCCCTCAATCCCCCTCACCACCTCCCTCAATCCCCCTCACCATATTCCTCAATCCCCCTCACCATATCCCTCAATCCTCCTCACCATATCCCTCAATCCCCCCTCTCCATATCCCTGAATCCCCTCACCATATTCCTCAATCCCCTCTCACTGTATCCCTCAATCCCCTCTCACGGTATCCCTCATTCCCCCTCTCACCATATCCCTCAATCCCCCCTTCACCATATCCCTCAATCCCCCTCACCATATTCCACAATCCCCCTCACCATGTCCCTCAATCCCCTCTCACCAAATCCCTCATTCCCCTCTCACCATATCCATCAATCCCTCCTCACCATATCCCTCAATCCTCCCTCACCCTGTCCCTCAATCCCTCTCACCATATCCCTCAATTCCCCCCTCGCCGTTTCCCTCAAACCCTCCCTCGCCGTATCCCTCAATCCTCCCCTCCCAACATCCCTCAATCCTCCCCTCACCACATCCCTCAATCCCTCCCTCACCATATCCCTCAATCCCCCCTCACCATATCCCTCAATCCCCCCTCACCGTATCCCTCAAACCCCCCTCGCCGTATCCCTCAATCCTCCCCTCCCAACATCCCTCAATCCTCCCCTCACCACATCCCTCAATCCCTCCCTCACCACATCCCGCAATCCCCCCTCACCGTAGCCCGCAATCCCCCCTCACCATATCCCTCAATCCCCCCTCACCATATCCCTCAATCCCCCCTCACCATATCCCTCAATCCCCCCTCACCATATCCCTCAATCCCCCTCTCCATATCCCTCAATACTCCTCTCATCATATCCCTCAATCCCCCCTCACCATATCGCTCAATCCCCCCTCTCAATATCCCTCAATCCCCCCTCTCCATATCCCTCAATCCCCCCTCTCCGTATCCCTCAATCCCCCCTCTCCGTATCCCTCAATCCCCTCTCACCGTATCCCTCAATCCCCTCTCACCGTATCCCTCAATCCCCTCTCACCGTATCCCTCAATCCCCTCTCACCGTATCCCTCAATCCCCTCTCACCGTATCCCTCAATCCCCTCTCACCGTATTCCTCAATCCCCTCTCACGGTATCCCTCGATTCCCCCTCTCACCATATCCCTCGATCCCCCCTCACCATATCCGTCGATCCCTCCTCACCATATCCCTCAATCCCCCCTCACCATATCCCCCAATCCCCGTCACCATATCCCTCAATCCCCCCACACCATATCCCTCAATCCCCCTTCACTATATCGCTCAATCCCCCTTCACCATATCCCTCAATCCCCCTCACCATATCCCTCAATCCCCCTCACCATATCCCTCAATCCCCCTCACCATATCCCACAATCCCCCTTACCATATCCCTCAAACCAACCTCACCAAATCCCACAATCCCTCTCACCATATCCCACAATCCCTCTCACCATATCCCTCAATCCCCCTCACCATATCCCACAATCCCCCTCACCATATCCCTCAATCCCCCTCACCATATCCCACAATCCCCCTTACCATATCCCTCAATCCCCCTCACCATATCCCTCAATCCCCCTCACCATATCCCTCAATCCCCCTCACCACATCCCTCAATCTTCCCTCACCATATCCCTCAATCCTCCCTCACCATATCCCTCATTGCCCCTCACCACATTCCTCAATCCCCCCTCACCATATCCCTCAATCCCCCCTCACCATATCCCTCAATCCCCCTCACCATATCCCTCAATCCCCCCTCCATATCCTTCAATCCCCCCTCACCATATCCCTCAATCCCTCCTCACCATTTCCCTCAATGCCCTCTCACCATAATCCCTCAATCCCCTCTCACCATATCCCTCAATCCCCCTCACCATATCGCTCAATCCCCCCTCACCACATCCCTCAATCCCTCTCACCATATCCCTCAATCCCCCCACCATATCCTTCAATTCCCCCTCACCATATCCCTCAATCCCTGCTCACCATATCCCTCAATCCCCTCTCACCATATCCCTCATTCTCCCTCTCACCATGTCCCTCAATCCTTCCTCACCATATCCCTCAATCCCTCGCACCATATCCCTCAATCCCCTCTCACCATATCTCTCAATCTCCCTCTCACCATATCCCTCAATCTCCCTCTCACCATATCCCTCAATCCCTCTCACCATATCCCTCAATCCTTCCTCACCATATCCCTCAATCCTTCCTCACCATATCCCTCAATCCCTCTCACCATATCCCTCAATCCTTCCTCACCATATCCCTCAATCCTTCCTCACCATATCCCTCAATCCCTCTCACCATATCCCTCAATCCCCCTCTCACCATATCCCTCAATCCCCCTCTCACCATATCCCACAATCCCTCTCACCATATCCCTCAATCCCTCCTCACCATATCCCTCAATCCCCCTCACCATATCCCTCAATCCCTCCTCACCATTTCCCTCAATCCCCCTCACCATATCCCTCAATCCCTCCTCACCATATCCCTCAATCCTCTCTCACCCTATCCCTCAATCCCCCCTCACCATATCCCTCAATCTCCCTCTCACAATATCCCTCAATCCCTCTCACCATATCCCTCAATCTCCCTCTCACCATATCCCTCAATCCTTCCTCACCATATCCCTCAATCCTTCCTCACCATATCCCTCAATCCCTCTCACCATATCCCGCAATCCCCCTCACCATATCCCTCAGTTCCCCCCTCACCATATCCCTCAGTTCCCCCCTCACCATATCCCTCAATCCCACTCACCATATCCCTCAATCCCCCTCACCATATCCCTCATTCCCCCCTCACCAAATCCAACAATCCCCCCTCACCACATCCCTCAATCCCCCTCACCACCTCCCTCAATCCCCCTCACCATATCCCTCAATCCCCCTCACCATATCCCTCAATCCCCCTCACCATATCCCTCAATCACCTCTCACCATATTCCTCAATCCCCCTCACCATATCCCTCAATCCCCCCTCTCCATATCCCTGAATCCCCTCACCATATTCCTCAATCCCCTCTCACTGTATCCCTCAATCCCCTCTCACGGTATCCCTCATTCCCCCTCTCACCATATCCCTCAATCCCCCCTTCACCATATCCCTCAATCCCCCTCACCATATCCCACAATCCCCCTCACCATGTCCCTCAATCCCCTCTCACCAAATCCCTCATTCCCCTCTCACCATATCCATCAATCCCTCCTCACCAGATCCCTCAATCCCCCCTCACCATATCCCTCAATCCCCCTCACCATATCCCTCAATCCCCCCTCACCATATCTCCGGTCAATGCACAATCCACTTTGACTGTCCCTTGCTCCCATTGTACATTTTCTGCTCCAATGTCGTTCCCTGGAATCCTTTACCACAACTTATTTGCCCTTTGGGTGGAGACAGACTTACAGTCTTCCCCCTGCTCCTCCACCCTCCCTCCGTTTAGAGTGTTTCCTGTATTAAATGCGGAGTCAGTGAGTCGATTTAAGGAGTGGTGCCCTGATTGTCTGCCGACCGCTCACCGTTGCGGGGGGACAGAGATGTTCTGACCGGCAGTGGTCCTGTGGGTGTGGGAGGGGAGCCTGCTCCCCATCGTTGAGCTCTCCGACCTGCTGTTCCTGAGAAAGCTCGGGGAAGGACTGAGGCTCAGAGTGCAGGACAGCCCCGTCTGTAAACAATCCGATTCGGCCAGGAAGCTGTGCTTGGGTGAGGCCAAAATTAGATTCCAGCCACGAGGAGTGTCGAGGGAGTGAGAGTCGAGTCTGAGCCATGAGTTAAATCACGACAGGGAGAAACTCTGGGCACCAATATATAACGGGAGCAATTCCTGGTAATCTGTGCCTCATTCATTCCTTCTAAGTATCTCTCTCTCCCTCTCCCTTAATGCTTGGGCACTGTTACATGAACAGAGTGTCCTGCAGTCCAACCAAAGGATGGTCTTCATCTACCACCCAATGCAGGACGCACTGTCGGGATATTTGACAGTGTCCCGCAGTGATGGCCAACCTTTTGCAAATGAGTTGCCCCACTGTGAAACTGGAATGTGCAGGTTGGTCACCTGCAGAATATTGTCATGAATAATACTCATTTTTTAAACTTGGCAATCTGAGCGAAATAAAACAAATAATAATAACACCAACAATTGTCATGGGGCCAATAATTATGTAATGGTAACTATACCTATAAATTAAACATGGCAGTCTTACATACTTAATGTGGCCTCTGAACCTGCTTGCTGCTACACCTCAGTGTCTGCGTGAAGCTCAGAGATTTCGGAGAGATGTCATAAGGCACTTTTACCAATAACCTTTATCTTCCTCTTATTCTCCCATTCCGTTCCGTTCAGTACAAGTGAACACACAAAAAACTGCCGGCTTGATCCGAGACAGACACAGATATCTCACAACACTGTCACAGCACCTCACACATGTTCAACAGTACAGGACACGAGGTGGAGAGGGTGATGTGGGAAACACGAGTCTTTAATACTGAACACAAGAGAAACTGGTCAAATGAAGGAAAATGTTTATTTCAGAATAAAATATTACACAAAACACCACAGCAAAATGTTAATTATTGGGAGTGTACTAACAGTCAGAGGGAGATAGAGGGAGCTTTACTCTGTATCTAACCCATGCTGTACCTGACCCTGGGAGAGTTTGATGGGACAGTGTAGAGGGAGCTTTACTCTGTATCTAACCCATGCTGTAACTGACCCTGCGAGTGTTTGATGGGACAGTGTAGAGGGAGCTTTACTCTGTATCTAACCCGTGCTGTACCTGCCCTGGGAGTGTTTGATGGAACAGTGTAGAGGGAGCTTTACTCTGTATCTAACCCGTGCTGTACCTGACCCTGCGAGTGTTTGATGGGACAGTGTAGAGGGAGCTTTACTCTGTATCTAACCCGTGCTGTACCTGACCCTGCGAGTGTTTGATGGGACAGTGTAGAGGGAGCTTTACTCTGTATCTAACCCATGCTGTACCTGACCCTGCAAGTGTTTGATGGGACAGTGTAGAGGGAGCTTTACTCTGTATCTAACCCGTGCTGTACCTGACCCTGGGAGTGTTTGATGGGACAGTGTAGAGGGAGCTTTACTCTGTATCTAACCCGTGCTGTACCTGCCCTGGGAGTGTTTGATGGGACAGTGTAGAGGGAGCTTTACTCTGTATCTAACCCGTGCTGTACCTGACCCTGGGAGTGTTTGATGGGACAGTGTAGAGGGAGCTTTACTCTGTATCTAACCCGTGCTGTACCTGACCCTGGGAGTGTTTGATGGGACAGTGTAGAGGGAGCTTTACTCTGTATCTAACCCGTGCTGTACCTGCCCTGGGAGTGTTTGATGGGACAGTGTAGAGGGAGCTTTACTCTGTATCTAACCCGTGCTGTACCTGACCCTGGGAGTGTTTGATGGGACAGTGTAGAGGGAGCTTTACTCTGTATCTAACCCGTGCTGTTCCTCTGTTGATTGATTTGTTCCCTGATTTCCAGCCCGGGAGCAGCTCCGACGATCCCGTCAGAGTCGGACGTTCCTGATGGAGACGGGAGTTGGGGATCTATGGGCCGAGATGGATACAGGTACTAAACGCACATACATGCCTGACCAGACTCCTTCGCCGCTCTCCCCCCTCCTGCTCTGTGACCGGGGTGCCTGTGGGCCCCTTCCCTCCCATTCTCTCATTCCCCATTCCCCCACCCGAGCCTGGTGAGTCGCTCGAGGCCTCTGCCCATTGGGGACTGGTCTGAGGCAGCCCAGAGTCAATCTCTGTCAGACCCTTGCAGTCGGCAGACTGAAGGGACACTCATTAAATGGGACAGTGCTGGACTCAAACCCAGTGAACAAGGGCGAAGAGGTGGATGAGCAGTGTCGAACTCAGGCCCCCACCCTGCCCCGTTTACTCTCTCAGTGAACCCCCGTTTACTCTCTCTGTGAACCCCCCGTTTACTCTCTCTGTGAACCCCCGTTTACTCTCTCAGTGAACCCCCCGTTTACTCTCTCAGTGAACCCCCATTTACTCTCTCAGTGAACCCCCGTTTACTCTCTCAGTGAGCCCCGTTTACTCTCTCAGTGACCCCCGTTCACTCTCTCAGTGAACCCCCGTTTACTCTCTCAGTGACCCCCGTTTACTCTCTCAGTGACCCTCGTTTACTCTCTCAGTGACCCCCGTTTACTCTCTCAGTGACCCCCGTTCACTCTCTCAGTGAACCCCCGTTTACCCTCTCAGTGACCCCCGTTTACTCTCTCAGTGACCCCCGTTTACTCTCTCTGTGAACCCCCCGTTTACTCTCTCTGTGAACCCCCCGTTTACTCTCTCTGTGAACGCCCCGTTTACTCTCTCTGTGAACGCCCCGTTTACTCTCTGTGAACGCCCCGTTTACTCTCTCTGTGAACCCCCCGTTTACTCTCTCTGTGAACCCCCCGTTTACTCTCTCTGTGAACCCCCCGTTTACTCTCTCTGTGAACCCCCCGTTTACTCTCTCTGTGAACCCCCCGTTTACTCTCTCTGTGAACCCCCCGTTTACTCTCTCTGTGAACCCCCCGTTTACTCTCTCTGTGAACCCCCCGTTTACTCTCTCTGTGAACCCCCCGTTTACTCTCTCTGTGAACCCCCCGTTTACTCTCTCTGTGAACCCCCCGTTTACTCTCTCTGTGAACCCCCCGTTTACTCTCTCTGTGAACCCCCCGTTTACTCTCTCTGTGAACCCCCCGTTTACTCTCTCTGTGAACCCCCCGTTTACTCTCTCTGTGAACCCCCCGTTTACTCTCTCTGTGAACCCCCCGTTTACTCTCTCTGTGAACCCCCCGTTTACTCTCTCTGTGAACCCCCCGTTTACTCTCTCTGTGAACCCCCCGTTTACTCTCTCAGTGAACCCCCGTTTACTCTCTCTGTGAACCCCCCGTTTACTCTCTCTGTGAACCCCCCGTTTACTCTCTCTGTGAACCCCCCGTTTACTCTCTCTGTGAACCCCCCGTTTACTCTCTCTGTGAACCCCCCGTTTACTCTCTCTGTGAACCCCCCGTTTACTCTCTCTGTGAACCCCCCGTTTACTCTCTCTGTGAACCCCCCA
This sequence comes from Heptranchias perlo, assembly GCF_035084215.1. Lineage (NCBI taxonomy): Eukaryota > Metazoa > Chordata > Chondrichthyes > Hexanchiformes > Hexanchidae > Heptranchias > Heptranchias perlo. Next base: position 3,631,567 of record NC_090325.1, on the reverse strand, counting down.
TTCACTCTCTCTGTGAACCCCCCATTCACTCTCTCAGTGAACCCCCTGTTTACTCTCTCAGTGAACCCCCCACTCACTCTCTCAGTGAACCCGTTTACCCTCTCAGTATAACACCTGTACCCCGTTACCCTTTCTCTGTACCCTGTTACTCTCTCTGTACCCCGTTACCCTCTCTCTCAGTACCCCATTACCCTCTCTCTCTGTACCCCATTACCCTCTCTCTGTACCCCGTTACTCTCTCTGTACCCCGTTACTCTCTCTGTACCCCGTTACTCTCTCTGTACCCCATTACCCTCTCTCTCTGTACCCCATTACTCTCTCTGTACCCCGTTACTCTCTCTGTACCCCGTTACTCTCTCTGTACCCCGTTACCCTCTCTCTCTGTACCCCATTACCCTCTCTCTCTGTACCCCATTACCCTCTCTCTCTGTACCCCATTACCCTCTCTCTCTGTACCCCATTACCCTCTCTCTCTGTACCCCATTACCCTCTCTCTCTGTACCCCATTACTCTCTCTGTACCCCATTACCCTCTCTCTGTGTACCCCATTACTCTCTCTCTCTGTACCCCATTACTCTCTCTCTCTGTACCCCATTACCCTCTCTCTCTGTACCCCATTACCCTCTCTCTCTGTACCCCATTACCCTCTCTCTCTGTACCCCATTACTCTCTCAGTACCCCATTACCCTCTCTCTCTGTACCCCATTACTCTCTCTGTACCCCATTACCCTCTCTCTCTGTACCCCATTACCCTCTCTCTCTGTACCCCATTACCCTCTCTCTCAGTACCCCATTACCCTCTCTCTCAGTACCCCATTACCCTCTCTCTCAGTACCCCATTACCCTCTCTCTGTACCCCATTACTCTCTCTGTACCCCATTACTCTCTCTGTACCCCGTTACTCTCTCTGTACCCCATTACCCTCTCTCTGTACCCCATTACTCTCTCTGTACCCCATTACTCTCTCAGTACCCCATTACCCTCTCTCCTTGTACCCCATTACCCTCTCTCTCTGTACCCCATTACCCTCTCTCTCTGTACCCCATTACCCTCTCTCTCTGTACCCCATTACCCTCTCTCTCTGTACCCCATTACTCTCTCTGTACCCCATTACTCTCTCTGTACCCCATTACTCTCTCTGTACCCCATTACTCTCTCAGTACCCCATTACTCTCTCTGTACCCCATTACTCTCTCTGTACCCCATTACTCTCTCAGTACCCCATTACTCTCTCTGTACCCCATTACTCTCTCTGTACCCCATTACCCTCTCTCTCTGTACCCCATTACTCTCTCTGTACCCCATTACCCTCTCTCTCTGTACCCCATTACCCTCTCTCTCTGTACCCCATTACCCTCTCTCTCTGTACCCCATTACTCTCTCTGTACCCCATTACTCTCTCTGTACCCCGTTACTCTCTCTGTACCCCATTACCCTCTCTCTCTGTACCCCATTACTCTCTCTCTCTGTAACCCATTACCCTCTCTCTCTGTACCCCATTACCCTCTCTCTCTGTACCCCATTACTCTCTCTGTACCCCGTTACTCTCTCTGTACCCCGTTACTCTCTCTGTACCCCATTACCCTCTCTCTCTGTACCCCATTACTCTCTCTCTGTACCCCATTACCCTCTCTCTCTGTACCCCATTACCCTCTCTCTCTGTACCCCATTACTCTCTCTGTACCCCATTACCCTCTCTCTGTACCCCATTACTCTCTCTGTACCCCATTACTCTCTCAGTACCCCATTACTCTCTCTGTACCCCATTACTCTCTCTGTACCCCATTACCCTCTCTCTCTGTGCCCCGTTAACCTCTCTCTCCCTTTATCCCGTAAACCTCTCTGTCCCTGTACCCCATTACCCTCTCTCTCTGTACCCCATTACTCTCTCTGTACCCCATTACCCTCTCTCTCTGTACCCCGTTACTCTCTCTGTACCCCATTACCCTCTCTCTCTGTACCCCATTACCCTCTCTCTCTGTACCCCATTACTCTCTCTCCTTGTACCCCATTACCCTCTCTCTCTGTACCCCATTACCCTCTCTCTCTGTACCCCATTACTCTCTCTGTACCCCATTACTCTCTCTGTACCCCGTTACTCTCTCTCTCTGTACCCCATTACCCTCTCTCTCTGTACCCCATTACCCTCTCTCTCTGTACCCCATTACCCTCTCTCTCTGTACCCCATTACCCTCTCTCTCTGTACCCCATTACCCTCTCTCTCTGAACCCCATTACCCTCTCTCTCTGTACCCCGTTTCTCTCTCTCCTTGTATCCCATTAACCTCTCTCCCCGTTCCCCATTACTCACTCTCTCTGTACCCCGTTACTCTCCCTCTCTGTACCCTGTTACTCTCTCTCTGTACCCCATTACTCTCTCTCCATACCCCATTTCTCTCTCTCTCTGTACCCTGTTACTCTCTCTCTGCCTGTACCCCGTCACCCTCTCTCTGTACCTTTACTCTCTCTCTCTCTCTGTACCCCATTACTCCCACTCTCCCTGCACCCCATTACCCTCTCTCTCCCTGACCCCATTAGCCTCTCTCTCTCTGTACCCCGTTACTCTCTCTCTGTACCCTGTTAACCTCTCTCTCTCTCCCTATACCCTGTTACTCTCTCTCTCCCTGTACCCCGTTACTCTCTCCCTGTACCTTGTTAGCGTCTCGCTCTCTCCCTGTACCCTGTTACTCTCTCTCTCTCTCTCCCTGTACCCTGTTACTCTCTCTCTCTCTCCCTGTACCCTGTTACTCTCTCTCTCTCTCCCTGTACCTGTTACTCTCTCTCTCTCTCTCTCCCTGTACCGTTACTCTCTCTCTCTCTCCCTGTACCCTGTTACTCTCTCTCTCTCTCCCTGTACCTTTTTTTTTTATTCGTTCACAGGATGTGGGCGTCGCTGGCAAGGCCGGCATTTATTGCCCATCCCTAATTGCCCTCTCTCTCTCTCCCTGTACCCTGTTACTCTCTCTCTCTCCCTGTACCCTGTTACTCTCTCTCTCTCCCTGTACCCTGTTACTCTCTCTCTCTCCCTGTACCCTGTTACTCTCTCTCTCTCCCTGTACCCTGTTACTCTCTCTCTCTCTCTCCCTGTACCCTGTTTCTCTCTCTCTCTCTCCCTGTACCCTGTTACTCTCTCTCTCTCCCTGTACCCTGTTACTCTCTCTCTCTCCCTGTACCCTGTTACTCTCTCTCTCTCCCTGTACCCTGTTACTCTCTCTCTCTCCCTGTACCCTGTTACTCTCTCTCTCTCTCTCTCCCTGTACCCTGTTACTCTCTCTCTCTCCCTGTACCCTGTTACTCTCTCTCTCTCTCCCTGTACCCTGTTACTCTCTCTCTCTCCCTGTACCCTGTTACTCTCTCTCTCTCTCCCTGTACCCTGTTACTCTCTCTCTCTCTCCCTGTACCCTGTTACTCTCTCTCTCTCCCTGTACCCTGTTACTCTCTCTCTCTCTCCCTGTACCCTGTTACTCTCTCTCTCTCTCCCTGTACCCTGTTACTCTCTCTCTCTCTCTCTCCCTGTACCCTGTTACTCTCTCTCTCTCTCTCCCTGTACCCTGTTACTCTCTCTCTCTCTCTCCCTGTACCCTGTTACTCTCTCTCTCTCCCTGTACCCTGTTACTCTCTCTCTTTCTCTCTGTACCCTGTTACTCTCCTGCACGGATTCCTGACTGACACCCAGTGCCGGGGGGTCTCTCCCTGCTCTGACCCTCTCTCTCCCCTCTCTCCCCAGGTGACCGGTACATCGTGGCAGATTGTGGTGGAGGGACGGTTGATCTCACCGTCCACCAGATCGAACAGCCTCAGGGGACGCTGAAGGAACTCTACAAAGCATCAGGTGAAGCCCCTTAACCCAGTCCTGTAACCAGGGCGAGTGAGAACAACAAGACCTTGGCAGATTGTACAGAGAGCAGCAACTCTCCCAACATCCTCCTCAGTGCTTCCAGGAGGATGTTTGTTCGTCTCGAAGTAATGTTTATATTTAAATGATGTTGGGCCTGAAATAACCGTTTAAAAAAGGAAGAACTTGTATCTCTGGAGAGCCTTTCATGAGTTCAGGACGTCCCAAAGAGCTTTACAGCCAATGAAGTACTTTAGAAGTGTAGTCACCATTGTAATGTAGGAATCGCACAGCATGATCCCACAAACAGCAATGTGATAATGACCAGATCATCTGTTTTAATGATGTTGGTTGAGGAATCAGTATTGGCCCCAGGGCACCGGGGAGAACCCCCCTGCTCTTTGATTACTGCCATGAGAGGGCAGACGGGGCCTCGGTTTAATGTCTCATCTGAAAGACGGCACCTCCAACAGTGCAGCACTCCCTCAGTACTGACCCTCCGACAGTGCGGCGCTCCCTCAGTACTGACCCTCCGACAGTGCAGCGCTCCCTCAGTACTGACCCTCCGACAGTGCAGCGCTCCCTCAGTACTGACCCTCCGACAGTGTAGCGCTCCCTCAGTACTGACCCTTCGACAGTGCAGCACTCCCTCAGTACTGACCCTCCGACAGTGCGGCGCTCCCTCAGTACTGACCCTCCGACAGTGCAGCGCTCCCTCAGTACTGACCCTCCGACAGTGCAGCGCTCCCTCAGTACTGACCCTCCGACAGTGTAGTGCTCCCTCAGTACTGACCCTCCGACAGTGTAGTGCTCCCTCAGTACTGACCCTCCGACAGTGCAGCGCTCCCTCAGTACTGACCCTCCGACAGTGTAGTGCTCCCTCAGTACTGACCCTCCGACAGTGCAGCGCTCCCTCAGTACTGACCCTCCGACAGTGCAGCACTCCCTCAGTACTGAACCTCCGACAGTGCAGCGCTCCCTCAGTACTGACCCTCCGACAGTGCAGCGCTCCCTCAGTACTGATCCTCCGACAGTGCAGCGCTCCCTCAGTACTGACCCTCCGACAGTGTAGTGCTCCCTCAGTACTGACCCTCCGACAGTGCAGCGCTCCCTCAGTACTGACCCTCCGACAGTGCAGCACTCCCTCATTACTGAACCTCCGACAGTGCAGCGCTCCCTCAGTACTGACCCTCCGACAGTGCAGCACTCCCTCAGTACTGAACCTCCGACAGTGCAGCGCTCCCTCAGTACTGACCCTCCGACAGTGCAGCGCTCCCTCAGTACTGACCCTCCGACAGTGCAGCGCTCCCTCAGTACTGACCCTCCGACAGTGCAGCGCTCCCTCAGTACTGACCCTCCGACAGTGTAGTGCTCCCTCAGTACTGACCCTCCGACAGTGTAGTGCTCCCTCAGTACTGACCCTCCGACAGTGCAGCGCTCCTTCAGTACTGACCCTCTGACAGTGTAGTGCTCCCTCAGTACTGACCCTCCGACAGTGCAGCGCTGCCTCAGTACTGACCCTCCGACAGTGTAGTGCTCCCTCAGTACTGACCCTCCGACAGTGCAGCACTCCCTCAGTACTGACCCTCCGACAGTGCAGCGCTCCCTCAGTACTGACCCTCCGACAGTGTAGTGCTCCCTCAGTACTGACCCTCCGACAGTGCAGCGCTCCCTCAGTACTGACCCTCCGACAGTGTAGTGCTCCCTCAGTACTGACCCTCCGACAGTGCAGCACTCCCTCAGTACTGACCCTCCGACAGTGCGGCGCTCCCTCAGTACTGACCCTCCGACAGTGCAGCGCTCCCTCAGTACTGACCCTCCGACAGTGCGGCGCTCCCTCAGTACTGACCCTCCGACAGTGCGGCGCTCCCTCAGTACTGACCCTCCGACAGTGTAGTGCTCCCTCAGTACTGACCCTCCGACAGTGCAGCGCTCCCTCAGTACTGACCCTCCGACAGTGCAGCGCTCCCTCAGTACTGAACCTCCGACAGTGCAGCGCTCCCTCAGTACTGACCCTCCGACAGTGCAGCGCTGCCTCAGTACTGACCCTCCGACAGTGTAGTGCTCCCTCAGTACTGACCCTCCGACAGTGCAGCACTCCCTCAGTACTGACCCTCCGACAGTGCAGCGCTCCCTCAGTACTGACCCTCCGACAGTGTAGTGCTCCCTCAGTACTGACCCTCCGACAGTGCAGCGCTCCCTCAGTACTGACCCTCCGACAGTGTAGTGCTCCCTCAGTACTGACCCTCCGACAGTGCAGCACTCCCTCAGTACTGACCCTCCGACAGTGCGGCGCTCCCTCAGTACTGACCCTCCGACAGTGCAGCGCTCCCTCAGTACTGACCCTCCGACAGTGCGGCGCTCCCTCAGTACTGACCCTCCGACAGTGCGGCGCTCCCTCAGTACTGACCCTCCGACAGTGTAGTGCTCCCTCAGTACTGACCCTCCGACAGTGCAGCGCTCCCTCAGTACTGACCCTCCGACAGTGCAGCGCTCCCTCAGTACTGAACCTCCGACAGTGCAGCGCTCCCTCAGTACTGACCCTCCGACAGTGTAGCGCTCCCTCAGTACTGACCCTCCGACAGTGCAGCGCTCCCTCAGTACTGACCCTCCGACAGTGTAGCGCTCGCTCAGTGCTGACCCTCCGACAGTGCAGCGCTCCCTCAGTACTGACCCTCCGACAGTGCAGCACTCCCTCAGTACTGAACCTCCGACAGTGCAGCGCTCCCTCAGTACTGACCCTCCGACAGTGCAGCGCTCCCTCAGTACTGACCCTCCGACAGTGCAGCGCTTCCTCAGTACTGACCCTCCGACAGTGTCGTGCTCCCTCAGTACTGACCCTCCGACAGTGCAGCGCTCCCTCAGTACTGACCCTCCGACAGTGTCGTGCTCCCTCAGTACTGACCCTCCGACAGTGCAGCGCTCCCTCAGTACTGACCCTCCGACAGTGTAGTGCTCCCTCAGTACTGACCCTCCGACAGTGCAGCGCTCCCTCAGTACTGACCCTCCGACAGTGCAGCGCTCCCTCAGTACTGACCCTCCGACAGTGTAGTGCTCCCTCAGTACTGACCCTCCGACAGAGCAGCGCTCCCTCAGTACTGACCCTCCGACAGTGCGGCGCTCCCTCAGTACTGACCCTCCGACAGTGCAGCACTCCCTCAGTACTGACCCTCCGACAGTGCGGCGCTCCCTCAGTACTGACCCTCCGACAGTGCAGCACTCCCTCAGTACTGACCCTCCGACAGTGCAGCGCTCCCTCAGTACTGACCCTCCGACAGTGTAGTGCTCCCTCAGTACTGACCCTCCGACAGTGAAGAGCTCCCTCAGTACTGACCCTCCGACAGTGCAGCACTCCCTCAGTACTGACCCTCCGACAGTGCGGCGCTCCCTCAGTACTGACCCTCCGACAGTGCGGCGCTCCCTCAGTACTGACCCTCCGACAGTGCGGCGCTCCCTCAGTACTGACCCTCCGACAGTGCGGCGCTCCCTCAGTACTGACCCTCCGACAGTGCGGCGCTCCCTCAGTACTGACCCTCCGACAGTGCGGCGCTCCCTCAGTACTGACCCTCCGACAGTGCGGCGCTCCCTCAGTACTGACCCTCCGACAGTGCGGCGCTCCCTCAGTACTGACCCTCCGACAGTGCGGCTCTCCCTCAGTACTGACCCTCCGACAGTGCGGCGCTCCCTCAGCACTGACCCTCCGACAGTGCGGCGCTCCCTCAGCACTGACCCTCCGACAGTGCGGCGCTCCCTCAGTACTGACCCTCCGACAGTGCGGCGCTCCCTCAGTACTGACCCTCCGACAGTGCGGCGCTCCCTCAGTACTGACCCTCCGACAGTGCGGCGCTCCCTCAGTACTGACCCTCCGACAGTGCAGCGCTCCCTAATTAATGCACCGGGAGTGTCGGCCTGGATTATGGGGCTCAAGTCTCAGGGGTGGGGCTCGAACCCACAGTCTCCTAACTCAGATTGTCCGTCCCTCGTTGCCCTGAGAAGGTGATGGTTCCTTTTTAATTGCAGCAACTGGGTTGCTTGCCGGGCCACATGAGAATGCACACGGTGTGGGACGAGAGCCACGTGTAGCCCAGACCGGGGGGGGGGTGGGGGGATGCACACGGTGTGGGACGAGAGCCACGTGTAGCCCAGACCAGGGAGGGGGATGCACACGGTGTGGGACGAGAGCCACGTGTAGCCCAGACCGGGGGGGGTGGGGGGATGCACACGGTGTGGGACGAGAGCCACGTGTAGCCCAGACCGGGGTGGGGGGGGGATGTCTCTGAAGGGCATTTGTGAACCAGTTGGGTTTTTAAATCAATCCGGCATTTTTCGTGGTCACTTATCCCAACGCCAGCCCTCAAATCACCAGATTTATTGAATTCGCTTTCACGACTGGCAAAAGAACCAGAGAAGAGATGGCTCTTTCAAAGTGCCGGCACGGGCACGATGGGCTGAACGGCCTCCTTCTGTGCTGCCTCACTCTACGATGCCATTGTGCAGTTTGAAGTGGTGCTAGTCCAGTACCACAACTAGGGTACCATCCCCATCCTGATAGGATAGGAACGATATTGCATCAGAGGGGCTGTTGTTTGAGTTTCACGCGGTTTAAAAACACAGATTGAAAATCTTTGCCCGAATGTTTGATTTTAATATTGTCGGGAGGCCGCGCTAATCCGGCACAGGCCCAGTGACAGGAAGCAAGGCCGAGCCTTCCTTCCTGTTGGAGAGCGAATGGCAAGCTGTGGCGCCGCCCGCTGGCCGTTCGGTGGTATGACAGAGGCACTGCACTCCTGGAGACGGCACAGGGCGAGGCCGCTCGGCCCATCCTGCCTGTGCCGGCACTTTCAAAGAGCTATCCAATTAGTCCCACTCCCCTGCCCTTTCCCCCATAACCTTGCAAATGTTTTCCCGAAAATGTGGCGCCCAGAATTGAACACAAATGCTCCAGCTGTGTGGTCCAACCAGTGTTTGAGCACGACTGCCTTCCTTTTGTGCTCTGGTCACCCCAGATATTTGATGCGGATTTGGGGTGAATGGGGACGGGTTTTAGCCGGTGCGGGGGGGGGGGGCCAGCTCTGCTGTGGTTTCACTGGGTGGGGAGGAGGACGGGGGAGAGGAGGGGGAGTGGGAGTTGGGGAGGTGAGGGAAAGCGGGGATCAGGGAGGGGTAGTGGGGATTGGGAGGGGAAGCGGGGGAGGGGGAGGTGTAGTGGGGGAGGGAAGGGGTAGCGGGGAGGGGAGGGAGAGGGGAAGTGGGGGCGTGGAGAGGGGGAGGGGAAGCAGGGGAGGGGAGCGGGGGCAGGAGAGGGAGAGGGGGAGCGGAGGGGGGGAGGGGAGAGGGGGAGGGGAGGGGAGGAGGAGAGGGGGAGGGGAGGAGGAGAGGGGGAGGGGGGAGGGGGAGAGGGAGAGGGGGGAGGAGAGGAGGAGAGGGAGAGGGGCGGAGGGGGGGGGAGATGGAGGCGAGGGGGAGGAGGGGGGAGCGGAGGGGAGGGGAGAGGGGGAGGGGGAGGGGAGGAGGAGAGGGAGAGGGGCGGAGGGGGGGGGAGATGGAGGCGAGGGGGAGGAGGGGGAGCGGAGGGGGGAGGGGAGAGGGGGGAGGGGGAGGGGAGCCTGCAGGTTCTTGTATCCGCCCCTCCTCTTGTGACATCATGTGTGTGGGCGGGACCACCAGGGTGATGTCACCAGCCGGCTCTCCCGCCTCCGCTGCCCCCATTGGATGTGGTGGGTGGGCGGGTACTTTGAAGAAGGCGGGAGTGGGAGCCCCAAGATTGTCGACGGCATTTTTCCTCACAGAAAATGAACGACAAAAGAATCTAGCTGCATTTATATAGCGCCTTTAACATTGAAAAACTCCCCGAGAGGCTTCACCGAGGTGCATTAAAACAAAATGGACACCGAGCCAAAGAAGGAGATATTAGGAGGGGGGACCACAGAGGTGGGTTTTTAGGGTGGGTCTTGAAGGAGGAGAGAGAGAGGTGGAGAGGAGAGAGAGATGGAGAGGAGAGAGAGATGGAGAGGAGAGAGAGATGGAGAGGAGAGAGAGATGGAGAGGAGAGAGAGATGGAGAGGAGAGAGAGATGGAGAGGAGAGAGAGATGGAGAGGAGAGAGAGATGGAGAGGAGAGAGAGATGGAGAGGAGAGGAGAGAGAGAGAGCGGAGAGGAGAGAGAGAGGCGGAGAGGAGAGAGAGATGGAGAGGAGAGAGAGATGGAGAGGAGAGAGAGATGGAGAGGAGAGAGAGATGGAGAGGAGAGAGAGATGGAGAGGAGAGAGGAGAGAGGATGGAGAGGCGGAGAGGAGAGAGAGATGGAGAGGCGGAGAGGAGAGAGAGATGGAGAGGCGGAGAGGAGAGAGAGATGGAGAGGCGGAGAGGAGAGAGAGATGGAGAGATGGAGAGGAGAGAGAGAGGGAGAGAGGAGAGGAGGAGAGGAGAGAGAGAGGCGGAGAGGAGAGAGAGAGGCGGAGAGGAGAGAGAGAGGCGGAGAGGAGAGAGAGAGGCGGAGAGGAGAGAGAGAGGCGGAGAGGAGAGAGAGAGGCGGAGAGGAGCGCCCTTAATGTAGTAACATGTCCCAAGGTGCTTCACAGGAGCGATTATCAGACAACACACAAACCCCCTCAAACCTTCAAAGATCTCCTCAAAAGAAAGCACTTGCATTTATATAGCGCCTTTCAAAACTTCCAAAGCACTGAACAGCCTTACAAGTACTTTTTGAGGTGTAGTCACTGTTGGAATGTCGGAAACGCAGCAGCCAATTTGCGCACAGCAAGATCCCACAAACAGCAATGAGATAATGATCAGATCATCTGTTTTTAGTGATGTTGGTTGAATCAAATAATGTCTCATCCGAAAGATGGCACCGCCGACAGTGCAGCGCTCCCTCAGTACTGACCCTCCGACAGTGCGGCGCTCCCTCAGTACTGACCCTCCGACAGTGCGGCGCTCCCTCAGTACTGACCCTCCGACAGTGCGGCGCTCCCTCAGTACTGACCCTCCGACAGTGCGGCGCTCCCTCAGTACTGACCCTCCGACAGTGCGGCGCTCCCTCAGTACTGACCCTCCGACAGTGCGGCGCTCCCTCAGTACTGACCCTCGACAGTGCGGCGCTCCCTCAGTACTGACCCCTCCGACAGTGCGGCGCTCCCTCGGTACTGACCCTCCGACAGTGCGGCGCTCCCTCAGTACTGACCCTCCGACAGTGCGGGCGCTTCCCCTCTCGGTACTGACCCTCCGACAGTGTGGTGCTCCCTCAGTACTGACCCTCCGACAGTGCGGCGCTCCCCTCAGTACTGACCCCTCCGACAGTGCGGCGCTCCCTCAGTACTGACCCTCGACAGTGCGGCACTCCCTCAGTACTGACCCCTCCGACAGTGCCGGCGCTCCCTCAGTACCGACCCTCCGACAGTGCGGCGCTCCCTCAGTACTGACCCTCCGACAGTGCAGCGCTCCCTCAGTACCGACCCTCGACAGTGCGGCGCTCCCTCGAGTACGGACCCTCGACAGTGCGGCACTCCTCAGTACTGACCCTCCGACAGTGCGGCGCTCCCTCGGTACTGACCCTCCGACAGTGCGGCGCTCCCTCAGTACTGACCCTCCGACAGTGCAGCGCTCCCTCAGTACTGACCCTCCGACAGTGCGGCGCTCCCTCAGTACTGACCCTCGACAGTGCGGCGCTCCCTCAGTACTGACCCTCCGACAGTGCGGCGCTCCCTCGGTACTGACCCTCCGACAGTGCGGTGCTCCTCGGTACTGACCCTCCGACAGTGCGGCGCTCCCTCAGTACCGACCCTCCGACAGTGCGGCTCTCCCTCAGTACTGACCCTCGACAGTGCAGCGCTCCCTCAGTACTGCCCTGGGAGTGTCAGCCTGGATTATGGGCTCAAGTGTCTGGAGTGGGACTTGAACCCACGACCTCCTGACTCAGAGGTGAGAGTGCAACCACTGAGCCAGGGCCGCCATCTTACCTCAAGCTCCCTCACATCTCTTCCTTTCTCAAAGTGTCCCTTCTCCGGCAGGGGGTCCTTACGGAGCGGTGGGGGTGGACATTGCTTTTGAGAAGATCTGCTGGTCAGATCTTTGGTGCAGATTACATCGAGTGTTTCAAGGTGAAACGTCCTGCGGCTTGGGTGGACCTGATGATCGCCTTTGAGGCACGGAAACGGACAGCTTCTCCCAAGAGGGTCAACCCTCTCAACATCTCCTTACCATTCTCCTTCATCGACTTCTACAAGAAGTACAAAGGTCAGAGTGTGGAGACTGCGCTGAAAAAGAACAGGTAACAAATATCGCACCGTCTTTATCTGGGGACCTGCAGAGCTTTTCAATGTCTCCATCAGGGACCCCTTTTATAGAGAGAGAATCTCCATCAGGGACCCCTTTTATAGAGAGAGAATCTCTATCAGGGACCCCTTTTATAGAGTCTCTCCATCAGGGACCCCTTTTATAGAGAGAGAATCTCTATCAGGGACCCCTTTTATAGAGAGAGAATCTCTATCAGGGACCCCTTTTATAGAGAGAGTCTCACCATCAGGGACCCCTTTTATAGAGAGAGTCTCTCCATCGGGGACCCCTTTTATAGAGAGAGTCACTCCATCGGGGACCCCTTTTATAGAGAGAGTCTCTCCATCGGGGACCCCTTTTATAGAGAGAGTCTCTCCATCGGGGACCCCTTTTATAGAGAGAGTCTCTCCATCGGGGACCCCTTTTATAGAGAGAATCTCTCCATCGGGGACCCCTTTTATAGAGAGAGTCTCTCCATCGGGGACCCCTTTTATAGAGAGAGTCTCTCCATCAGGGACCCCTTTTATAGAGAGAGTCTCACCATCGGGGACCCCTTTTATAGAGAGAGTCTCACCATCGGGGACCCCTTTTATAGAGAGAGTCTCTCCATCGGGGACCCCTTTTATAGAGGGAGTCTCTCCATCGGGGACCCCTTTTATAGAGGGAGTCTCACCATCAGGGACCCCTTTTATAGAGGGAGTCTCTCCATCAGGGACCCCTTTTATAGAGAGAGTCTCTCCATCAGGGACCCCTTTTATAGAGAGAGTCTCACCATCAGGGACCCCTTTTATAGAGAGAGTCTCTCCATCGGGGACCCCTTTTATAGAGAGAGTCTCACCATCAGGGACCCCTTTTATAGAGAGAGTCTCTCCATCAGGGACCCCTTTTATAGAGGGAGTCTCTCCATCAGGGACCCCTTTTATAGAGGGAGTCTCTCCATCGGGGACCCCTTTTATAGAGAGAGTCTCTCCATCAGGGACCCCTTTTATAGAGGGAGTCTCTCCATCGGGGACCCCTTTTATAGAGGGAGTCTCTCCATCAGGGACCCCTTTTATAGAGAGAGTCTCTCCATCAGGGACCCCTTTTATAGAGAGAGAATCTCTATCAGGGACCCCTTTTATAGAGAGAGTCTCACCATCAGGGACCCCTTTTATAGAGGGAGTCTCACCATCAGGGACCCCTTTTATGGAGAGAGTCTCTCCATCGGGGACCCCTTTTATAGAGAGAGTCTCTCCATCGGGGACCCCTTTTATAGAGGGAGTCTCACCATCAGGGACCCCTTTTATAGAGGGAGTCTCTCCATCAGGGACCCCTTTTATGGAGGGAGTCTCACCATCAGGGACCCCTTTTATAGAGGGAGTCTCACCATCGGGGACCCCTTTTATAGAGAGAGTCTCTCCATCGGGGACCCCTTTTATAGAGGGAGTCTCACCATCAGGGACCCCTTTGTAGACAGGTGTCTCCCCTTTCTATTCCACGTCTCCCAGCTGACTGACTGGGCAGACTCCCTCACGTGTCGAAGATCATTGTAATGTGTGGCCAACGGGAGCAGCAGTCCCGACCATGAGGTGGAGACGCGAGGGGACACAGCTCCCCTCACGATCCCTGGATCCGCCCACAGGCCCGGGTCCAGACCAATGGTGGGATCGTGCGTGCAGGGGCCTCTGATTTGGCGCGCTCCTCTGTAATCGCCAATGATGGCGGCCAGACATGGACCTCTGGGCCAGCCCATCTTGCCAAGGCTCGTCTATTTCCAAACTGGCTGGTCTTTCTGGCACTGGTGAAGACAACACAAAGGGCTTGATAATGGAGTCAGGAGCCGTGTGAGCCAGCTCACTATCCTCACACTATAGTGCAAGCGCTTAAACAGGTAATGGTAGGAACATAGGAACAGGAGGAGGCCATTCAGCCCCTCGAGCCTGTCCCGCCATTCAATCTGATCATGGCTGATCTGAATTTTAACTCCCCTTACCCAATAAAAATCGATCAATCCCAGTTTTGAAATTTTCAATTGACCCCCAGCCTCAACAGCTCTTGGGGGAGAGAGTTCCAGATTCCCACTCCCCTCTGTGTGAAGAAGTGCTTCCTGACATCACCCCTGAACGGCCGAGCTCTAATTTTAAGGTTATTCCCCCTTGTTCTGGACTCCCCCCACCAGAGGGAATAGTTTCTCTCTATCGACCCTATCAAATCCTTTAATCATCTTAAACACCTCAATTAGATCACCCCTCAATCTTCTATACTCGAGGGAATACAAGCCTAGTCTATGCAACCTGTCCTCGTAATTTAACCCTTTAAGCCCCGGTATCATTCTGAAGTCGAGTAACCCCCCCAGAAGTTACCAGATACTGCCCTGGAGCACCATGGGGCGTAGGGGGTGGGGTGCGGCCATAATATGGGGCGACAGCGGGCATGGAAAGGATGATGGCTCCTCGGGCCGAGCCACGATTTTGTTCCCTTAGAAGAATTGGCTTCTTGAGTAATCCTCAGGGCCCGGAGTGAGGAGTAATCCTCAGGGCCCGGAGTGAGGAGTAACCTCAGGGCCCGGAGTGAGGAGTAACCTCAGGGCCCGGAGTGAGGAGTAATCCTCAGGGCCCGGAGTGAGGAGTATTCCTCAGGGCCCGGAGTGAGGAGTAATCCTCAGGGCCCGGAGTGAGGAGTAACCTCAGGGCCCGGAGTGAGGAGTAACCTCAGGGCCCGGAGTGAGGAGTAACCCTCAGGGCACTGAGTGAGGAGTAACCCTCAGGGCACTGAGTGAGGAGTAATCCTCAGGGCACTGAGTGAGGAGTAATCCTCAGGGCACTGAGTGAGGAGTATTCCTCAGGGCACTGAGTGAGGAGTAATCCTCAGGGCACTGAGTGAGGAGTAATCCTCAGGGCACTGAGTGAGGAGTAATCCTCATGGCACTGAGTGAGGAGTATTCCTTAGGGCACTGAGTGAGGAGTATTCCTCAGGGCACTGAGTGAGGAGTAATCCTCATGGCACTGAGTGAGGAGTATTCCTTAGGGCACTGAGTGAGGAGTAATCCTCAGGGCACTGAGTGAGGAGTAATCCTCAGGGCACTGAGTGAGGAGTAATCCTCAGGGCACTGAGTGAGGAGTAATCCTCATGGCACTGAGTGAGGAGTAATCCTCAGGGCCCGGAGTGAGGAGTTATCCTCAGGGCCCGGAGTGAGGAGTAATCCTCAGGGCCCGGAGTGAGGAGTAATCCTCAGGGCCCGGAGTGAGGAGTAATCCTCAGGGCCCGGAGTGAGGAGTAATCCTCAGGGCCCGGAGTGAGGAGTAATCCTCAGGGCACTGAGTGAGGAGTATTCCTCAGGGCCCGGAGTGAGGAGTAATCCTCAGGGCCCGGAGTGAGGAGTAATCCTCAGGGCACTGAGTGAGGAGTAATCCTCAGGGCACTGAGTGAGGAGTATTCCTCAGGGCCTGGAGTGAGGAGTAACCTCAGGGCACTGAGTGAGGAGTATTCCTCAGGGCCTGGAGTGAGGAGTATTCCTCAGGGCCCGGAGTGAGGAGTAATCCTCAGGGCCCGGAGTGAGGAGTAATCCTCAGGGCCCGGAGTGAGGAGTAATCCTCAGGGCCCGGAGTGAGGAGTAATCCTCAGGGCCCGGAGTGAGGAGTAATCCTCAGGGCCCGGAGTGAGGAGTATTCCTCAGGGCCCGGAGTGAGGAGTAATCCTCAGGGCCCGGAGTGAGGAGTATTCCTCAGGGCCCGGAGTGAGGAGTAATCCTCAGGGCCTGGAGTGAGGAGTAACCTCAGGGCCCGGAGTGAGGAGTAATCCTCAGGGCACTGAGTGAGGAGTATTCCTCAGGGCCCGGAGTGAGGAGTAACCTCAGGGCACTGAGTGAGGAGTAATTCTCTGGGCCTCAGGACCCCGACAATCCCCGTTCAGGCACCGCTCACCCCCAGATTGGGGCCCGATGGGTTTTTGCGATTTGTGTGGGCTGCGATTGCTCTGATCTCTGACCACAGGGTCTCCCTGTGTCCCCCTTCCATCTTTCAGCAGCAAGGTGGCCAGGTGGTCCCCACAGGGGATGTTGAGAATGAGTCCAGAAACCATTGCAGATCTTTTCCAACCCACCGTCAAGCAGGTGGTCAGTCACATCGGTGAGTACACAGACTCTCCCCTCACTCCCAGTCACATCGGTGAGTACACAGACTCTCCCCTCTCACTCCCAGTCACATCGGTGAGTACACAGACTCTCCCCCCTCACTCCGTCACATCGGTGAGTACACAGACTCTCCCCCCTCACTCCGTCACATCGGTGAGTACACAGACTCTCCCCTCTCACTCCGTCACATCGGTGAGTACACAGACTCTCCCCCTCACTCCGTCACATCGGTGAGTACACAGACTCTCCCCCTCACTCCGTCACATCGGTGAGTACACAGACTCTCCCCCTCACTCCGTCACATCGGTGAGTACACAGACTCTCCCCTCTCACTCCCAGTCACATCGGTGAGTACACAGACTCTCCCCTCTCACTCCCTGTCACATCGGTGAGTACACAGACTCTCCCCCTCACTCCGTCACATCGGTGAGTACACAGACTCTCCCCTCTCACTCCCAGTCACATCGGTGAGTACACAGACTCTCCCCCCTCACTCCGTCACATCGGTGAGTACACAGACTCTCCCCCCTCACTCCGTCACATCGGTGAGTACACAGACTCTCCCCCCTCACTCCGTCACATCGGTGAGTACACAGACTCTCCCCCCTCACTCCGTCACATCGGTGAGTACACAGACTCTCCCCCCTCACTCCGTCACATCGGTGAGTACACAGACTCTCCCATCTCACTCCCAGTCACATCGGTGAGTACACAGACTCTCCCCCCTCACTCCCAGTCACATCGGTGAGTACACAGACTCCCCCCTCACTCCCAGTCACATCGGTGAGTACACAGACTCTCCCCCTCACTCCGTCACATCGGTGAGTACACAGACTCTCCCCCCTCACTCCCAGTCACATCGGTGAGTACACAGACTCTCCCCCCTCACTCCGTCACATCGGTGAGTACACAGACTCTCCCCCCTCACTCCCAGTCACATCGGTGAGTACACAGACTCCCCC
Source organism: Heptranchias perlo (assembly GCF_035084215.1). Taxonomy (NCBI): domain Eukaryota; kingdom Metazoa; phylum Chordata; class Chondrichthyes; order Hexanchiformes; family Hexanchidae; genus Heptranchias; species Heptranchias perlo. The sequence continues at coordinate 3,614,387 of NC_090325.1, read as the reverse complement.
CTCACTCCCAGTCACATCGGTGAGTACACAGACTCTCCCCCTCACTCCGTCACATCGGTGAGTACACAGACTCTCCCCCCTCACTCCCAGTCACATCGGTGAGTACACAGACTCTCCCCCCTCACTCCGTCACATCGGTGAGTACACAGACTCTCCCCCCTCACTCCGTCACATCGGTGAGTACACAGACTCTCCCCTCTCACTCCCAGTCACATCGGTGAGTACACAGACTCTCCCATCTCACTCCCAGTCACATCGGTGAGTACACAGACTCTCCCCCCTCACTCCCAGTCACATCGGTGAGTACACAGACTCTCCCCCCTCACTCCCAGTCACATCGGTGAGTACACAGACTCTCCCCCCTCACTCCCAGTCACATCGGTGAGTACACAGACTCTCCCCTCTCACTCCGTCACATCGGTGAGTACACAGACTCTCCCCCCTCACTCCGTCACATCGGTGAGTACACAGACTCCCCCCTCACTCCGTCACATCGGTGAGTACACAGACTATCCCCCTCACTCCCAGTCACATCGGTGAGTACACAGACTCTCCCCCCTCACTCCGTCACATCGGTGAGTACACAGACTCCCCCCTCACTCCGTCACATCGGTGAGTACACAGACTCTCCCCCCTCACTCCGTCACATCGGTGAGTACACAGACTCTCCCCTCTCACTCCCAGTCACATCGGTGAGTACACAGACTCTCCCCTCTCACTCCCAGTCACATCGGTGAGTACACAGACTCTCCCCTCTCACTCCCAGTCACATCGGTGAGTACACAGACTCTCCCCTCTCACTCCCAGTCACATCGGTGAGTACACAGACTCTCCCCTCTCACTCCCAGTCACATCGGTGAGTACACAGACTCTCCCCTCTCACTCCCAGTCACATCGGTGAGTACACAGACTCTCCCCCTCACTCCGTCACATCGGTGAGTACACAGACTCTCCCCTCTCACTCCCAGTCACATCGGTGAGTACACAGACTCTCCCCTCTCACTCCCAGTCACATCGGTGAGTACACAGACTCTCCCCCTCACTCCGTCACATCGGTGAGTACACAGACTCTCCCCTCTCACTCCCAGTCACATCGGTGAGTACACAGACTCTCCCCCCTCACTCCCAGTCACATCGGTGAGTACACAGACTCTCCCCTCTCACTCCGTCACATCGGTGAGTACACAGACTCTCCCTCTCACTCCCAGTCACATCGGTGAGTACACAGACTCCCCCCTCACTCCCAGTCACATCGGTGAGTACACAGACTCTCCCCCCTCACTCCCAGTCACATCGGTGAGTACACAGACTCTCCCCCCTGACTCCGTCACATCGGTGAGTACACAGACTCTCCCCTCTCACTCCCAGTCACATCGGTGAGTACACAGACTCTCCCCCCTCACTCCCAGTCACATCGGTGAGTACACACTCTCCCCTCTCACTCCCAGTCACATCGGTGAGTACACAGACTCTCCCCTCACTCCCAGTCACATCGGTGAGTACACAGACTCTCCCCCCTCACTCCCAGTCACATCGGTGAGTACACAGACTCCCCCCTCACTCCCAGTCACATCGGTGAGTACACAGACTCTCCCCCCTCACTCCCAGTCACATCGGTGAGTACACAGACTCTCCCCTCTCACTCCGTCACATCGGTGAGTACACAGACTCTCCCCCCTCACTCCCAGTCACATCGGTGAGTACACAGACTCTCCCCTCTCACTCCGTCACATCGGTGAGTACACAGACTCTTCCCCCCTCACTCCCAGTCACATCGGTGAGTACACAGACTCTCCCCTCTCACTCCCAGTCACATCGGTGAGTACACAGACTCTCCCCTCTCACTCCCAGTCACATCGGTGAGTACACAGACTCTCCCCTCACTCCCAGTCACATCGGTGAGTACACAGACTCTCCCCTCACTCCCAGTCACATCGGTGAGTACACAGACTCTCCCCTCTCACTCCGTCACATCGGTGAGTACACAGACTCTCCCCTCTCACTCCGTCACATCGGTGAGTACACAGACTCTCCCCTCTCACTCCGTCACATCGGTGAGTACACAGACTCTCCCCTCTCACTCCCAGTCACATCGGTGAGTACACAGACTCTCCCCTCTCACTCCCAGTCACATCGGTGAGTACACAGACTCTCCCCTCTCACTCCCAGTCACATCGGTGAGTACACAGACTCTCCCCTCACTCCCAGTCACATCGGTGAGTACACAGACTCTCCCCTCACTCCCAGTCACATCGGTGAGTACACAGACTCTCCCCTCTCACTCCGTCACATCGGTGAGTACACAGACTCTCCCCTCTCACTCCGTCACATCGGTGAGTACACAGACTCTCCCCTCTCACTCCGTCACATCGGTGAGTACACAGACTCTCCCCTCTCACTCCCAGTCACATCGGTGAGTACACAGACTCTCCCCTCTCACTCCGTCACATCGGTGAGTACACAGACTCTCCCCTCTCACTCCCAGTCACATCGGTGAGTACACAGATTCTCCCCTCTCACTCCGTCACATCGGTGAGTACACAGACTCTCCCCTCTCACTCCGTCACATCGGTGAGTACACAGACTCTCCCCTCTCACTCCCAGTCACATCGGTGAGTACACAGACTCTCCCCTCTCACTCCCAGTCACATCGGTGAGTACACAGACTCTCCCCTCTCACTCCCAGTCACATCGGTGAGTACACAGACTCTCCCCTCTCACTCCGTCACATCGGTGAGTACACAGACTCTCCCCTCTCACTCCGTCACATCGGTGAGTACACAGACTCTCCCCCCTCACTCCCAGTCACATCGGTGAGTACACAGACTCTCCCCTCTCACTCCCAGTCACATCGGTGAGTACACAGACTCTCCCCTCTCACTCCGTCACATCGGTGAGTACACAGACTCTCCCCTCACTCCCAGTCACATCGGTGAGTACACAGACTCTCCCCTCTCACTCCGTCACATCGGTGAGTACACAGACTCTCCCCTCTCACTCCGTCACATCGGTGAGTACACAGACTCTCCCCTCTCACTCCGTCACATCGGTGAGTACACAGACTCTCCCCCCTCACTCCCAGTCACATCGGTGAGTACACAGACTCTCCCCTCTCACTCCGTCACATCGGTGAGTACACAGACTCTCCCCTCTCACTCCCAGTCACATCGGTGAGTACACAGATTCTCCCCTCTCACTCCGTCACATCGGTGAGTACACAGACTCTCCCCTCTCACTCCCAGTCACATCGGTGAGTACACAGACTCTCCCCTCTCACTCCCAGTCACATCGGTGAGTACACAGACTCTCCCCTCTCACTCCCAGTCACATCGGTGAGTACACAGACTCTCCCCTCTCACTCCCAGTCACATCGGTGAGTACACAGACTCTCCCCCCTCACTCCGTCACATCGGTGAGTACACAGACTCTCCCCTCACTCCCAGTCACATCGGTGAGTACACAGACTCTCCCCCCTCACTCCCAGTCACATCGGTGAGTACACAGACTCTCCCCTCTCACTCCCAGTCACATCGGTGAGTACACAGACTCTCCCCTCTCACTCCCAGTCACATCGGTGAGTACACAGACTCTCCCCTCACTCCCAGTCACATCGGTGAGTACACAGACTCTCCCCTCTCACTCCGTCACATCGGTGAGTACACAGACTCTCCCCTCTCACTCCGTCACATCGGTGAGTACACAGACTCTCCCCTCTCACTCCCAGTCACATCTGTGAGTACACAGACTCTCCCCTCTCACTCCCAGTCACATCGGTGAGTACACAGACTCTCCCCTCTCACTCCGTCACATCGGTGAGTACACAGACTCTCCCCTCTCACTCCGTCACATCGGTGAGTACACAGACTCTCCCCTCTCACTCCCAGTCACATCGGTGAGTACACAGACTCTCCCCTCTCACTCCCAGTCACATCGGTGAGTACACAGACTCTCCCCTCTCACTCCGTCACATCGGTGAGTACACAGACTCTCCCCTCTCACTCCCAGTCACATCGGTGAGTACACAGACTCTCCCCTCTCACTCCCAGTCACATCGGTGAGTACACAGACACTCCCCTCTCACTCCGTCACATCGGTGAGTACACAGACTCTCCCCCTCACTCCCAGTCACATCGGTGAGTACACAGACTCTCCCCCCTCACTCAGTCACATCGGTGAGTACACAGACTCTACCCCCTCACTCAGTCACATCGGTGAGTACACAGACTCTCCCCTCTCACTCCGTCACATCGGTGAGTACACAGACTCTCCCCTCTCACTCCCAGTCACATCGGTGAGTACACAGACTCTCCCCTCTCACTCCCAGTCACATCGGTGAGTACACAGACTCTCCCCTCTCACTCCCAGTCACATCGGTGAGTACACAGACTCTCCCCTCTCACTCCGTCACATCGGTGAGTACACAGACTCTCCCATCTCACTCCCAGTCACATCGGTGAGTACACAGACTCTCCCCTCTCACTCCGTCAAATCGGTGAGTACACAGACTCTCCCCTCTCACTCCGTCACATCGGTGAGTACACAGACTCTCCCCACTCACTCCGTCACATCGGTGAGTACACAGACTCTCCCCCCTCACTCCGTCACATCGGTGAGTACACAGACTCTCCCCTCTCACTCCCAGTCACATCGGTGAGTACACAGACTCTCCCCTCTCACTCCGTCACATCGGTGAGTACACAGACTCTCCCCTCTCACTCCCAGTCACATCGATGAGTACACAGACTCTCCCCTCTCACTCCGTCACATCGGTGAGTACACAGACTCTCCCCTCTCACTCCCAGTCACATCGGTGAGTACACAGACTCTCCCCTCTCACTCCCAGTCACATCGGTGAGTACACAGACTCTCCCCTCTCACTCCCAGTCACATCGGTGAGTACACAGACTCTCCCCTCTCACTGCCAGTCACATCGGTGAGTACACAGACTCTCCCCTCTCACTCCCAGTCACATCGGTGAGTACACAGACTCTCCCCTCTCACTCCCAGTCACATCGGTGAGTACACAGACTCTCCCCCCTCACTCAGTCACATCGGTGAGTACACAGACTCTCCCCTCACTCCCAGTCACATCGGTGAGTACACAGACTCTCCCCTCTCACTCCGTCACATCGGTGAGTACACAGACTCTCCCCTCTCACTCCGTCACATCGGTGAGTACACAGACTCTCCCCTCTCACTCCCAGTCACATCGGTGAGTACACAGACTCTCCCCTCTCACTCCCAGTCACATCGGCGAGTACACAGACTCTCCCCTCTCACTCCCTGTCACATCGGTGAGTACACAGACTCTCCCCTCTCACTCCCAGTCACATCGGTGAGTACACAGACTCTCCCCTCTCACTCCCAGTCACATCGGTGAGTACACAGACTCTCCCCCCTCACTCCGTCACATCGGTGAGTTCACAGACTCTCCCCTCTCACTCCCAGTCACATCGGTGAGTACACAGACCCTCCCCTCTCACTCCCAGTCACATCGGTGAGTACACAGACTCTCCCCTCTCACTCCCAGTCACATCGGTGAGTACACAGACTCTCCCCTCTCACTCCGTCACATCGGTGAGTACACAGACTCTCCCCTCTCACTCCGTCACATCGGTGAGTACACAGACTCTCCCCTCTCACTCCCAGTCACATCGATGAGTCTATCACCAATTCACACTTTGGTCTGATCCCTTACTTGTCTGGCACCTTTTTTTCCTTTGAGTATCTCACACTGTTCCACCCATCTCACCTCTCTTTTAAAACCCCCGTTCTATGCCGCCCACCCAGGTACCACGCCAAGTTTCTCACCGAGATATCTTCACTGGTTTCCTCCCTCAGCCTCTGGACCGAGCGACTGCTCATCCTCCATCTCAACCCATCACACTCACTCTCCTCTGAGTTCACTGCCCTCCTATCCTCCCTTAATCTCTCCCTCCGTATAAACTCCCCAACTCGTATTCACGACCTCCCCCTCGACCTTGCCATCTCAAAGGTATTAAGGGATATGGGCCAAAGGCAGGTATGTGGAGTTAGATCACAGATCAGCCATGATCTTAAAATGGTGGAGCAGGCACGAGGGGCCGAATGGCCTACTCCTGTTCCTATGTGGCCTCTCTACTCTCATCATGTCAATCACGGATAAGGCCATCTCTGATCACTTCCTTGTATCCCTCTCCACCCACATTCCCCCTTCCCCCTCCCAACCCCACTTCCTTCTGTGTCCACCCCTGGAGAAAACTCTCCCCCAAGTCACTCACAAAGGCACTTTCAAATTCCCAACTGTCGATCCTTTGGCCCTCCATTCACCACAACAATTCCGCAGCTACTGATCTGCTCAATCACACCCTCACCTCCACCTTTGATGCCCTTGTCCCTATTAAAACAATTACTCTCTCTCACCCTGGTTGTTCCCCTGGTACGGTCCTCATCTCCACTCCCTTAAGTCCAAGGGACGCAGACTTGAACGTTTATGGCAGACAGTTGGTTTAGCCATTCATCGTCAGATCTGGCTGGACCACATAAAGCACTATCGGGTCCTGCTCTCCACTGCTCACTATTCCAGGATCACCCTGGAATGCAAAGATAATCCCAGGCTTATCTTCTCCACTATAAACCGTCTCCTTAAACCCCTCTCCCCTGTCCCCTCCACCCTCACCTCCAACAACAAATGCGAGGAGCTCATGGAATTCTTTGTCATTAAGATTGAGACAATCAGCCCGGCTGCCTCTGCTGCTTCCCTCCCTTTCCCCAACCCACCGAGGCAAACTTCCCCTCCGGTTCCCCCTTGTCCTCGCCCTGAACTCACATCTTTCTCTAGTTTCTCTCCTATCTCCCCTCATGCCCTCTCTAAGCTCATCTTGACCATGAGACCCACCTCCTTCTCCCTCGACTCTATTCCCACCAAACTGCTGACCACCCAACTTCCCTTCCTGGCCCCCAGGTTAGCTGATATTGTTAACGGTTCCGTCTCCTCAGGTACTGTCCCCCTCCCTTTCAAATCTGCCATCATTACCCCACTCCCCAAAAAAACCCACCCTTGACCCCTTTGTCCTTGCAAACTCCCGCCCCATCTCCACCCTCCCTTTCCTCTCCAAAGTCCTTCAACGTTTTGTCGCTTCCCAAATCCGTGCCCATCTTTCCCACAACTCCATGTTTGAGTTCCTCCAATCAGGTTTCCTCCCTGCCACAGTACTGAAACGGCCCTTATTAAAGTCACAAATGACATCCTCTGTGACTGTGACCGTGGTAAACTCTCCCTCCTCATCCTCCTCCACCTGTCTGCAGTCTTTGACACGGTTGACCACACCATCCTCCTCCATCACCTCTCCTCCATCGTCCAGCTGGGTGGGACTGCGCTCTCCTGGTTCCATCCTTATCTATCCAGTCGTAGCCAGAGAATCTCCTGCAATGGCTTCTCTTCCCGCTCCCGCACCGTTACCTCTGGAGTCCCCGAGGATCTATCCTTGTCCCCCTCCTATTTCTCATCTACAGGCTGCCCCTTGGTGACATCATCCGAAAACACAACGTCAGATTCCACATGTACACTGACGACACCCAGCTCTACCTCACCACCACCTCCCTCGCCCCCTCCACTGTCCCTCATTTGTCACACTGCTTCTCCGACATCCAGTACAGGATGAGCAGAAATTTCCACCAATTAAATATTGGGAAAACCGATGCCATTGTCTTTGGTCCCTGCCACAAACTCCGTTCCCTCACCACCGACTCCATCCCTCTCTCCACCCACTGTCTGAGGCTGAACCAGACCATTCACAACCTTGGTGTCCTATTTGACCCTGAGATGAGCTTCTGACCCCATATCCGCTCCATCACCGAGACCGCCTACTTCCATATCCATAACATCGCCCGTCTCTGCCCCGCCTCAGCTCATCTGCTGCTGAAACCCTTATCCAGGCTTTCGTTGTCTCTAGTCTCCACTATTCCAATGTTCTCCTGGCCGGCCTCCCATCTTCCACCCTCCATAAACTCGAGCTCATCCAAAACTCTGCTGCCCGTATCCTAACTCGCACCAAGTCCCATTTACCCATCACCCACTGTGTTCACTGACCTATATTGGCCCCCGCCTCGATTTTAAAATTCTCACCCTTGTTTTCAAATCCTTCCATGGCCTCGCCCCTCCCTATCTCTGTAACCTCCTCCAGCCATACAGCCACCCGAGATCTCGGCGCTCCTCCAATTCTGGCCTCTTGCACATCCCCGATTTTCATCACTGCACCATTGGCGGCCGTGCCTTCAGCTGCCTAGACCTCAAGCTCTAGAATTCCCTCCCTAAACCTCTCCTCCTCTCTACCTCCCTCTCCTCCTTTAAGATGCTCCTTTAAATATACGTTTTTGGTCTCAACTTTCCTATTATCCCCTTATGTGGCACTGTGTCAGATTTTGTTTGATAATGGCTGCTGTGAAACACCTTGGGACGTTTCACTATGTTAAAGGCGCTATATAAATGCAAGTTATTGTTGTTGTGACCCCCACATCAAGCGGCAACCCACTGACAAATGGTCATTGTTTGTGTGCACTCCTTGGACAGCCATTCGTGAGAGGTTATGGACAGGCCATTAATATAGTGAGAGGTTATGGACAGGCCATTAATATAGTGAGAGGTTATGGACAGGCCATTAATATAGTGAGAGGTTATGGACAGGCCATTAATACAGTGAGAGGTTATGGACAGGCCATTAATATAGTGAGAGGTTATGGACAGGCCATTAATACAGTGAGAGGTTATGGACAGGCCATTAATATAGTGAGAGGTTATGGACAGGCCATTAATATAGTGAGAGGTTATGGACAGGTCATTAATATAGTGAGAGGTTATGGACAGGCCATCAATAGAGTGAGAGGTTATGGACAGGCCATTAATACAGTGAGAGGTTATGGACAGGCCATTAATACAGTGAGAGGTTATGGACAGGCCATTAATAGAGTGAGAGGTTATGGACAGGCCATTAATATAATGTGAGGTTATGGACAGGCCATTAATATAGTGAGAGGTTATGGACAGGCCATTAATACAGTGAGAGGTTATGGACAGGCCATTAATACAGTGAGAGGTTATGGACAGGCCATTAACATAGTGAGAGGTTATGGACAGGCCATTAACATAGTGAGAGGTTATGGACAGGCCATTAATACAGTGAGAGGTTATGGACAGGCCATTAATATAGTGAGAGGTTATGGACAGGCCATTAATATAGTGAGAGGTTATGGACAGGCCATTAATATAATGTGAGGTTATGGACAGGCCATTAATACAGTGAGAGGTTATGGACAGGCCATTAATATAATGTGAGGTTATGGACAGGCCATTAATACAGTGAGAGGTTATGGACAGGCCATTAATACAGTGAGAGGTTATGGACAGGCCATTAATATAATGTGAGGTTATGGACAGGCCATTAATATAGTGAGAGGTTATGGACAGGCCATTAATATAGTGAGAGGTTATGGACAGGCCATTAATACAGTGAGAGGTTATGGACAGGCCATTAATACAGTGAGAGGTTATGGACAGGCCATTAATATAATGTGAGGTTATGGACAGGCCATTAATACAGTGAGAGGTTATGGACAGGCCATTAATACAGTGAGAGGTTATGGACAGGCCATTAATATAATGTGAGGTTATGGACAGGCCATTAATATAGTGAGAGGTTATGGACAGGCCATTAATATAGTGAGAGGTTATGGACAGGCCATTAATACAGTGAGAGGTTATGGACAGGCCATTAATACAGTGAGAGGTTATGGACAGGCCATTAATATAATGTGAGGTTATGGACAGGCCATTAATACAGTGAGAGGTTATGGACAGGCCATTAATACAGTGAGAGGTTATGGACAGGCCATTAATATAGTGAGAGGTTATGGACAGGCCATTAATACAGTGAGAGGTTATGGACAGGCCATTAATATAGTGAGAGGTTATGGACAGTCCATTAATATAGTGAGAGGTTATGGACAGGCCATTAATACAGTGAGAGGTTATGGACAGGCCATTAATATAGTGAGAGGTTATGGACAGTCCATTAATACAGTGAGAGGTTATGGACAGGCCATTAATACAGTGAGAGGTTATGGACAGGTCATTAATATAGTGAGAGGTTATGGACAGGCCATTAATATAATGTGAGGTTATGGACAGGCCATTAATACAGTGAGAGGTTATGGACAGGCCATTAATACAGTGAGAGGTTATGGACAGGCCATTAATACAGTGAGAGGTTATGGACAGGTCATTAATATAGTGAGAGGTTATGGACAGGCCATTAATATAGTGAGAGGCTATGGACAGGCCATTAATATAGTGAGAGGTTATGGACAGGCCATTAATACAGTGAGAGGTTATGGACAGCCATTCGTGAGAGGTTATGGACAGGCCATTAATATAATGTGAGGTTATGGACAGGCCATTAATATAGTGAGAGGTTATGGACAGGCCATTAATACAGTGAGAGGTTATGGACAGGCCATTAATACAGTGAGAGGTTATGGACAGGTCATTAATATAGTGAGAGGTTATGGACAGGCCATTAATACAGTGAGAGGATATGGACAGGCCATTAATACAGTGAGAGGTTATGGACAGGCCATTAATACAGTGAGAGGTTATGGACAGGCTATTAATACAGTGAGAGGTTATGAACAGGTCATTAATACAGTGAGAGGTTATGGACAGGCCATTAATATAGTGAGAGGTTATGAACAGGCCATTAATACAGTGAGAGGTTATGAACAGGTCATTAATACAGTGAGAGGTTATGGACAGGCCATTAACATAGTGAGAGGTTATGGACAGGCCATTAACATAGTGAGAGGTTATGGACAGGCCATTAATACAGTGAGAGGTTATGGACAGGCCATTAATATAGTGAGAGGTTATGGACAGGCCATTAATATAGTGAGAGGTTATGGACAGGCCATTAATATAATGTGAGGTTATGGACAGGCCATTAATACAGTGAGAGGTTATGGACAGGCCATTAATATAATGTGAGGTTATGGACAGGCCATTAATACAGTGAGAGGTTATGGACAGGCCATTAATACAGTGAGAGGTTATGGACAGGCCATTAATATAATGTGAGGTTATGGACAGGCCATTAATATAGTGAGAGGTTATGGACAGGCCATTAATATAGTGAGAGGTTATGGACAGGCCATTAATACAGTGAGAGGTTATGGACAGGCCATTAATACAGTGAGAGGTTATGGACAGGCCATTAATATAATGTGAGGTTATGGACAGGCCATTAATACAGTGAGAGGTTATGGACAGGCCATTAATACAGTGAGAGGTTATGGACAGGCCATTAATATAATGTGAGGTTATGGACAGGCCATTAATATAGTGAGAGGTTATGGACAGGCCATTAATATAGTGAGAGGTTATGGACAGGCCATTAATACAGTGAGAGGTTATGGACAGGCCATTAATACAGTGAGAGGTTATGGACAGGCCATTAATATAATGTGAGGTTATGGACAGGCCATTAATACAGTGAGAGGTTATGGACAGGCCATTAATACAGTGAGAGGTTATGGACAGGCCATTAATATAGTGAGAGGTTATGGACAGGCCATTAATACAGTGAGAGGTTATGGACAGGCCATTAATATAATGTGAGGTTATGGACAGGCCATTAATACAGTGAGAGGTTATGGACAGGCCATTAATATAGTGAGAGGTTATGGACAGTCCATTAATATAGTGAGAGGTTATGGACAGGCCATTAATACAGTGAGAGGTTATGGACAGGCCATTAATATAGTGAGAGGTTATGGACAGTCCATTAATACAGTGAGAGGTTATGGACAGGCCATGAATACAGTGAGAGGTTATGGACAGGTCATTAATATAGTGAGAGGTTATGGACAGGCCATTAATATAATGTGAGGTTATGGACAGGCCATTAATACAGTGAGAGGTTATGGACAGGCCATTAATACAGTGAGAGGTTATGGACAGGCCATTAATACAGTGAGAGGTTATGGACAGGTCATTAATATAGTGAGAGGTTATGGACAGGCCATTAATATAGTGAGAGGCTATGGACAGGCCATTAATATAGTGAGAGGTTATGGACAGGCCATTAATACAGTGAGAGGTTATGGACAGCCATTCGTGAGAGGTTATGGACAGGCCATTAATATAATGTGAGGTTATGGACAGGCCATTAATATAGTGAGAGGTTATGGACAGGCCATTAATACAGTGAGAGGTTATGGACAGGCCATTAATACAGTGAGAGGTTATGGACAGGTCATTAATATAGTGAGAGGTTATGGACAGGCCATTAATACAGTGAGAGGTTATGGACAGGCCATTAATATAGTGAGAGGTTATGGACAGGCCATTAATATAGTGAGAGGTTATGGACAGGCCATTAATATAATGTGAGGTTATGGACAGGCCATTAATACAGTGAGAGGTTATGGACAGGCCATTAATATAATGTGAGGTTATGGACAGGCCATTAATACAGTGAGAGGTTATGGACAGGCCATTAATACAGTGAGAGGTTATGGACAGGCCATTAATATAATGTGAGGTTATGGACAGGCCATTAATATAGTGAGAGGTTATGGACAGGCCATTAATATAGTGAGAGGTTATGGACAGGCCATTAATACAGTGAGAGGTTATGGACAGGCCATTAATACAGTGAGAGGTTATGGACAGGCCATTAATATAATGTGAGGTTATGGACAGGCCATTAATACAGTGAGAGGTTATGGACAGGCCATTAATACAGTGAGAGGTTATGGACAGGCCATTAATATAATGTGAGGTTATGGACAGGCCATTAATATAGTGAGAGGTTATGGACAGGCCATTAATATAGTGAGAGGTTATGGACAGGCCATTAATACAGTGAGAGGTTATGGACAGGCCATTAATACAGTGAGAGGTTATGGACAGGCCATTAATATAATGTGAGGTTATGGACAGGCCATTAATACAGTGAGAGGTTATGGACAGGCCATTAATACAGTGAGAGGTTATGGACAGGCCATTAATACAGTGAGAGGTTATGGACAGGCCATTAATACAGTGAGAGGTTATGGACAGGCCATTAATATAATGTGAGGTTATGGACAGGCCATTAATACAGTGAGAGGTTATGGACAGGCCATTAATATAGTGAGAGGTTATGGACAGTCCATTAATATAGTGAGAGGTTATGGACAGGCCATTAATACAGTGAGAGGTTATGGACAGGCCATTAATATAGTGAGAGGTTATGGACAGTCCATTAATACAGTGAGAGGTTATGGACAGGCCATGAATACAGTGAGAGGTTATGGACAGGTCATTAATATAGTGAGAGGTTATGGACAGGCCATTAATATAATGTGAGGTTATGGACAGGCCATTAATACAGTGAGAGGTTATGGACAGGCCATTAATACAGTGAGAGGTTATGGACAGGCCATTAATACAGTGAGAGGTTATGGACAGGTCATTAATATAGTGAGAGGTTATGGACAGGCCATTAATATAGTGAGAGGCTATGGACAGGCCATTAATATAGTGAGAGGTTATGGACAGGCCATTAATACAGTGAGAGGTTATGGACAGCCATTCGTGAGAGGTTATGGACAGGCCATTAATATAATGTGAGGTTATGGACAGGCCATTAATATAGTGAGAGGTTATGGACAGGCCATTAATACAGTGAGAGGTTATGGACAGGCCATTAATACAGTGAGAGGTTATGGACAGGTCATTAATATAGTGAGAGGTTATGGACAGGCCATTAATACAGTGAGAGGATATGGACAGGCCATTAATACAGTGAGAGGTTATGGACAGGCCATTAATACAGTGAGAGGTTATGGACAGGCTATTAATACAGTGAGAGGTTATGAACAGGTCATTAATACAGTGAGAGGTTATGGACAGGCCATTAATATAGTGAGAGGTTATGAACAGGCCATTAATACAGTGAGAGGTTATGAACAGGTCATTAATACAGTGAGAGGTTATGGACAGGCCATTAATATAGTGAGAGGTTATGGACAGGCCATTAATACAGTGAGAGGTTATGGACAGGCCATTAATATAGTGAGAGGTTATGGACAGGCCATTAATATAGTGAGAGGTTATGGACAGGCCATTAATACAGTGAGAGGTTATGGACAGGCCATTAATACAGTGAGAGGTTATGGACAGGCCATTAATACAGTGAGAGGTTATGGACAGGCCATTAATATCGTGAGAGGTTATGGACAGGCCATTAATATAGTGAGAGGTTATGGACAGGCCATTAATATAGTGAGAGGTTATGGACAGGCCATTAATATAGTGAGAGGTTATGGACAGGCCATTAATATAGTGAGAGGTTATGGACAGGCCATTAATATAGTGAGAGGTTATGGACAGGCCATTAATATAGTGAGAGGTTATGGACAGGCCATTAATATAGTGAGACGTTATGAACAGGTCATTAATATAGTGAGAGGTTATGCACAGGCCATTAATATAGTGAGAGGTTATGCACAGGCCATTAATATAGTGAGAGGTTATGGACAGGCCATTAATATAGTGAGAGGTTATGGACAGGCCATTAATACAGTGAGAGGTTATGGACAGGTCATTAATATAGTGAGAGGTTATGAACAGGCCATTAATACAGTGAGAGGTTATGGACAGGCCATTAATACAGTGAGAGGTTATGGACAGGCCATTAATATAGTGAGAGGTTATGGACAGGCCATTAATACAGTGAGAGGTTATGGACATGGAACAATGGCATGAGATTAATCTAAATTTATTGTTCTACTTTGCAGAAGTCTTGATGAAGAAGCCGGAGGTTGCGGGGGTGAAATTCCTGTTTTTAGTTGGCGGCTTTGCCGAGTCGCCCATTCTCCAGCAGGCCGTCCAGCAGGCCTTTGGCAACATCTGCCGCGTCATCATTCCCCAGGACGTCGGCCTCACCATCCTCAAAGGGGCCGTCCTCTTTGGCCTCGACCCTACCATCGTCAGGGTGAGGCGTTCGCCCTTAACCTACGGGGTCGGCGTCCTCAACAAGTTTGTGGAAGGCAAGCACCCAGAGGAGAAGCGGCTGGTCAAAGAGGGCACCCATTGGTGCACCGACATATTCGACAGGTTCGTCTCGGTCGACCAGTCGGTGGCCTTGGGCGAGGTTGTCCACCGCAGTTACACGCCGGCCAGGCACGGGCAGCGGAGGATCATCATCAACATCTACTGCGCTGGACGGGACGACATCCTGTACATCAGCGACCCTGAGGTCCGCAAGTGTGGCACCGTCAGCCTTGACCTGCCGGGGACCGACATCCCCAGCCCCGGGATAGGACGACGTGAGATTCGTACCTCCATGCAGTTCGGAGACACGGAGATCAAGGTCACTGCCCTGGACGTGGTCACCTCGAAGACCGTGAGGGCGTCCATCGATTTTCTCTCAAACTAACCATGAGGGAAGGTGGTGGGGGAGGGAGGCATAAAGGAGGAGGAGGAGGAGGAGACGGGGAGATAGGAGGGGGGGACAGGGAGCGACAGTAGATTCATGGTTGTCGCCACGTCCACAGGTAGGTTCAGCAGCTGTGTACAACACGCACCAGGTACCAGGAAACTCCGAACCCCCTGACCAGTTTTATTGTTTGCCCATCAAGGGCAGGGATGTCAATGAGATGGCTCCTCTTTCAGGCACCCAGGTCTAGAAATTGGATTGCGGCGAAATTCAGGCAATAAACGGGCACAGAAGGATCCAACTTGGTGTGCGGTGGGCACCACTCGTCATTTTGGTCAGGGTGACCTGTAATCGTCTACTGCCCGTTCAAATCGGGGCTCTAAAGCCAACTTAAGACCTCCTGATGAAATTGATTTGTGATGAGTAATACATTGTCCCATCAAACACTCCCAGGGCAGGTACAGGGTTAGATACAGAGTAAAGCTCCCTCTACACTGTCCCATCAAACACTCCCAGGGCAGGTACAGGGTTAGATACAGAGTAAAGCTCCCTCTACACTGTCCCATCAAACACCTCCAGGGCAGGTACAGCACGGGTTAGATACAGAGTAAAGCTCCCTCTACACTGTCCCATCAAACACCTCCAGGGCAGGTACAGCACGGGTTAGATACAGGGTAAAGCTCCCTCTACACTGTCCCATCAACACTCCCAGGGCAGGTACAGCACGGGTTAGATACAGAGTAAAGCTCCCTCTACACTGTCCCATCAAACACTCCCAGGGTCAGGTACAGCACGGGTTAGATACAGAGTAAAGCTCCCTCTACACTGTCCCATCAACACTCCCAGGGCAGGTACAGCACGGGTTAGATACAGAGTAAAGCTCCCTCTACACTGTCCCATCAAACACTCCCAGGGTCAGGTACAGCACGGGTTAGATACAGAGTAAAGCTCCCTCTACACTGTCCCATCAAACACTCCCAGGGCAGGTACAGCACGGGTTAGATACAGAGTAAAGCTCCCTCTACACTGTCCCATCAAACACTCCCAGGGCAGGGACAGCCTGGGTTGGATGTCAGTATCACACCATCTCATCATGGGCCCATGAATTGTGCGTCTGCAGCTCTCCGTGGAATGGGTTTCAGCCAATAGTTGATCCCGTGGACCATACGTGAGTAAAACTACAATTTTTCTCATCCAGCTGGAGAAGGGAGAATATTTTGAGCAGGGAAATATCAAAATCGGAATCTTACCAGGTTACCTTTGGTACCATGAGTGATCTACACAGCTGGCTGAAGTCCTATTGGGCCTTAATATAGACCATTCAGAGGACACACTCCGCTGTGTCCGACACACAGTGAGTTGCCGGGCAGATCGTTATTTTATCACTCCCACTGCACCAGTTTTCTCAAAGTCAAAAAAAAATTTCCCGGAGGATTAGACTCTGAATTTAAAGATATATTTATGTAAAATGAAATGGTTTATTTTTATGTATTTAGCTGACTTGTATACTGTACAGACAGGTTCAAACCCTGAGACACCAGATAAAAACTGGGAGGTTCGGAGCAAAATGGTGAGTCAAGGGAGTGATGTCTTTGTGGTGAGTGAAGGGAATGGAGAGGAGGGATTGAGGGAGATGGTGAGGGGGATTGAGGGATATGGTGAGGGGGGATTGAGGGATATGGTGAGGGGGGATTGAGGGATATGGTGAGGGGGGATTGAGGGATATGGTGAGGGGGGATTGAGGGATGTGGTGAGGGGGGATTGAGGGATGTGGTGAGGGGGGATTGAGGGATGTGGTGAGAGGGGATTGAGGGATATGGTGAGGGGGGGATTGAGGGATATGGTGAGAGGGGATTGAGGGATATGGTGAGGGGGGATTGAGGGATATGGTGAGAAGGGTTTGAGGTTGGGTTATAAGGTGGGTAGGTGCGATCAACTATCAGAAATGGGTGTTGTTGGGTATTGAGGTCTGGTCCTTGTCCTCCTGCTTCCTGTGTCCTTCCATCGATGGTCAGGTGCTGTGTAAAGAATGATTTTTCTAATCTTCAATATTTGGTAAACGTGCCTCTGTTGTAAGCTGGGATCACACAGGAACTCCGAGCATTCCAGATTACAGGGGGGACTCTCAGACAATCAGGAGGCCCAGCTCAAGTCTCCAGTCTCCATCGCAACGGTGAGGCCTAGCACTCGGCCTGGACCTCAGGCCGCAATGGTCCGAGTCCAAACCTCATCCAATGGTCCGAGTCCACTCCTCGTCCAATGGTCCGAGTCCACTCCTCGTCCAATGGTCCGAGTCCACTCCTCGTCCAATGGTCCGAGTCCACTCCTCGTCCAATGGTCCGAGTCCACTCCTCGTCCAATGGTCCGAGTCCACTCCTCGTCCAATGGTCCGAGTCCACTCCTCGTCCAATGGTCCGAGTCCACTCCTCGTCCAATGGTCCGAGTCCACTCCTCGTCCAATGGTCCGAGTCCACTCCTCGTCCAATGGTCCGAGTCCACTCCTCGTCCAATGGTCCGAGTCCACTCCTCGTCCAATGGTCCGAGTCCACTCCTC
Source organism: Heptranchias perlo (assembly GCF_035084215.1). NCBI lineage: Eukaryota > Metazoa > Chordata > Chondrichthyes > Hexanchiformes > Hexanchidae > Heptranchias > Heptranchias perlo. The sequence continues at coordinate 3,596,378 of NC_090325.1, read as the reverse complement.
GTCCAATGGTCCGAGTCCACTCCTCGTCCAATGGTCCGAGTCCACTCCTCGTCCAATGGTCCGAGTCCACTCCTCGTCCAATGGTCCGAGTCCACTCCTCGTCCAATGGTCCGAGTCCACTCCTCGTCCAATGGTCCGAGTCCACTCCTCGTCCAATGGTCCGAGTCCACTCCTCGTCCAATGGTCCGAGTCCACTCCTCGTCCAATGGTCCGAGTCCACTCCTCGTCCAATGGTCCGAGTCCACTCCTCGTCCAATGGTCCGAGTCCACTCCTCGTCCAATGGTCCGAGTCCACTCCTCGTCCAATGGTCCGAGTCCACTCCTCGTCCAACGGACCCTCAGTCCGCTCCTCCTCATCCAACGGACCCTCAGTCCGCTCCTCCTCATCCAACGGACCCTCAGTCCGCTGCTCCTCATCCAACGGACCCTCAGTCCGCTCCTCCTCATCCAACGGACCCTCAGTCCACTCCTCCTCATCCAACGGACCCTCAGTCCTCTTCTCCTCCTTGTCTCACTGATAAGCATTTGTAGAAGATGTAACAGGGTTGAAGTGGACTCACCCCACACTGAGGCTGGGTCCTTCACTTCTCTCTCCCCTATCATGGACTCTCCCCACCCATTGAACCCCCTCCCACAGCCCGTGTGCACCCTGTCAGTGGTGTAAGAGAGAATGGGGACTCCCAACACCAGGAGTCACCACATCCCCAACTCTCAGTGGGATCCGGCCTTTCATCAGCAGCCGGTTTGCCCGGTAAGACCAGACGGAGCAAGCTGCTGAACGGCGGTCGTGAGCCCCATGTGAGGCGTCCTGGGCCTGGCCCCCTAGAGGGGGCTGCAGGGGGACATGGCAAAGTACTTCCTGGGGTGGGGGTGGGGGGGGTGGGTGCGAGAATCTTAGTATCCACCCCCTCCTGGTACCAGCATGTTGCCCGTGGTGTATTTGCCATGCCCTCCTCGCGGTACACCTGGCCAGCATTGGCATTAAAATAAAGGGACCTCTCCCCCAACCCCGCAAACTTTGGTCGGGTCAAAGGCAGAGGTCCCAGGAGGCACTGCCCCGTGGATTTTGGGCCCTCCTGCCTGTCCAATATCTAAACAAGGAATAACAAGTGCCAGGGATTGAAGAGTCCCATCGCTGAATGTGACTTACTGCAACGTACCTCCTGCCAACCCCTGATTCTCCATATCTTTGGTAGGTGTTTCTTTTAATATATTTGATCTCGGGATGTGGGCGATGCTGGCAAGGCCGCATTTATAGATGGCATTCAGAGTCAGCCATGGTGAGGGACGGGAGTCACGTGTAGCCCAGACTGGGTAGGGGGCTGTCAGGTCCCCTTCCCTGAAGGACATTAATGCACCAGTTGGGTTTTTGTAACAATCCGGCAGCTTTCATGGTCCTTGTCTGGTGCCAGCTCACAAATGGCCAGATTTACTGAGCTCAATTTCCCAATTTGTCCCAACTGGAACTCACTACCTCTGGATTGCTAGTCCAGTACCAGAACCACTCGGCTACTGTACTCCATTAGCAGCTATAAGCAATTTATTTAACATTGAACAAGTAAATGAACATTACTCAGGACAGCGAGATTAGAGATTGGTCAGGTTCTCGTTCCTCCACAGTACAGTAACCTGTGGAAGAGTCTCTCGGAGAAGGGATCAGCTCCTGCCTTGATAAGGAGATGGATCGATACCCGGTGAGACTGAGGCCCAGGAGACAGCATTTAGATCGATTTGATTCCCTTGGGAGTTGGGGAAGACAGAAGCTGTACTGGGCTGGGGGAACCCGTGACTGAAGTTGTCATGTATGGACAGTGGAAGGAGTGGGTTTGAGGGGAACAATGGCCTTTGCTCTCAACGTGGGCCTGTGTTCAATGTGAACACATTGAGAGTACAATTGGGCCAAGCATTGCACCAACAAACACACAGGCGAGCGAGCGGCCTTACAGTGCCACCGAGTAACCTAGTCTTACACATATTGAGTCTGCGGCACAGAAACAGGCCATTCGGCCCAACAGGTCTCTGCGGGAGATGTGGGTATGGTTCTTATGCATCTGTCTTCACAAAGGAGAGGGATGATACAGGGATTGAAGTTAAGGAGGAGGAGTGTGAAATATTGGATGGGATAAACATAGTGAGAGAGGAAGTATTAAGGGGATTAGCATCATTGAAAGTGGATAAATCACCAGGGCCAGATGAAATGTATCCCAGGCTGTTAAAAGAAGCCAGGGAGGAAATAGCGGAGGCTTTAACAATCATTTTCCAAACTTCACTGGATACAGGCGTAGTGCCGGAGGATTGGAGGACTGCTAACATTGTACCGTTGTTTAAAACGGGAGCGAGGGATAGACCGAGTAATTACAGGCCAGTCAGTCTAACCTCGGTGATGGGCAAATTATTGGAATCAATTCTGAGGGACAGGATAAACTGTCACTTAGAAAGGCACGGACTAATCAAGGACAGTCAGCACGGATTTGTTAAGGGGAGGTCGTGTCTGACTAACTTGATTGAATTTTTCGAGGGGGTGACAAGGAGGATCGATGAGGGTAGCGCGTTTGATGTAGTCTACATGGATTTCAGCAAGGCTTTTGACAAGGTCCCACATGGCAGACTGGTCAAAAAAGTAAAAGCCCATAGGATCCAAGGGAATGTGGTAAATTGGATCCAAAATTGGCTCAGTGGCAGGAAGCAAAGGGAAATGGTCGATGGGTGTTTTTGCGACTGGAAGGCTGTTTCCAGTGGGGAGCCGCAGGGCTCGGTACTAGGTCCTTTGCTTTTTGTGGTATACATTAACGATTTGGACTTAAACATAGGGGGCATGGTTAAGAAGTTTGCAGATGACACAAAGATAGGCCGTGTGGTTGATAATGAGGAGGAAAGCTGGAGACTGCAGGAAGATATCAATGGACTGGTCAGGTGGGCAGAAAAGTGGCAAATGGAATTCAATCCAGAGAAGTGTGAGGTAATGCATTTGGGGAGAGCAAACAAGGCAAGGGAATACACAATAAATGGGAGGATACTGAGAGGTGTAGAGGAAGTGAGGGACCTTGGAGTGCATGTCCACAGATCCCTGAAGGTAGCAGGACAGGTAGATAAGGCGGTTCAGAAGGCATACGGGATACTTTCCTTTATTAGCCGAGGCATAGAATATAAGAGCAGGGGGGTTATGCTGGAACTGTTTTAAACACTAGTTAGGTCACAGCTTGAGTACTGTGTAAAGTTCTGGTCACCACATTACAGGAAGGATGTAATTGCACTAGAGAGGGTGCAGAGGAGATTTACGAGGATGTTGCCAGGACTGGAGAATTTTAGCCATGAGGAAAGATTGGATAGGCTGGGGTTGTTTTCCTTGGAACAGAGGAGGCTGAGGGGAGATTTAATTGAGGTGTATAAAATTATGAGGGGCCCAGATAGAGTGGATAGGAAGGACCTATTTCCCTTAGCAGAGAGATCAATAATCAGGGGGCATAGATTTAAAGTGATTGGTGGAAGGATTAGAGGGGAGCTGAGGAAAAATGTTTTCACCCAGAGGGTGGTGGGGGTCTGGAACTCACTGCCTGAGAGGGTGGGAGAGGCAGAAACCCTCAACTCATTTAAAAAATACCTGGATGTGCACCTGAAGGGCCGTGACCTGCAGGGCTACGGACCCAGTGCTGGAAAGTGGGATTAGGCTGGGTGGCTCGTTTCTCAGCCAGCGCGGACACGATGGGCCGAATGGCCTCCTTCTGTGCCGTAAATGTTCTATGATTCTATGGTGTTTATGCTCCACACGAGCCTCCTCCCTCCCTACTTCATCTCACCCTATCAGCATATCCTTCCAGGTGACCACGTGTCTTATCTCAACATGCAATAGGTCACGGTGGGTTGTTGGGGGGAAGGAGTGGAGAGCAATGACCCTACAGTTACTCTGCTCTGTCAATATTCAGTATTTAAATTTTGCTATCTTAAGTTTTTATTAATAAAATTAATAAACCTGTTTTTATGGAAAGCTATTTCTCTGAAGCCTATAATTTTTTTAATATAAAATAAGTCTGTGAGGTGGCTTCTACCTGAGGTCTCCTCCATCCTAGATGTCAGCGTCCCATCAATTCGGTTCACTCCACGTGACACTGAGAGGTGGCTGAGCGCACTGGAGATGGCAAAGGCTACAGGCCCTGTTAATATCTCGGCTGTGGTGCTGAACAGCTGTGCACCAGACCTGGCTGCTCCATTAGCCAAGCTGTTCCAGTACAGCTCTGACACTGACATCTAACTGACAATGTGTAACATTGCCCAGGTACCACCGATCCAGGATATATCTAACCCAGCCAATTACCATCCTATCAGCCTCCTCCCAGTCATCAGTAAAGTGATGGAAGGAATCAGCAAGTCATCAAGCATCGTCTACTCACCAATAACCAGGTGTCAGCCGTGGCTCAGTGGATTGCACTCTCACCTCTGAGTCAGAAGGTCGTGGGTTCAAGTCCCAATCTAGGGACTTGAGCACAAAATCCAGGCTGATACCCCGAGGGAGGGTCAGCGCTGAGGGAGCGCCGCACTGTCGGAGGGCCAGCGCTGAGGGAGCGCCGCACTGTCGGAGGGCCAGCGCTGAGGGAGCGCCGCACTGTCGGAGGGTCAGCGCTGAGGGAGCGCCGCACTGTCGGAGGGTCAGCGCTGAGGAAGCGCCGCACTGTCGGAGGGCCAGCGCTGAGGGAGCGCCGCACTGTCGGAGGGCCAGCGCTGAGGGAGCGCCGCACTGTCGGAGGGCCAGCGCTGAGGGAGCGCCGCACTGTCGGAGGGCCAGCGCTGAGGGAGCGCCGCACTGTCGGAGGGCCAGCGCTGAGGGAGCGTCGCACTGCCGGAGGGCCAGCGCTGAGGGAGCGCCGCACTGTCGGAGGGCCAGCGCTGAGGGAGCGCCGCACTGTCGGAGGGCCAGCGCTGAGGGAGCGCCGCACTGTCGGAGGGCCAGCGCTGAGGGAGCGTCGCACTGTCGGAGGGTTACCGCTGAGGGAGCGCCGCACTGTTGGAGGGCCAGCGCTGAGGGAGCGCCGCACTGTCGGAGGGTTACCGCTGAGGGAGCGTCGCGCTGAGGGAGCGTCGCACTGTCGGAGGGTTACCGCTGAGGGAGCGCCGCACTGTTGGAGGGCCAGCGCTGAGGGAGCGCCGCACTGTCGGAGGGTTACCGCTGAGGGAGCGTCGCGCTGAGGGAGCGTCGCACTGTCGGAGGGTCAGGGCTGAGGGAGCGTCGCACTGTCGGAGGGTCAGCACTGAGGGAGCGTCGGAGGGTCAGTACTGAGGGAGCGCCGCACTGTCAGAGGGTCAGTACTGAGGGAGCGCCGCACTGTCAGAGGGTCAGTACTGAGGGAGCGCCGCACTGTCGGAGGGTCAGTGCTGAGGGAGCGCCGCACTGTCGGAGGGTCAGCACTGAGGGAGCATCGCACTGTCGGAGGGTCAGCACTGAGGGAGCGTCGGAGGGTCAGTACTGAGGAAGCGCTGCACTGAGGGAGCGTCGCACTGTCCGAGGGTCAGTGGGGCTGATGATTCCTACAGTGTTCATCTCCATTCGCAAGCTCAACACCATCCAGGACCCTAAACATTCACTCCCTTCACTACCGGCGCATGTGGCTGCAGTGTGTACCATCCACAGGATGCACTGCAGCAACTTGCCAAGATCACTTCTATTCTACACAGAATCTCCCTCCTTTGTGACTTCTACCAACGAGAAAGACAAGAGCAGTAATGTTGTTGGAACACCTCCAAGTCACACAATATCGCCGTTCCTTCATCGTCGCTGGGTCAAAATCCTGGAACTCCCTTCCTAACAGCACTGTGGGAGAACTTTCAACACACGGACTGCAGCGGTTCAAGAAGGCGGCTCACCACCACCTTCTCAAGGGGCAATTAGGGATGGGCAATAAATGCCGGCCTCGCCAGCGACGCCCACATCCTGAGAACGAATTTTTTAAAATTGCTCAGGGTGCCCCTGTTGCATTGATTGAATACAAGCACGGACACTGTGGCCACTCTCAGCTCTGTAACGTATCAGGAGTACAGTATCAATGATACAGCATAGCAGAGCAGCTCAGCACCGACTGGTAAGAACAGTGAATGACCGAGACACCTAGCTCCCATCCCCAGTGCTGCGCTGAGTTGGCTGATCTCAGTTGGGGCAGCACTTGGGGTGCGAATGATTGGCCTGAGAACCCTGGGCTGAGATGGGGACGATCGGGCAGGGGTCCCAGCGAGCCCTGGTGGAAGGTGAGTGTGTGTGTACTTCAGGTAAGGACAGGATTGGGCTCAGCTGTGACATCCTGTCAACACTCACTGTCTAGGCTCGCGCTGAATGTGGGGGTGGAGGAGGGTGCAGGCCGATGGGGTATGGACAACAGCCGGAGTGAGTGACTTCAGGAGGTACTGGAGCTCCCTCCCTAACAGCACTGTAGGAGAACCATCACCACACGGACTGCAGCGGTTCAAGAAGGCGGCTCACCACCACCTTCTCAAGGGCAATTAGGGATGGGCAATAAATGCTGGCCTCGCCAGCGACGCCCACATCCCATGAATAATAATTTTTAAAGTGCTGTAATGCAAGACTATTGAAAACTCTTCATTGTACACAACCGTGCGGTCATTAGGGACAGGAGGAGGCCAATCATCCCCTCCAGCCTATTATATAGGGACAGGAGGAGGTCATTCAGCCCCTTGAGCCTGTTCTGCCATTCAATTAGATCATTGCCTGATCTGTACCTCAACTCCATTTCCCCTCCTTTGCTCCGTATCCCTCGATACCCAAAAATCTATCGATCTCAGTCTTGAAAGCTCCAATTGACCCCCCAGCATCCGCAGCCTGTGGAGGGAGGGAGTTCCAGATTTCCACTCCCCTTTGTGTAAAAAAGTACTTCCTGATTTCACTCCTGAACGGCCTGGCTCTAATTTTAAGATTGTGCCCCCTTATTCTGGATTCCCCACCAGAGGAAATAGTTTCTCTCTCTCGAATCCCTTTATCATTTTAAACACCTCAATTAGATCATTCCTCAACTGTCTAAACTCAGGGGAATACAAGCCTAGTCGATAAAACCTGTCCTCATAATTTAACCCTTTAGGCCCCGGTTTCATTCTGGTGAATCTGCACTGCCCCCCCCCCCCCATCTAAGGTGAATGTGTCCTTCCTGAGGGGCGGTGCCCAGAACTGAACTCAGTATCTCCAGATCGGGTCTAACTTCCTCCCCTTTTGTATTCCAATCTTTGAGATAAAGGCCAACATTCCACTGGCCTTGTTGATTGCTTTTTGTACCTGTCCACTAGCTTTTAGTGATTTGCGTACCTGGACCCCTAAATCCCTCGACTCCTCCACAGCTCCGGGTCTCTCACCATTAGGAAAAGATTCCGATTTGTCCAAAGTGAATGACCTCTCACTTCCCCACATTGATCTCCATCTGCTACAGTTTTGCCCATTCACTTAATCTATCGATGTCCCTTTGTAAACTCCTGCTCCCATCCACACAGCTTACTCTGCCTCTTAACTTAGTGTCATCTGTAAACAGACAGCTCTCTATTCCTTCATCCAAATCATTGATATCAATGGTGAAAAGCTGAGGTCCCAGTGGATCCCTGGAGCATCACTTGTCACATCCCACCAATCAGAATACACTCCCTTTATCCCTACTCTCTGTCTCCTAACTAGAATCATAGAAAGGTTACAGCACTGAAGGAGGCCATGATTGAATCTGCCTCCACCACCCCCTCCCAACCAATTACCGGCCCATGTAACAAGGCTGCCTCCAATTCCGTGCGCTCATTTTTGCTAATAATCATGCAGAACCTTATCAAATGTCTTCTGGCAGTGCATATAGACACCATCCAGACAGTCCCTTATTCATTATGTTAGTGAAAACTAGATTAGTCAGACATGACCTAACCTTTACAAATTCCCACTGACTCTCTTTGGTCTGTTCAAACTTGCCCAAGTGCTCAGTCACTCTGCCTCTGAAAATAGATTCCAGTAACTTCCCCACAATTGATGTTAAACTGACAGTTCTGCAGTTACCTGGTTTCTCTCTCCCACCCTTCTTAAATAATGGAGTGATATTTGTAATTTTCCAATCCAAAAGGCACAATTCCTGAATCTAAAGAGCTTTGGAAAATTATGACGAACACACCTTCAATTTCCGCACCTATTTATTTTAATACCCTGGGCTGGAAACCATCCGGTCCTGGAGTGTTGTGTACATTAAGTCCCGTTATTTTCACCATTACCATTTTTTAACTTATATTAAGTCCACTAAGTTCCACTCCTTCATTTATTGTTCAGTTCCCTTACACCGCTATTATTTTCTCCTCTTCCTCCACTATGAAAACATTCATCCAGCAAATCTGCCATCACTGTCCATTATATTCTCACCTGTATCTGTCTTTAATGGGCCCATATTCACCTTTTACCACTCTCTTTCTCTTAATATATTTGTTTAAAAGTTTACTGTTAACTTTGACATCCCTTGCAAGTTTTTCATATTCCTTTTTTGGCCTCTTATTACTTTCTTTATATCCCTTTTGTTGCTTTTTAGAGCTCTCCCAGTCCACTGGATTTCCACTTTCCTTGTTTTATTTGAGCCTCTTCTTTTAAGCACTGAGGGACAAGGGTTAGATTTTGAGGCCGTTCAGACAGAGAAGCTCCAGTTTGGCACCTGATGGAGGAGCTGGTGGGGCTCTGTGCGGGGGACCTGATTTATAATGCACATTTATCGAACTTTCGAGGTTTTTCGGCCTATCGCCAGGAGCCCAACCCTGTTTACAGGAAAGATTCCTTTCCCAGAAGGAGGGCGAAGAAGGGACAATATTCTGCAGCTCTTCAAAAACAAATCGCGCCAAAGTACTTACTTCGAAGGGTTGGGACTCAGTGTCGGTTAATAAAGGGGCATCTCGCTGCACCTTCAGTCCAACATTCAGTGTTAGAAATATTCTCACTCAGTCCCCGGTTCAACAAATTTATATTTCAGATTATTACGTAACAATCTTATTTCACAAACTGGTGGGACAGTGTAGAGGGAGCTTTACTCTGTATCTAACCCGTGCTGTACCTGCCCTGGGAGTGTTTGATGGGACAGTGTAGAGGGAGCTTTACTCTGTATCTAACCCGTGCTGTACCTGCCCTGGGAGTGTTTGATGGGACAGTGTAGAGGGAGCTTTACTCTGTATCTAACCCGTGCTGTACCTGCCCTGGGAGTGTTTGATGGGACAGTGTAGAGGGAGCTTTACTCTGTATCTAACCCGTGCTGTACCTGCCCTGGGAGTGTTTGATGGGACAGTGTAGAGGGAGCTTTACTCTGTATCTAACCCGTGCTGTACCTGACCCTGGGAGTGTTTGATGGGACAGTGTAGAGGGAGCTTTACTCTGTATCGAACCCGTGCTGTACCTGACCCTGGGAGTGTTTGATGGGACAATGTAGAGGGAGCTTTACTCTGTATCTAACCCGTGCTGTACCTGCCCTGGGAGTGTTTGATGGGACAGTGTAGTGGGATCTTTACTCTGTATCTAACCCGTGCTGTACCTGACCCTGGGAGTGTTTGATGGGACAGTGTAGAGGGAGCTTTACTCTGTATCTAACCCGTGCTGTACCTGACCCTGGGAGTGTTTGATGGGACAGTGTAGAGGGAGCTTTACTCTGTATCTAACCCGTGCTGTACCTGACCCTGGGAGTGTTTGATGGGACAGTGTAGAGGGAGCTTTACTCTGTATCTAACCCGTGCTGTACCTGCCCTGGGAGTGTTTGATGGGACAGTGTAGAGGGAGCTTTACTCTGTATCTAACCCGTGCTGTACCTGCCTTGGGAGTGTTTGATGGGACAGTGTAGAGGGAGCTTTACTCTGTATCTAACCCGTGCTGTACCTGCCCCGGGAGTGTTTGATGGGACAGTGTAGAGGGAGCTTTACTCTGGATCTAACCCGTGCTGTACCTGCCCCGGGAGTGTTTGATGGGACAGTGTAGAGGGAGCTTTACTCTGTATCTAACCCGTGCTGTACCTGCCCTGGGAGTGTTTGATGGGACAGTGTAGAGGGAGCTTTACTCTGTATCTAACCCGTGCTGTACCTGCCCTGGGAGTGTTTGATGAGACAGTGTAGAGGGAGCTTTACTCTGTATCTAACCCGCCCTGGGAGTGTTTGATGGGACAGTGTAGAGGGAGCTTTACTCTGTATCTAACCCGTGCTGTACCTGCCCTGGGTGTGTTTGATGGGACAGTGTAGAGGGAGCTTTACTCTGTATCTAACCCGTGCTGTACCTGCCCTGGGAGTGTTTGATGGGACAGTGTAGAGGAAGCTTTACTCTGTATCTAACCTGTGCTGTACCTGCCCTGGGAGTGTTTGATGGGACAGTGTAGAGGGAGCTTTACTCTGTATCTAACCCGTGCTGTACCTGCCCTGGGTGTGTTTGATGGGACAGTGTAGAGGGAGCTTTACTCTGTATCTAACCCGTGCTGTACCTGCCCTGGGAGTGTTTGATGGGACAGTGTAGAGGGAGCTTTACTCTGTATCTAACCCGTGCTGTACCTGCCCTGGGTGTGTTTGATGGGACAGTGTAGAGGGAGCTTTACTCTGTATCTAACCCGTGCTGTACCTGCCCTGGGTGTGTTTGATGGGACAGTGTAGAGGGAGCTTTACTCTGTATCTAACCCGTGCTGTACCTGCCCTGGGAGTGTTTGATGGGACAGTGTAGAGGGAGCTTTACTCTGTATCTAACCCGTGCTGTACCTGACCCTGGGAGTGTTTGATGGGACAATGTCGAGGGAGCTTTACTCTGTATCTAACCCGTGCTGTACCTGCCCTGGGAGTGTTTGATGGGACAGTGCAGTGGGATCTTTACTCTGTATCTAACCCGTGCTGTACCTGACCCTGGGAGTGTTTGATGGGACAGTGTAGAGGGAGCTTTACTCTGTATCTAACCCGTGCTGTACCTGACCCTGGGAGTGTTTGATGGGACAGTGTAGAGGGAGCTTTACTCTGTATCTAACCCGTGCTGTACCTGACCCTGGGAGTGTTTGATGGGACAGTGTAGAGGGAGCTTTACTCTGTATCTAACCCGTGCTGTACCTGCCCTGGGAGTGTTTGATGGGACAGTGTAGAGGGAGCTTTACTCTGTATCTAACCCGTGCTGTACCTGCCTTGGGAGTGTTTGATGGGACAGTGTAGAGGGAGCTTTACTCTGTATCTAACCCGTGCTGTACCTGCCCTGGGAGTGTTTGATGGGACAGTGTAGAGGGAGCTTTACTCTGTATCTAACCCGTGCTGTACCTGCCCTGGGAGTGTTTGATGGGACAGTGTAGAGGGAGCTTTACTCTGTATCTAACCCGTGCTGTACCTGCCCTGGAAGTGTTTGATGAGACAGTGTAGAGGGAGCTTTACTCTGTATCTAACCCGCCCTGGGAGTGTTTGATGGGACAGTGTAGAGGGAGCTTTACTCTGTATCTAACCCGTGCTGTACCTGCCTTGGGTGTGTTTGATGGGACAGTGTAGAGGGAGCTTTACTCTGTATCTAACCCGTGCTGTACCTGCCCTGGGAGTGTTTGATGGGACAGTGTAGAGGGAGCTTTACTCTGTATCTAACCCGTGCTGTACCTGCCCTGGGAGTGTTTGATGGGACAGTGTAGAGGGAGCTTTACTCTGTATCTAACCCGTGCTGTACCTGCCCTGGGAGTGTTTGATGGGACAGTGTGGAGGGAGCTTTACTCTGTATCTAACCCGTGCTGTACCTGCCCTGGGTGTGTTTGATGGGACAGTGTAGAGGGAGCTTTACTCTGTATCTAACCCGTGCTGTACCTGCCCTGGGTGTGATTGATGGGACAGTGTGGAGGGAGCTTTACTCTGTATCTAACCCGTGCTGTACCTGCCCTGGGTGTGTTTGATGGGACAGTGTAGAGGGAGCTTTACTCTGTATCTAACCCGTGCTGTACCTGCCCTGGGAGTGTTTGATGGGACAGTGTAGAGGGAGCTTAACTCTGTGCAGGTTGACTGTACTTCAGTATGATTCTTTGAATGTGATGTTTCCGAGAGAGTTTCGGAATATAGGTAACATTATCTCCACGCTTTTTTTTATACTCCAGAGACTTGAGCCCATAATCTAGGCTAACACTCTGGTGGGGCAGTACTGACGGGGTGCTGCACTGTCGGAGGTGCCGTCTTTCCAATGAGACTCTCTCAGGTGGGTGTAAAAGATCCGCTGGCAGTATTTGAAGAAGAGGTGGGGAGTTCTCCCTCGTGTCCTACGCCAACATTCCTCCCTCAATTAACACCTCCAAAAATCTCATCATTATCTCATTGCTGTTTGTGGGATCTTGCTGTGCACAAATTGGCTGCCGTGTTTCCTACATTACAACAGTGACTACACTTCAAAAACAGCTCATTGGCTGTAAAACTCTTTAGGATATCCTGAGGTTGCGAAAGACAGTAAATAAATTACTTTTTACTCCTCCTGCAACCACCAAAAAACGGATTAACTGGTCAATTATCTTATTTGCTGTGTGGGAACTTGCTGTGTGAACATTGGCTGCCATGTTGAGATGTTTTATAAATACAATAAAAACAACTCAATGGGCTGTACATTCATGCACTGAGCCACCCTGGGTCACTCTCACCGCGGGTCATTCTCACCGCGGGTCATTCTCACCGCGGGTCATTCTCACCGCGGGTCACCCTCACCGCGGGTCACCCTCACCGCGGGTCACCATTACCACGGGTCACTCTCACCCTGGGTCACTCTCACCGCGGGTCACTCTCACCGCGGGTCACTCTCACCGCGGGTCACTCTCACCGCGGGTCACTCTCACCGCGGGTCACCCTCACCACTGGTCACTCTCACCCTGGGTCACTCTCACCGCGGGTCACTCTCACCGCGGGTCACTCTCACCGCGGGTCACTCTCACCACGGGTCACCCTCACCCTGGGTCACTCTCACCCTGGGTCACTCTCACCCTGGGTCACTCTCACCGCGGGTCACTCTCACCGTGGGTCACCCTCACCACGGGTCACTCTCACCGTGGGTCACCTTCACCACGGGTCACTCTCACCCTGGGTCACTCTCACCGCGGGTCACTCTCACCGCGGGTCACCATTACCACGGGTCACTCTCACCGTGGGTCACCCTCACCACGGGTCACTCTCACCCTGGGTCACTCTCACCGCGGGTCACTCTCACCGTGGGTCACCCTCACCCTGGGTCACTCTCACCGCGGGTCACTCTCACCGCGGGTCACTCTCACCACGGGTCACTCTCACCGCGGGTCACCCTCACCACGGGTCACCCTCACCCTGGGTCACTCTCACCGCGGGTCACTCTCACCGCGGGTCACCCTCACCGCGGGTCACTCTCACCACGGGTCACTCTCACCACCCTCACCGTGGGTCACCCTCACCACGGGTCACTCTCACCCTGGGTCACTCTCACCGCGGGTCACCCTCACCACGGGTCACTCTCACCCTGGGTCACTCTCACCGCGGGTCACCCTCACCGCGGGTCACCCTCACCGCGGGTCACCCTCACCGCGGGTCACTCTCACCGCGGGTCATTCTCACCCTGGGTCACTCTCACCGCGGGTCACCCTCACCGCGGGTCTCTCTCACCGTGGGTCTCTCTCACCGTGGGTCTCTCTCACCCTGGGTCACTCTCACCGCGGGTCACCCTCACCGCGGGTCTCTCTCACCGTGGGTCTCTCTCACCGTGGGTCTCTCTCACCCTGGGTCACTCTCACCATGGGTCACTCTCACCGTGGGTCTCTCTCACCCTGGGTCACTCTCACCATGGGTCACCCTCACCCTGGGTCACCCTCACCGCGGGTCACCCTCACCGCGGGTCACCCTCACCACGGGTCACCCTCACCGCGGGTCACTCTCACCACGGGTCTCTCTCACCGCGGGTCTCTCTCACCCTGGGTCACTCTCACCCTGGGTCACTCTCACCATGGGTCACCCTCACCGCGGGTCACCCTCACCGCGGGTCACCCTCACCGCGGGTCACCCTCACCGCGGGTCACCCTCACCGCGGGTCACTCTCACCGCGGGTCACTCTCACCGTGTGATTGACTGTTGTAGGCCCGCCCCTTGCACAGGGAACATCTCGACGTCATCTGAAGTACTGAGGAACACGAGGCCAGATCACAGCACAACGACACAAGAGTGGCAGAGGTTAATGCAATCCAATCACTGACATACATACACAGGTAACATAGTGACAGTGATCCTCCGCGGGGAGACACAAACCCACAGTGGAGGTGTGAGTGGGAGAGGATTGGGTTACAAGGAAGGCAAAATGTCAAGTGGTAAATCTGCACCTGTGACCTTCCACCGTACAGTAAATAGTCCAGGGGCGACATTGCCAGGGTAACACAAATCCAGTCACCTTCAGAGCAGAGATTGGGGAGCAGCCCAGTGCGTGCTCCACCCCTTCACCCACCATCGACATGCAAGTAGGGGCAAGGGGAGGGAAAGGATTCCTGTCTCTGGCCCACTGCCCTCCCCCAACTCCTCACTGCCCTCCCCCCACATCCTTCCTCCACTCCCCTCCCCCAACTTCCCAAACCCCTCCCCCACTCCCCTCCCCTCCCCTCCCCTCCCCCAACTTCCCAAACCCCTCCCCCACTCCCTTCCCCCGATTCCCCTTCCCAACTCCCCTCTCCCGATTCCCCACTCCCCTCCCCCACTCCCCTCCTCGCCTCCCTGTCCCCCGACTCCTCGACTCTATCCCCCAACTACCCTCCCTCGACCCCACACTCCAACTCCATCCCCGACTCCCCATCCCCAACTCCCTTCCCCCGATTCCACACTCCAACTCCATCCCCTGACTCCTCCTTCCCCGACTCCCCATCCCCCAACTCCCCATTCCCCAACTCCCACTTCATCTCCCCTCCTCGAGGGATACGGAGCAAAGGCAGGTAAATGGAGTTGAGGTACAGATCAGCCATGATCTAATAGAATGGTGAACAGACTCGAGGGGCTGAATGGCCTCCTCCTGTTCCTAATGGTCCTAGTGTGGGGCTGGAGTCACGGGAAGTCCAGACCGGGTACAGGTGGCAGGTTCCCTTCCCTAAAGGACCTCAGTGATCAGGTTGGGTTTTCCTGACAATCCGTCAGTTTACAATGGTCCTTCTCTGGTGCCAGCCCACAAATTACCAGATTTACTGAATTCACTTTCACATCTTGACGTGGTGGGATTAGAACTCACGACCTCTGGTCCCGTACTATCACCACGAGGTACTGGACTCATTGACAGGTTCCCATGTTCATTGCCTGTGAGTCAGAAGGTCGTGGGTTCAAGCCCCACTCCAGTGATGAGCCTAAAATCCAGGATGACATTCCCATCGCCAGTACTGAGGGAGCGCCGCACTGTCGGAGGGTCAGTACTGAGGGAGCGCCGCACTGTCGGAGGGTCAGTACTGAGGGAGCGCCGCACTGTCGGAGGGTCAGTACTGAGGGAGCGCCGCACTGTCGGAGGGTCAGCACTGAGGGAGCGCTGCACTGTCGGAGGGTCAGTACTGAGGGAGCGCCGCACTGTCGGAGGGTCAGTACTGAGGGAGCGCCGCACTGTCGGAGGGTCAGTACTGAGGGAGCGCCGCACTGTCGGAGGGTCAGTACTGAGGGAGCGCCGCACTGTCGGTGGGTCAGTACTGAGGGAGCGCCGCACTGTCGGAGGGTCAGTACTGAGGGAGCGCCGCACTGTCGGAGGGTCAGTACTGAGGGAGCGCCGCACTGTCGGTGGGTCAGTACTGAGGGAGCGCTGCACTGTCGGAGGGTCAGTACTGAGGGAGCGCCGCACTGTCGGTGGGTCAGTACTGAGGGAGCGCTGCACTGTCGGAGGTGCCGTCCTTTGGATGAGACGTTAAACTGAGGCCCCGTCTGCCCTCTCGGGTGGATGTAAAATATCCTAAGGCACTATTTCGAAGAAGAGCAGGGGAGTTCTCCACAGTGTCCTGGACAATATTTATCCCTCAACCAAAATAATTAAAAACAGATTATCATTGCTGTTTGTGGGATCCTGCTGTGCGCAAATTGGCTGCCGCGTTTCCTACATTACAACATCTTCAAAAGTACTTCATTGTCTGTAAAGCTGTTTGGGACGTCCTGAGGTTGTGAAAGGCTCTGTATCAATGGGAGCTCCTTCATTCTTTCCAGTTGTAACTGGGTCACATGTTCTGACATCATCAGCAAATGTCAGAACAATAAAAAATAATTCTCCCCCCAAAGTGTTAATAAAGAGCAGGAGCCTCAGTCCTCCCTCAGTCACGGCCGATCTCCCCCCTCCCCGACCCCCCGGGCCTCAGTCCTCCCTCAGTCACGGCCGATCTCTCCCCCTCCCCTCCCCGGGCCTCAGTCCTCCCTCAGTCACGGCCGATCTCTCCCCCCCGCCCCGGGCCTCAGTCCTCCCTCAGTCACGGCCGATCTCCCTCCCCCTCCCCGACCCCCCGGGCCTCAGTCCTCCCTCAGTCACGGCCGATCTCCCTCCCCCTCCCCCACCCCCCGGGCCTCAGTCCTCCCTCAGTCACGGCCGATCTCCCTCCCCCTCCCCCACCCCCCGGGCCTCAGTCCTCCCTCAGTCACGGCCGATCTCTCCCCCACCCCCCGGGCCTCAGTCCTCCCTCAGTCACGGCCGATCTCTCCCCCCCGCCCCGGGCCTCAGTCCTCCCTCAGTCACGGCCGATCTCTCCCCCACCCCCCGGGCCTCAGTCCTCCCTCAGTCACGGCCGATCTCTCCCCCCCGCCCCGGGCCTCAGTCCTCCCTCAGTCACGGCCGATCTCTCCCCCCACCCCGGGCCTCAGTCCTCCCTCAGTCACGGCCGATCTCTCCCCCCACCCCGGGCCTCAGTCCTCCCTCAGTCACGGCCGATCTCTCCCCCACCCCCCCCCGGGCCTCAGTCCTCCCTCAGTCACGGCCGATCTCTCCCCCACCCCCCCCCGGGCCTCAGTCCTCCCTCAGTCACGGCCGATCTCTCCCCCACCCCCCGGGCCTCAGTCCTCCCTCAGTCACGGCCGATCTCCCCCCTCCCCCACCCCCCGGGCCTCAGTCCTCCCTCAGTCACGGCCGATCTCTCCCCCACCCCCCGGGCCTCAGTCCTCCCTCAGTCACGGCCGATCTCTCCCCCTCCCCACACCGGGCCTCAGTCCTCCCTCAGTCACGGCCGATCTCTCCCCCTCCCCCCCCCGGGCCTCAGTCCTCCCTCAGTCACGGCCGATCTCTCCCCCTCCCCACCCCGGGCCTCAGTCCTCCCTCAGTCACGGCCGATCTCTCCCCCCCACCCCGGGCCTCAGTCCTCCCTCAGTCACGGCCGATCTCTCCCCCCCACCCCGGGCCTCAGTCCTCCCTCAGTCACGGCCAATCTCCCTCCCCCCCCCGGGCCTCAGTCCTCCCTCAGTCACGGCCGATCTCCCCCCTCCCCGGGCCTCAGTCCTCCCTCAGTCACGGCCGATCTCTCCCCCTCCCCCCCCCGGGCCTCAGTCCTCCCTCAGTCACGGCCGATCTCTCCCCCTCCCCTCCCCGGGCCTCAGTCCTCCCTCAGTCACGGCCGATCTCTCCCCTCCCTCCCCCCCCGGGCCTCAGTCCTCCCTCAGTCACGGCCAATCTCCCTCCCCCCCCCGGGCCTCAGTCCTCCCTCAGTCACGGCCGATCTCCCTCCCCCCCCCGGGCCTCAGTCCTCCCTCAGTCACGGCCGATCTCTCCCCCTCCCCCTCCCCGGGCCTCAGTCCTCCCTCAGTCACGGCCGATCTCTCCCCCTCCCCCTCCCCGGGCCTCAGTCCTCCATCAGTCACGGCCGATCTCCCTCCCCCACCCCCCGGGCGTCAGTCCTCCATCAGTCACGGCCGATCTCCCTCCCCCTCCCCCCCCCGGGCGTCAGTCCTCCATCAGTCACGGCCGATCTCTCCCCCTCCCACCCCCCAGACACACACACACACACACACACACACACACAGAGTGTCAGAGTTGACTGTCACTCCCCACTTCCCTCTTGTACCAGCCCCACTCACTGACCCCGCCATTAATTCCACCAAGTGTTGTCTCTACTGAGAAGTTTACGACGCGGAACTTTGTCAAATCCCTTTGTGGAAAGTGGGGGTCAGGTCAAGCCTTCCCCATCGGTTTAATTACCTCCACAAAGAATTTCAGCAGCTCAGTGAGGCGCAGCTCAGTGCTCCGGAATCTTCCATCACCGGCCCTGGTGCTGTTCACAGGGGATTGACAGTATCCAGTACAAAAACTACCAAGCACTTTCCCCACCTTGGTTTTTGGGTTAACACACCTCTCGTTTGCAGGAGTCTTGAGTGTTGAGATAAACTACAACTTTTTTTGCAATGTTCACTCATTCTTGCCGGCCTAATGAGGCTGGCATTTACTGCCTGTCCCTCGTTGCCCTGAGAAGGTGGTGGTGGGCCTTCTTCTTGAACCACTGGTAGTGGTTTTGATACAACTGAGTGGCCACTTCAGAGGGCAATTAAGAGTCAACCATGTTGGTGTGGGACTGGAGTCAGCTATAGGCCCAGACCGGGTAAGGACGGCAGGTTTCATAAGAACATAAGAAATAGGAGCAGGAGTCGGCCATACGGCCCCTCGAGCCTGCACCGCCATTCAATCAGATCATGGCTGATCTTCAACCTAAACTCCACTTTCCCGCCCGATCCCCATATCCCTTGATTCCCCTAGTGTCCAAACATCTATCGATCTCAGCCTTGAATATACTCAACGACTCAGCCCTCTGGGGTAGAGAATTCCAAAGATTCACAACCCTCTGAGTGAAGAAATTCCTCCTCATCTCAGTCTGAAATGGTCGACCCCTTATCCTGAGACTATGTCCCCTAGTTCAAGACTCTCCAGCCAGGGGAAACAGCCTCTCAGCACCTACCCTATAAAGCCCTCCAAGAGTTTTATATATTTCAATGAGGTCACCTCTCATTCTTCTAAACTCCAGAGAGCATAAGCCCATTCTACTCAACCTCTCCCATTGGTTCACTAATGTCCTTTAGGTTTCCTTCCCTGCTGACAATCCGACAGTTTCACGGTCACTTTTACTGAGACCAGCTTTCTCCAGATTTATTTTCAACTGAATTTAAATTCTCAAACTGCCGTGATGGGATTTGATCAATTTGATTAATTTAAGGTACAAGCATTAAAAGGAGTGTCGCAACATTGGTAGGAGATTGGTCAAAGGAAAACAGAGAGAGGGAGTAACCGTTAATGAATGTTTATTGGATTGGAGGGATGTAAACAGAGGTGTCCCACAGGAGTCAGTGTTGGGACTAATTTTCAACCTATCTTCCACCCCAAACACATACCCCCCGATCAGGTCGAGTACGAAATCCGGCCAGTCGGTTTTACAATGTAAGACCAGACTTCACCATTCATCATCATTTCATTAATCCTTGATCATCTATCTCCCTTTTAAATTGTTCATTTGACCTGTTATCTAAAGCCTTCTGCAGACGTATGCTCCAGGGGATCAAATATTGGCTCAGACCCATCACATGGAGAGCTGCAGATGCACAATTCATGGGCCCATGATGAGATGGTGTAATACTGACATCTAACCCATGCTGTACCTGCCCTGGGAGTGTTTGATGGGACAGTGTAGAGGGAGCTTTACTCTGTATCTAACCCGTGCTGTACCTGCCCTGGGAGTGTTTGATGGGACAGTGTAGAGGGAGCTTTACTCTGTATCTAACCCGTGCTGTACCTGCCCTGGGAGTGTTTGATGGGACAGTGTAGAGGGAGCTTTACTCTGTATCTAACCCGTGCTGTACCTGCCCTGGGAGTGTTTGATGGGACAGTGTAGAGGGAGCTTTACTCTGTATCTAACCCGTGCTGTACCTGCCCTGGGAGTGTTTGATGGGACAGTGCAGAGGGAGCTTTACTCTGTATCTAACCCGTGCTGTACCTGCCCTGGGAGTGTTTGATGGGACAGTGTAGAGGGAGCTTTACTCTGTATCCAATCCATGCTGTACCTGCCCTGGGAGTGTTTGATGGGACAGTGTAGAGGGAGCTTTACTCTGTATCTAACCCGTGCTGTACCTGCCCTGGGAGAGTTTGATGGGACAGTGTAGAGGGAGCTTTACTCTGTATCTAACCCGTGCTGTACCTGCCCTGGGAGTGTTTGATGGGACAGTGTCGAGGGAGCTTTACTCTGTATCTAACCCGTGCTGTACCTGCCCTGGGAGTGTTTGATGAGACAGTGTAGAGGGAGCTTTACTCTGTATCTAACCCGTGCTGTACCTGCCCTGGGAGTGTTTGATGGGACATAGGAACAGGAGTGGCCTTTCAGCCCCTCGCCATTTAACGGGATCATGGTTGATCTGTATCCTACTCCATCCACCCGCCTTGGCTCCATATCCCATAATACCCTTGTCTAGCAAAAATCTATCAATCTCAGATTTATAATTATTAATTGAGCTAGCATCTACTGCTTTTTGTGGGAGCGAGTTCCACACATCTACCACCCTTTGTGTGAAGAAATGTTTCTTAACTTCTGTCCTCTGACTCTGTCTCTGATTTTAAGATTATGTTCCCCTGACCTAGACTCCCCCACCAGTGGAAAATGTTACTCTCTCTCTACCATATAGGTGTTCAGAGGGATTTGGATGTCCTTGTATACGAAACACAGAAAGTTAACATGCAGTTACAGCAAGCAATTAGGAAGGCAAATGGCATGTTGACCTTTATTGCAAGAGGTGGAGTACAAGAGTAAGGAAGTCTTGCTGCAATTGTACAGAGCTTCGGTGAGACCTCACCTGGAGTACAGTGTACAGTTTTGGTCTCCTTACCTAAGGAAGGATATACTTGCCTTGGAGGGGGTGCAACGAAGGTTCACTGGATTAATCCCTGGGATGAGAGGGTTGTCCTATGTTTCTTATGTTTCTTATGTTTCAATTCCTTTCAAAATCCTAAAAACCTGAAGTAAATCACCCCTTAACCGTCTATACTCCAGGGAATACAAGCCCAGTTTATGTAATTGCTCCTCATAATCTAATCCTTGGAGCCCTGGTAACATTCTGGTGAATCTGCTCTGCACTCCTTCCAAGGCCAGTATATCCTTTCTAAGGTGCGGTGCCCAGAACTGTACACAGTACTCCAGATGTGGTCTAACCAGGGCTTTGTATAGCTGTAGCAAAACTTCCTCCCCTTTATATTCTAGCTCTCTAGTTATAAAGGTTAACATTCTATTCGCCTTTTTGATTAATTTGTGTACCTGACTGCTATATTTTAGTGATCTGTGTACATGGACCCCTAAATCTCTTTGGACCTCTACTGTTCCGAGCTTTCCGCCTTTTAAAAAATACTCGGGTCGATCCTTTTTTGGTCCAAAATGGATGACCTCACATTTACCTGTGTTGAAATCCATCTGCCACAGTTTTTCCCACTCACTTATCATGGTATCATAGTAGGTAAAGCACAGGAGGAGGCCATTCAGCCCATCGTACCTGTGCTGACTCTTTGAAAGAGCTATCCAATTAGCCCCATTTCCCTCCTCTTTCCCCATAGCCCTGTAAAATTTTTTCCCTTCAAGTATTTATCTAATTCCCTTTTGAAAGTTATTATTGAATCTGCTTCCACCGCCCTTTCAGGCAGAGCATTCCAGATCATCACAACTCGCTGCGTAAAGAAATTTCTCCTCATGTCGCCTTTTGCCAATCACCTTCAATCTTTGTCCTCTGGTTACCGACCCTTCTGCCACTGGAAACAGTTTCTCCTTATTTACTCCATCAAACTCTTCATGATTTTGAACACCTCTATCAAATCTCCCCTAAACCTTCTTTCCTCTATGGAGAACAATCCCAGCTTCTCCAGTCTATCCACGTAACTGAAGTCCCTCATCCCAAGAACCATTCTAGTAAGACTCTTCTGCACCCTCATTTAATCTATCAATGTCGCTTTGTAATTTTATGCTCCTGTCTACACTACTTACACCAATCTTTTTGTCATCATCAAACTTGAATATCTGGCTCTCTATTGTATTATCTATGTCATTAATAAATATAGTGAAGATTTGAGGCCCCAGCACAGATCCTTGTGGGACACCACTAGTCACTTCCTTCCAATTCAACTACATACCCATTATCCCCACTCTCTGTCTTCCACAACCTAACCAATCTCCTAACCAGGTCAATAATTTGACTTCAATTCCATGAGCTTTAATTTTAGCTAACAGTCTCTTATGTGGAACCTTATCGAATGCCTTCTGGAAGTCCATATAAACTACATCCACTGACATTCCCCTATCCACTGCTTTAGTTATTTCCTCAAAAAATTCAACAAGGTTCGTTAGACATGACCTAAACTTTACAAATCCACGTTGACTCTCTCTAATCAGCTCAAATTTCTCCAAGTGCTCAGTCACACTGTCCTTAATTATAGATTCCAATAACTGCCCCACAACAGATATTAGACTAACAGGTCTATAATTTCCTGGTTTCTCTCTCTCACCTTGCTTAAATATTGGAGTTACATTTACAATTCTCCAATCGAAAGGGACAATTCCTGGTTCGAGAGCTTTGGGAGATTGTGGTTAAAGTATCTGCAATTTCTGCACCTCCTTCCTTTAAAACCCTGGGGTGGGAATCATCAGGTCCTGGGGATTGGTCAGTCTTTAGCGCCATTAGTTTGTCTAATAGTTTTCTTGATTACATTAACTTTAGTGAGTTCCAATCCTTGAGTCATTATTAGTTTCCCTGGATTCTCAGGTATATTCTCCTCTTCCTCTACTGTGAAGACTGACACAAAGTCATTATTCAACAATCCTGCCTTTTCCTTATTTTTATTTACAATATTACCAGCATCTGTTTTTAAAGGGCCCACATTACCCCTGACTACCCTTTCTCTTCTAATATAATTGCAAAAACTTCTTGTGTTAATCTTGATATCTCTCACAAGTTTCTTTTCCTATTCCCTTTTTGCAGCTCTTACTATCTTTTTTTGTCTTCCTTTGCTGTTCATTATATTCTCCCAGTCCCCTGGATCCACACTATTCTTTGCAGCTTTGTTTTATGTTATCTGTTACCTCTTTTGTCGACCATGGCTGTTTTGTTTGGTAAGTAGAGCTCTTGCCCCTTAAGGGAATATACTGGTCCTGTATTAAGCTAATTTCTTTTTTGAACACTTCCCATTGTTCATCTGTAGTTTTACCCGATAACAGTTTTGACCAGTTTGCTGTCATCAGTCTCTGTCTCATCCCATTAAGGTTAGCCGTACCAAAATCTAGAATCTTAGTAACTGTTAAGTTTCTCCTTTTCAAACCTAACATTGAATTCAATCATATTACGATCACTGTTAGGTAAATGTTCCCTTACTGTTAGATTATTAAGGCTGGCTCATTACTAAATCTATTATGGCCTCCCCTCTTGTTGGTTCTGGAACATACTGCTCCAGAAAACTATCTTGAATGTACTCAAGAAATTCACTACCTTTCTGATTTAAGCTACTCTGCTTTTCCCAATCGATATGAAAATTAAAGTCTCCCATTAAAACAACTCCACTTTTGCTACATGCCTCTCTAATCTCTGAATGAATACTTTCTGCCACTTAATTGCTGCTACCAGGAGGCCCGTAGACAGCTCCCATAATAGTTTTAACTTCTCTCTTATTCCTCAATTCTAACCATAGAGTCTCCTCTGATTGCTTTCCCTTACCTGTATCCTCTCTTACTAAAGTTGTAATAGTATCTTTAATCAATAAGGCTACCCCGCCTCCTCTTCCAGTTTCCTATCCTTTCAAAAGACCTTATAACCTGGAATATCTAACACCCAATCATGACCAGCTTGCAGCCATGTCTCAGTAATGGCCACCGTGTCATACCCTCCAAGCTGCATTTGAGCCTCTGATTCACTCAATTGATTTCTTATACTCCATGCATTAGTATATAAAACTCTTTTTTGGACAAGACACTCTGCCCTGGGAGTGTTTGATGGGACAGTGTAGAGGGAGCTTTACTCTGTATCTAACCCGTGCTGTACCTGCCCTGGGAGTGTTTGATGGGACAGTGTAGAGGGAGCTTTACTCTGTATCTAACCCATGCTGTACCTGCCCTGGGAGTGTTTGATGGGACAGTGTAGAGGGAGCTTTACTCTGTATCTAACCCGTGCTGTACCTGCCCTGGGAGTGTTTGATGGGACAGTGTAGAGGGAGCTTTACTCTGTATCTAACCCGTGCTGTACCTGCCCTGGGAGTGTTTGATGGGACAGTGTAGAGGGAGCTTTACTCTGTATCTAACCCGTGCTGTACCTGCCCTGGGAGTGTTTGATTGGACAGTGTAGAGGGAACTTTACTCTGTATCTAACCTGTGCTGTACCTGCCCTGGGAGTGTTTGATGGGGCAGTGTAGAGGGAGCTTTACTCTGTATCTAACCCGTGCTGTACCTGCCCTGGGAGTGTTTGATGGGACAGTGTAGAGGGAGCTTTACTCTGTATCTAACCCGAGCGGTTCCTGGTAGACGCAGGAGGTATTACACATGCCTCATGCCCCGGTATTAATATCTGTCAACTTGTCAAGAACAAATACTCAATATCAAAATCAAGTGGATCAAATTCCTATAAGCTACGAGAGTGAACGATGTTGAAGTTTCAGTGTTTTCTCTGAACTGTTCTCCCTCTCCCTCCGTGCTGTTTTGAGCAGGTTATCTTTGCCCCACCCAGCAGTGTTTGGTATGAACACTGTAACTCAGAGCACTCACACCCTGGGGCAAGTAAGCTTGATCAGCCATCTCTGATGTCACTTCCCTCGATCGGCAGTCAGACACCTGTGTGGGGATTGAGAGCCGGACTGTGAGGTGCTCCCCTTCAGAGCAACGTAGGACTTTGAGACAACGAGAAGAGAGACAGACCTGAGGGGACAGAGAAAGAAAGAGAGGGAGAGGCGGAAGGAGGTGGAGAGAAGGCGAGGGAGACAGGCAACGAGAGAGAGAGAGAGGGTGACGAGTCAGATAGAGAGAGGGAGAAAATCCGAGAGACTGATAGAGAGATACCAAGAGCGACAGAAAAAGGGACAGATACAACATCAGAGAATATGCAAGGGAGAGTGACGCAGTTAGAATAAAAGAGAACAGGACAGAGATACAGTTAGAGACGGAAACACGGAGAGAGGATCAGGACTGGCAGAGAGCAAGAGAGAGATAGTGAGACAGACGGGGAGAAAAAAAGGGAGCAGGAGAGAGACCAGTGGAGATAGGATCAGAGAGAGAGGCAGGGTGCAGGAGAGAGATAGAGAGGCAGGTGTGCTCTTCTGTCACAATCTGACTGTGGACCCAACAGTTTGCAAAGAGGTGGGCAGAATCTGTGAGACAAGTGCTTGGACTCGTGCAGAGTATGGAGAGTGACCTGCAATCGGTAAGTGCTCTCCCTGTCTGTAACATTGTGAGACCCACAGTGTGTTTACCGAGCAGTAAAGGAATTCAAGGAGACCAATCGCATAGAGAGAGTAAACACTCGGGAAACAACTGGATGATTGCGCACTGGTTGGGTATGTGATGGCATGGGTCCAAGGGAGGCCAACAGGGGAATCACAGGTCAGGAAGCATTATTTAGCATAATGTGAAATTTATAAGTGACGGAATTCGATCGCAGGATTTACAGCCCTGGCTTCCCACACTGGACAAATCCTCGCTGCGCGATTCCCAGCAACCTGGCGAGCCAGGAACATCTGTCACACCGGCCACATCTGTCACACCGATCACATCTGTCACACCGACCACTGTCTCGGCCAGTTGGATTGACGTTCTGCTCCTCTTCCACTCATCCTCTTCTCCCTGCCTTTCTCTCTCTCCTTTTCCTCTTGCACTGTCCCTTTCACAGCCCCTTCAGGTGGGGGAGGGAGTGTCTCCCCTCTCCCCCTTGGCTGGAGGACACAGGAAGGTTCCTCTTGGGAGAGGGGGAGGGGAGGGGAAGTGGAAGGGGAGGAGGAGGGGAAGGGAGGGGGAGGGCGAGGGGAGGAGAGGGTGAAGAGGAGGGGAGGGTGAGGGGAAGGGGAGGGGGACGCCCAGAGGTGGGAGGGGAGAGTGAGGGGATGGGGAGGGCGAGGAGAGGGGAGGGGAAGGCGAGGGGAATGGGAGGGCAGGGGGAGGGTGAGGGGATGGGGAAGGCAGGGAGAGGGGAGGGGAGATGGAAGGGATGGGGAAGGCGAGGAGAGGGGAGGGGAAGGCGAGGAGAGGGGAGCGGAGGGGAGGTGTTGGAGGAGGGGGAGGGGAAGGCGAGGAGAGGGGAGTTGGAGGAGATGGGGAGAGGGGATGGGAAGACAAGGGGAGGGGAGGTGGAGGGGGAGGGGTAGGTGAGGAGAGGGGAGCGGAGGGGAGGTGGAGGAGGAGGGGGAGGGGAAGGCGAGGAGAGGGGAGCGGAGGGGTGGTGGAGGAGGAGGGTGAGGGGAAGGCGAGGTGAGGTGAGTGGAGGGGAGGTGGATGATGAGGGAGGGGGAAGGCGAGGAAAGGGGAGGTGGAGGGGGTGGGGAGGGGGAGTGGATGGGGAAGGCGAGGAGAAGCAGAGGGGAGGGGAGGTGGAAGGGGAGAGGTCTTCCTGCTTTGTCTTCCTCAACCTTGTCTTCAGCTCAATGGCCTCGCTCTACCCTTCTCCTACAATTATCTCCAGCCCTCCATCCCAGCTCAGTGTCCGCCCGTTCCAACCTGGCCTGCTGTCTCTATCCCTCCTCCGACCACTATTCAGCCATTGGCAGCCGTGCTTTCAGCCCTCTGACCCCCACACTCTGGATCTCCTCCGTAAACCCCTCCCTTATTGTCGTATTCTCCTCAAAGCTACCTCGCTGAGCTTATCTCCTATTTCCTGCTCAGCACCAACCCATTTCTGGGGCATGTTGTTACTTGAAAGGCAAGATAACTATGAAGAAATATGAAGGGTGGGCTATCCCAGCATTCATAGTAATAGTGAAAGCCCCCTATTAAAACCATAGGATCTATTGGGTTCTATCTGTAATTACAGTTCTATCTATCCATAACAAAAAGCATTACATTTGATACACATTTCCTGTCTGTCACACTTGTCGGTCACACTTCAGGTTCACACTCAACTTTCAAAGACAGGTGTAAAGAAACAAAGGAACTTTACAGATAACAAACTACGGTAGTCAGAAAATCTGCAGTCTCATAATTGACATCTGTATGAGCTCATACAGTGTTTACTTAACAACAGTAGACTTTGTAGTCTTAAAGAGACACGTACCTAAATTATGTTCTTGATCTTATTAAAACATCCATAGTCTGACTTGCTGTGGGAGATTATCTGCTATAATATAATTAAAATGGTGCAAATAGTGTACACTTCCTGTCCTTCATGGGACTGAAAGCCGATAAATCCCCAAGGTCTGATAATCTGCATCCCAGAATACTAAAAGAGTTAGCCATGGAAATAGTTTTTTTTTAATTTGTTCATGGGATGTGGGCGTCGCTGGCGAGGCCGGCATTTATTGCCCATCCCTAATTGCCCTTGAGAAGGTGGTGGTGAGCCGCCTTCTTGAACCACTGCAGTCCGTGTGGTGAAGGTTCTCCCACAGTGCTGTTAGGAAGGGAGTTCCAGGATTTTGACCCAGCGACGATGAAGGAACGGCCGATATATTTCCAAGTCGGGATGGTGTGTGACTTGGAGGGGAACGTGCAGGTGGTGTTGTTCCCATGTGCCTGCTGCTCTTGTCCTTCTAGGTGGTAGAGGTCGCGGGTTTGGGAGGTGATGTCGAAGAAGCCTTGGTGAGTTGCTGCAGTGCATCCTGTGGATGGTACACATGCATTGGTTGTCATCTTCCAAAATTCTATAGATTATGGAACAGATCCTGCAGATTGGAGGGCGGCAAATGAAACTCCACTATTTAAAAAAGGGGGGAGAGAGAAAACAGGGAACTACAGACCGGTTAGCCTAACATCAGTAGTAGGGAAAATGCTAGAGTCTATTATAAAGGATGTGATAACAGAACACTTAGAAAATATCAACGGGATTAGACAAAGTCAACATGGATTTATGAAAGGGAAATCATGTTTGATAAACCTACTGGAGTTTTGTGAGGGTGTAACTGGTAGAATAGATAAGGGAGAACCAGTGGATGTGGTTTATTTGGATTTTCAGAAGGCCTTTGATAAAGTCCCACATAAGAGATTAGTGTGCAAAATTAAAGCACATGGGATTGGGGGTAATATACTGGCATGGATTGAAAATTGGTTAACAGACAGGAAACAGAGAGTAGGAATAAATGGGTCTTTTTCGGGGTGTCAGGCAGTGACTAGTGGGGTACCGCAGGGACCAGTGCTTGGGCCCCAGCTATTCACAATATATATCAATGATTTGGATGAGGGAACCAAATGTAATATTTCTAAGTTTGCTGACGACACAAAACTAGGTGGGATC
The DNA here is from genome assembly GCF_035084215.1 of Heptranchias perlo. Classification (NCBI taxonomy): domain Eukaryota; kingdom Metazoa; phylum Chordata; class Chondrichthyes; order Hexanchiformes; family Hexanchidae; genus Heptranchias; species Heptranchias perlo. Next base: position 3,568,049 of record NC_090325.1, on the reverse strand, counting down.
GTGAGTTGTGAGGAGGATGCAAAGAGGTTTCAAGGCGATTTAGACAAGTTGAGTGAGTGGGCAAATACATGGCAGATGTAGTATAATGTGGATAAATGTGAAGTTAGTGCAGAATATTACATTGTGCATTACATGGTATAATGCTCTTTATAGAACAGAATATCATCGACTTACCTTCAGCAACATCACACAATATACAATTATTATACCACTCCCTGTCACACTACGTCACAGTCCTGATGTCACACTACAGATGTCGCACTACTGACTTTACATTCCAGATGTCATTCTCCAGAAAACACAATACAGATTTTATATTCCAGGTGTCACAAAACAAATGTCATACTGCAGACTTTATAGTCCAGATGTCACACTCCTGATGTCACACTACAGACTATATATTCCAGATGTCATACTTAAGATTACACAATACAGACTTTATATTCCAGATGTCACACTCAAGATGTCACACTCCAGACTTTATATTCCAGATGTTAAACTCCAGATAACATGATACAGACTTTATATTCCAGAGGTCACACTCCAGACTTTATATTCCAGAGGTCACACTCCAGACTTTATATTCCAGAGGTCACACTCCAGACTTTATATTCCAGAGGTCACACTCCAGACTTTATATTCCAGAGGTCACACTCCAGACTTTATATTCCAGAGGTCACATGCCAGACTTTATATTCCAGAGGTCACACTCCAGACTTTATATTCCAGAGGTCACATGCCAGACTTTATATTCCAGAGGTCACATGCCAGACTTTATATTCCAGAGGTCACACGCCAGACTTTATATTCTAGATGTTACACTAAAGTCATCACCCTCCAAATATGGACTCCCCCACAAGTGGAAACATCTTCTCTACATCTACCCTATCAAACCCCTTCATAATTTTAAAGACCTCTATCAGGTCACCCCTCAGCCTTCTCTTTTCTAGAGAAAAGAGCCCCAGTCTGTTCAGTCCTTCCTGATAGTTCAAGCTTTTCAGTTCTGATATCATCCTTGTGAATCTTTTTTGCACCTTCTCCAGTGCCTCTATATCCTTTCTATAATATGGAGACCAGAACTGTTCACAGTATTTCAAGTGTGGTCTAACCAAAGTTCTATACAGGTTTAACATAACGTCTCTATTTTAAAATTCCATCCCTCTAGAAATGAACCCCAGTACCTTTTTTGCACTTTTTATGGCCTTATTAACCTGTGTCGCTACTTTTAGTGATTTGTGTATCTCTACCCCAGATCCCTCTGCTCCTCTACCCCATTCACTCTCTTATTATCCAATCAGTATGTGCCCTCCTTATTCTTCCTACCAAAATGTACCACCTCACACTTATATATATAAAAATACATTTGCCAATTACATGCCCATTCTGCAAGTTTATTGATGTCTTCCTGTATTTTGTCGCAGTCCTCCTCGGTATTAACTACACACACCAATTTGATGTCGTCTGCAAATTTTGAAATTGTACTTCTGATTCCTGAGTCCCAATCGTTTATATAAATGGTGAACAACAGTGGTCCCAGCACCGATCCCTGTGGAACACCACTTCCCATCTTTTGCCAGTCTGAGTAACTATCTTTAACCCCTACTCTCTGTTTTCTGTTTTGTAGCCAGCTTACTATCCATTCTGCTACTTGTCCCCTGAGTCCACATACTCTGACCTTAGTCATGAGTCTACAATGCGGTACCTTATCGAAGGCCTTTTGAAAATCCAAATATATTACATCTACTGCATTACCCTCTCTGTTACTTCTTCAAAGAATTCAATAAGGTTGGTTAAGCATGACTTTCTCTTCTGAAATCCGTCCTGACTATTCTTTATTATATTTTCGTTCTCTAGATGTTTCTCCATTACATCTTTGAGTAAAGATTCCATTATCTTTCCCACCACCGACATTAATCTAATTGGTCTATGGTTCCCTGGACTGGTTCTAGCTCCCTTTTTAAATATAGGAACAACATTATCTGTCCATCAGTCCTCTGGCACTATTCCATTTTCTGTTGAGTTTTTATATATATGTAATAGTGCCTCCGCCATCTCTTGGGGTCGCTTGTCAAAAGCTTTGTGAAAGTCCATTTACACAGCATCCACCACATTTCCCCAGCTACCATATCCATCACCTCTATCACGACCTTCCTTTCTGAAATCCATGATGGCTGTTTCTAAATATTTACTCTTCATCCAGATATCTTGTGATTACACCGTTAATTAAAGATTCCAATATATCCCCTCCCGCAGGTATTAAATGAATTTACCCGGGTTAGCTCTGTCTCCCTTTTTGAAAGTGGGTGTTACACTGGTCACTCTCCAGTCCTCCGACACACATCCATTCTCAATAGAACCTTGAAATATACACTTCCAGGGCCTCTGCTACTTCATCCCCCCATTCCCTCGGCTCTTGATCTACTTCATGAGATCTGTAACTGGGACATACACAAGGGGGCACATTACGACCAGTCGGCAGACAGTCTTACATCTCTTCCCCATTTTTATTTTCATTGACTTTGTCACCCTGAGTGTCCTATGGGCCAGTTTAATGCCCGCAGGGACAGTGTTGTGGTTTGAGCTTGTGCCCATTGTGGACTGCCTAGTCACTGCTCCAAACTTTGTTCCTATCGGGCACTCACAGCCAGCGGACTGAAGGAACTGCCCTGCCGTCACTCTGGGCTGGATTAGCACCAGTGTGCCACGCAGCCACCACTCCCCTGGGAGTCACCATGCCCTATGTGCAGGCTCAGCTGTTGAACGCCCTGCTCCCTGTCAGCCGTGGCTCGGTGGGCAGCACTCTCGTCTCCGAGTCAGAAGGTCGTGGGTTCAAGTCCCACTCCAGAAACTTGAACCCATAATCTAGGCTGACACTCCAATGCAGTACCGAGGGAGCACTGCACTGTTGGAGATGCTGTCTTTCAGATGAGACGTTAAACTGAGGCCCCGTCTGCCCACTCAGGTGGATGTAAAAGATCCCATGGCCACTATTTCAGAGAAGAGCAGGGGAGTTCTCCCTGGTGTTCTGGCCAATATTTATCCCTCAACCAACATCACTAAAAACAGATTATCCGGTTATTTATCTCATTGCTGTTTGTGGGATCTTGCTGTGCACAAATTGGCTGCCGTGTTTCCTACATTACAACAGTGACTATACTTCAAAAAGTACTTTATTGGCAGCATAGCGCTTTGGGACGTCCTGAGGTGGTGAAAGGAGCTGTAGAAATGGGAGCTCTTTCTTTCTCTGATGTGGGACGTTGTTTTTCTGATGTCAGGGCCGATTTGCCAATATTGTTCGTGTCACACAGAATAGGGCAGAGGGTGTGGAAGGAGTCAGATCTCCTCACAGATCAATCACACTCGCATTGTGACCTATTTTCTCGCTCTCCCAGCCCTGTGCAGTTTGGTTTCCATGTCGCTGCTGGCCCTATTATATGCCACAGATAGCTCCTCTTACACACTGTGCTCAGGGAGGAAGTCAGTTACCATCCGACAGTAACCAGCACACTCACAGACTCTACAACTAATCCCAGAACCTCCAGCGCAAATCGCAGCGCGCAAGGCAAGGGTAGAAACTGAGATCATTTTATGCAGGATATGTGTGTCTCAGTGTCAGCTCCTGTACGTGTACAGTACACAGCGGGTAAAAGGGAACGATTCACTCCTGTCTGATACTGTACGGCCCGTGTGTGTCTCAGTATCAGCTCCTGTACACGTACAGTACACAGCGGGTAAAAGGGAACGATTCACTCCTGTCTGATACTGTATGGCCCGTGTGTGTCTCAGTGTCAGCTCCTGTACACGTACAGTACACAGCGGGTAAAAGGGAACGATTCACTCCTGTCTGATACTGTACGGCCCGTGTGTGTCTCAGTATCAGCTCCTGTACGTGTACAGTACACAGCGGGTAAAAGGGAACGATTCACTCCTGTCTGATACTGTACGGCCCGTGTGTGTCTCAGTATCAGCTCCTGTACGTGTACAGTACACAGCGGGTAAAAGGGAACGATTCACTCCTGTCTGATACTGTACGGCCCGTGTGTGTCTCAGTATCAGCTCCTGTACACGTACAGTACACAGCGGGTAAAAGGGAACGATTCACTCCTGTCTGATACTGTACGGCCCGTGTGTGTCTCAGTGTCAGCTCCTGTATTTGTAGAGTACACATTGGGTAAAAGGGAACGATTCACTCCTGTCTGGTACTGTTAGACTGGGTAAGGACGGCAGGTTTCCTTCCCTGAAGAACATTAGTGAACCATAAGATCATAAGAAATAGGAGCAGGAGTAGGCCATCTGGCCCCTCAAGTCTGCTCCACCATTCAATCAGATCATGGCTGATCTTCGACCTCAATTCCACTTTCCCACTTGATCCCACCCGATCCCCATATCCCTTGATTCCCCTAGAGTCCAAAAATCTATTGATCTCAGTCTTGAATATATTCAATGACTCAGCATCCACAGCCCTCTGGGGTAGAGAATTCCAAATATTCACAACCCTCTGAGTGAAGAAATTCCTCCTCATCTCAGTCCTAAATGGCCGACCCCCAGCTTCTCTTCTTAGAATCATAGAAAGGTTACAGCACGGAAGAAGGTCATTCGTGCCGGCTCTATGCAAGAGCAATCCAGCGAGTCCCACTCCCCCGCCCTATCCCTGTAGACCTGCAAATTTTTTCCTTTCAAGTACTTATCCAGTCCCCTTTTGAAGGCCATGATTGAATCTGCCTCCACCACCCCCTCGGGCAGTGCATTCCAGATCACAACCACTCACTGGGTAAAAAAGATTTTCCTCATGTCACCTTTGGTGCTTTTGCCAATCACCTTAAATCTGTGTCCTCTGGTCCTTGACCCTTCTGCCAATGGGAACAGTTTCTCTCTATCCACTCTGTCTAGACCCTTCATGATTTTGAATACCTCGATCAAATCTCCTCGCAACCGTCTCTGTTCCAAGGAGAACAACCCCAGCTTCTCCAGTCTATCCACGTAACTAAAGTCCCTCATCCCTGGAATCATTCTAGTAAATCTCTTCTGCACCCTCTCTGAGGCCTTCACACCTTTCCTAAAGTGCGGTGCCCAGAACTGGACACAATACTCCAGTTGTGGCCGAACCAGTGTTTTATAAAGGTTCATCATGACTTCCATACTTTTGTACTCTCTGCCTCTATTTATAAAGCCCAGGATCCCGTATGCTTTTTTAACCACTTTCTCAACCTGCCCTGCCACCTTCAACGATTTGTGCACATATACCCCCAGATCCCTCTGTTCCTGTATCCCTTTTAGAGTTGTGCCCTCTAGTTTATATTCACTACAAACCATCTTCTTAAACCCCTCTCCCCTGCCCCCTCCATCCTCACGGCCAACAACAAATGCGAGGAGCTCATGGAATTCTTTGTCATTAAGATTGAGACCATCAGTTCAGCTGCCTCTGCTGCTTCCTTCCTTTCCCCAGCCCACCGAGCCAAACTTCCCCTCCAGTTCCCCCCTGTCCTCGCCCTGAACTCACATCTTTCTCTAGTTTCTCTCCTATCTCTCCTCATGCCCTCTCCAAGCTCTTGACCATGAGACCCACCTCCTTCTCCCTCGACCCTATTCCCACCAAACTGCTGACCACCCAACTTCCCTTCCTGGCCCCCAGGTTAGCTGATATTGTTAACGGTTCCCTCTCCTCAGGAACTGTCCCCTTCCCCTTCAAATCTGCCATCATCAACCCCCTCCTCAAAAATCCCACCCTTGACCCTTCTGTCCTTGCAAACTCCCGCCCCATCTCCACCCTCCCTTTCATCTTCAAAGTCCTTGAATGTTTTGTCACCTCCCAAATCCGTGCCCATCTTTCCCACAACTCCATGTTTGAATCCCTCCAATCAGGTTTCCTCCCCACTACAGCCACTGAAACGGCCCGAATCAAAGTCACAAATGACACCCCATGTGACTGTGACCGTGGTAAACTCTCCCTCCTCATCCTCCTCCACCTGTCTGTAGCCTTTGACATGTTGACCACACCATCCTCCTCCATCACCTCTCCTCCGTTGTCCAGCTGGGTGGGACTGCCCTCTCCTGGTTCCATTCTTATCTATCCAGTCGTAGCCAGAGAATCTCCTGCAATGGCTTCTCTTCCCGCTCCCGCACCGTAATCTCTGGAGTTCCCCGAGGATCTATCCTTGTCCCCCTCCTATTTCTCATCTACAGGCTGCCCCTCGACGACATCATCCGAAAACACAATGTCAGATTCCACATGTACACTGACGACACCCAGCTCTACCTCACCACCACCTCCCTCGCCCCCTCCACTGTCTCTCATTTGTCACACTGCTTGTCCGACATCCTGTACTGGATGAGCAAAAATTTCCACCAATTGGGAAAACCGATGCCATTGTCTGTGGTCCCCGCCACAAACTCCGTTCCCTCACCACCGACTCCATCCCTCTCCCCGGCCACTGTCTGAGGCTGAACCAGACCGTTCACAACCTTGGTGTCCTATTTGACCCTGAGATGAGCTTCTGACCAAACATCCCCTCCATTCACCAAGACCGCCTACTTCCACCTCCGTAACATCGCCCGTCTCCGCCCCTCCCTCAGCTCATCTGCTGCTGAAACCCTCATCCATACCTTTGTTACCTCCAGACTCAACGATTCCAATGCTCTCCTGGCCGGCCTCCCATCTTCCACCCTCCATAAACTTGAGCTCATCCAAAACCCTGCTGCCCGTATCCTAACTCGCACCAAGTCCTGTTCTCCCATCACCCCCTGTGCTCACTGACCTACATTGGCTCTCAGTCCGGGAACACCTCGATTTTAAAATTCTCATTCTCCTGTTCAAATCCCTCCGTGGCCTCACCCCCTCCCTATCTCTGTAACCTCCTCCAGCCCTACAACCCTCCGAGATCTCTGCGCTCCTCCAATTCTGGCCTCTTGTGCATCCCCGATTTTAATCGCTCCCCCATTGGCGGCTGTGCTTTTTGCTACCTAAGCCCTAAGCTCTGGAATTCCCTCCCTAAACCTCTCCGCCTCTCTACCTCTCTCTCCTTTAAGGCGCTCCTTAAAACCTACCTGAAAGTTTTTGATCACCTGTCCTAATATCTCCTTCTGTGCTCGGTGTCAAATTTTATTTGATAATCGCTCCTGTGAAACACCTTGGGACATTTTACTATGTTAAAGGTGCTATATAAATGCAGACTGTTGTCGTTTCCTGCAACTATGCCCTCTAGTTCTAGATTCTCAGCCAAGGGAAACAGCCTCTCAGCATCTACTCTGTCGAGCCCTCTCAGAATTTTACATGTTTCAATGAGATCACCTCTCATTCCTCTAAACTCCATAAAATAGAGGCCCATTCTACTCAACCTCTCCTCATAGGACAACCCTCTCATTTCAGGAATTAATCCAGTGAACCTTCGTTGCACCCCCTCCAAGGCAAGTATATCCTTCCCTAGGTAAGGAGACCAAAACTGTACACAGTACTCCAGGTGAGGTCTCACCAAAGCCCTGTACAATTACAGCAAGACTTCCTTACTCTTATACTCCAACCCCCCCACAATAAAGGCCAACATTCCATTTGCCTTCCTAATTGCTCGCTGTACCTGCATGTTAACTTTCTGTGATTCGTGTACAAGGACACCCAAATCTCTCTGAACACCAATATTTACTAATCTCTCACCATTTAAAAAATATTCTGTTTTTCTATTATTCCTTCCAAAGTGAATAATCTCACATTTCCCCACATTGTACACCTTCTTGCCCACTCACTTAACCTGTCTATATCCCTTTTGCATTCTCTTCACAGCTTACTTTCCCACTTAGCTTTGTATCATCAGCAAACTTGGATACATTACATTCGGTCCCTTCATCTAAGTCATTAATATAGATTGTAAATAGCTGAGGCCCAAGCACCGATCCTTGTGGCACCCCACTAGTTACAGCCTGCCAGTCTGAAAATGACCTGTTTATCCCTACTCTCTGTTTTCTGTCCATTAACCAATCCTCAATCCATGCTAATATATTACCCCCAACCCCATTTGCCCTTATCTTGTGCAACAATCTCTTGTGGCACCTTAACAAATACCTTTTGAAAATCCAAATAAACTACATCCACTGGTTCCCCTTGCTAGTTACATCCTCAAAAAACTCTGAGATTTGTCAATCACGATTTCCCTTTCATAAAACCATGTTGACTCTGCCAAATCATGTTATGATTTTCTAAGTGCCCTGTTACCACATGCTTAATAATGGATTCTAGCATTTTCCAGACGACTGACCAGTTGGGCTTTTAGAATAATATTCACAGTGCTGGTCTGGTGCCAATCCAAAAATTACCAGATTTATTACAATCAGTTCCACAATTTACGTGGTGAGATTTGAACTCCTGACCTCTGGATTTCCAGCCCAATACCGGGACCACAATTCTACTGTACCCAATTGAGACCATTCATTCCTTCATTCATTCCATATGCCCCAAACTTTACTCCTAGTTGTCAGAAATCACACAGATCTGTTCAATTTCATCCGCAATAATCAAAGCAACTTGAAGGTATTGTCCAGGTCAGTCTGTAATTTATTGACTGGTCACAGACACACAGACTGCTCATGTTACGTTACTGAATCGAGGTCATTCATATACATCCAACATAGTACGGGATCCAGCACCTATCCCTGGGACACCCCACTCAATACATCTCCCCCAACATCAATCTCTGGGACACCTCACTCAATACATCTCCCCCAACATCAATCTCTGGGACACCCCACTCAATACATCTCTCAAAACAACAATCTCTGGGGCACCCCACTCAATACATCTCCCCCGACATCAATCTCTGGGACACCCCACTCAATACATCTCCCCCGACATCAATCTCTGGGACACCCCACTCAATACATCTCCCCCAACATCAATCTCTGGGACACCCCACTCAATACATCACCCCGATATCAATCTCTGGGACACCCCACTCAATACATCACCCCGATATCAATCTCTGGGACACCCCACTTAATACATCTCCCCAAACATCAATCTCTGGGACACCCCACTCAATACATCTCCCCGACATCAATCTCTGGGACACCCCATTCAATACATCTCCCCAAACATCAATCTCTGGGACACCCCACTCAATACATCTCCCCGACATCAATCTCTGGGACACCCCACTCAATACATCACCCCGACATCAATCTCTGGGTCACCCCACTCAATACATCACCCCCGACATCAATCTCTGGGACACCCCATTCAATACATCTCCCCAAACATCAATCTCTGGGACACCCCACTCAATACATCTCCCCAAACATCAATCTCTGGGACACCCCACTCAATACATCTCCCCGTCATCAATCTCTGGGACACCCCACTCAATACATCTCCCACAGCCTTTTTTGTGATACTTATTCAAAAGCTTTCTGGATGTCCAAGTGCACGACAGCATAAGGCCGCCAGCATCACTGGGGATGTCGCTTCCTCACAAGAAGGGTCGGATTGTTCAGTCTCAAAGATTTTGCTCAGTCCTATTTCTTTAAATTTGAATATCCAGGTAAATTATCCATTTTATCGTGCGGTTTATAAATTTAAACAGAGTGAAGAGCAAGTTCCCATCCTGAGCCTACCTGTATCACACCCCACAAGTGTTATTTCAATCATAGGTGAAGCGTGGAAAAGGTCAGTATTGGGACCGAGACAGCTCAACTCATCTCAGTTACAGCACAGAAGAAAGGGAGCCGAGGGAGAGACAACAACAACTTGCATTTATGTAGCGCCTTTATTGTAGTAAAATGTCCCAAAGCACTTCACAGGAGCAATTTACAAACAAAATATGACACTGAGCCGTATAAGGAGATATTAGGACAGGTGACCAAAAGCTTGGACAAAGAGGTAGGTTTTAAGGAACGTCTTAAAGGAGGGGAGAGAGGTGGAGGGTGGAGAGGTTTATTGAGGGAATTCCAGAGCTTGGGGTCCAGGCAGCTGAAGGCACGGCCGCCAGTAGTGGAGCGATTAAAATCGGGGATGTACAAGAGGCCAGAATTGGAGGAGCGCAGAGATCTCGGAGGGTTGTAGGGCAGGAGGAGGTTACAGAGATAGGAAGGGGCCGAGGTCATGGAGGGAGTTGAACACAAGGATGAGAATTTTAAAATCGAGGTGTTCCCGAACCGGGAGCCAATGTAGGTCAGCGAGCACAGCGGGTGATGGGTGAACGGGACTTGGTGCGAGTTAGGATACGGGCAGTAGAGTTTTGGATGGCGAGGAGTAGACTGTCAGTGCTGAGAGCAGAGAGAGCTACAGAAAAACAAGTGAAACATTCGAACATCCAGAGTAAGAAGGGAGGTTTGGGGAACCTCTTCATCAAAAAGGGAATGGTGTTAAGGGATCAGTTACCAGGGAAGGAACACAGGAATTTCAGAACCTCGGAACAGGAAGGGGCCATTCAGCCCATCAAGCCAGTTCCAACACTCAATTAGATCATGGCTGATCTGTATCTTAACCACATTTACCCGCCTTTGCTCCGTATCCCTCGTTACCCAACAAAAATCTATCGCTCTCAGTCTTGAAATTTTCAATTGACCCCCAGCATCCACAGCCTTTTTGGGGGAGAGAGTTCCAGATTCCCACTCCCCTTTGTGTGAAGAAGTGCTTTCTGACATCACCCCTGAACGGCCGAGCTCTAATTTTAAGGTTATGTCCCTTTGTTCTGGACTCTCCCACCACAGGAAATAGTTTCTCTCTATCTACCCTATCAAATCCTTTAATCATCTTAAACACCTCAATTGGATCATCCCTTAGTCTTCTATATTCAAGGGAATACAAGCCCAGTCTATGCAATCTGTCCTCGTAATTTAACCCTTTAAGCCCCGGTATCATTCTGGTGAATCTGTGCTGCACCCACTCCGAGGCCAATGTATCCTTCCTGAGAGCCCAGAACTGAACCCAATCCTCCAGATGTGGTCTATCCAGAGTTCTGTACAGCTGGAACATAACTTCCACCCCTTTATATTCCAGCCCCCTCGAGATAAAGGCCAACATTCCATTAGCCTTCCTGATTATTTTTTGCGTCTTGCCACTGGGCTAAGATTCCGATTGAACAGTAGGCCATTGGGCGAGGTATTGGAGCGAGTCTGGCCTCTCACACCTGTACCCAGCATGAGACTCCCTCGAGGGGGCGGAGGATGAGGGAAGCGATGAAATCAACTGGGTCCGCTGTTATTTGTTATTTATATTAATGATTTGGATGAGAATTTAGGAGGCATGGTTAGTAAGTTTGCAGATGACACCAAGATTGGTGGCATTGTGGACAGTGAAGAAGGTTATCTAGGATTGCAACGGGATCTTGATAAATTGGGCCAGTGGGCCGATGAATGGCAGATGGAGTTTAATTTAGATAAATGTGAGGTGATGCATTTTGGTAGATCGAATCGGGCCAGGACCTACTCCAATAATGGTAGGGCGTTGGGGAGAGTTATAGAACAAAGAGATCTAGGAGTACAGGTTCATAGCTCCTTGAAAGTGGAGTCACAGGTGGATAGGGTGGTGAAGAAGGCATTCGGCATGCTTGGTTTCATTGGTCAGAACATTGAATGCAGGAGTTGGGATGTCTTGTTGAAGTTGTACAGGGCATTGGTGAGGCCACACTTGGAATACTGTGTACAGTTCTGGTCACCCTATTATAGAAAGGATATTCTTAAACTAGAAAGAGTGCAGAAAAGATTTACTAGGATGCTACCGGGACTTGATGGTTTGACTTATAGGGAGAGGTTAGACAGACTGGGACTTTTTTCCCTGGAGAGTAGGAGGTTAAGGGGTGATCTTATAGAAGTCTATAAAACAATGAGGAGCATAGATAAGGTCGATAGTCAAAATCTTTTCCCAAAGGTAGGGGAGTCTATAACGAGGGGGCATAGATTTAAGGTGAGAGGGGAGAGATACAAAAGGGTCCAGAGGGGCAATTTTTTCACTCAAAGGGTGGTGAGTGTCTGGAATGAGCTGCCAGAGGCAGTAGTAGAGGCGGGTACAATTTTGTCTTTTAAAAAGCATTTGGACAGTTACATGGGTAAGATGGGTATAGAGGGATATGGGCCAAGTGCAGGCAACTGGGACTAGCTTAGTGGTATAAACTGGGCTATATGGACATGTTGGGCCGAAGGGCCTGTTTCCATGTTGTAACTTCTATGATTCTATGATTCTATGATTCTATAACTTTACCTCAAACTACAAGGACAGAGTTGAGGGGTGAGTGGAACACACACTCTGGCAAACAGGCATTTCAATTCCCCTTCGAGCCAGAGTTTTCTTTCTGGATAAGGGAAGGCACGTTTCGCCCAATAAGGATGTCAGAAACAACCAAAGGAACTCTCCTAAATCACAGATACCCTCCCTGACACCTCCTCATTGGCTGTGAGCTTAGAGTTAGGGTGTGAAAACATTTAGCCTCTCCTCCTTTTTCAATAATCTTGCTGTAATAAAGTTCGCACTCCTCACTGACCTCGAGACATTCCCCATGTGTAGTGGATTCCACCGCTCCATGGGGAGGGAAGGAGAGCAGCACGGAATTCCCGAGAGTTATGGTCCCTGTTACTGAGTACTGCAGACACATGAAGAATTGCTCGTCTGTCTCTGCTGGTTGGGACCTTACACAGGTTCCATTCCATTACCGTGCATGTGAGTCAGTGTGTGTGTGTGAATATTTTTGTGTGTATTTTGTGTGTGTGTTTCTGTGTGTGTCTATGAGCGTATATTTCCGTGCATGTGTATTTCTGTGCGTGTGTGTATTTCTGTGCGTGTGTTTCTATGTGTGTTTGGTATTTCTGTGTGTGTGTGTATTTCTGTGCGTGTGTTTCTATGTGTGTTTGGTATGTGTGAGTGGTGTGTGTATTTCTGTGTGTGTGTATATTTTTGTGTGTGTGTTTCTATGTGTGTGTGGTATGTGTGAGTGGTGTGTGTATTTCTGTAGTGCATGTGTATCTGTGCATATTTGTGTTTGTGTGATGAGTGTATTTCTGTGTGCATATTTCTGTGTGTGGTGTGTGTATTTCTGTTCGTGTATCTCGGTGTGTGATGAGTGTATTTCTGTGTGTGGTGCGTGTATTTCTGTATGTTTCTCTGTGTGTATATTTCTGGGGGGTTGTGGTGTGTGGTAGTGTGTGTGTTTCTGTGTGTGCGGTGTGTGTATTTCTGTGTCTGTGTTTCTGTGTGTGAGGTGTGTGTATTAATGTGTGTGGGAGTGGTTTCTGTGTGTTTGGTGTGCGTGTTTCTGTGTGTGAGGTGTGTGTATTAATGTGTGTGGGAGTGGTTTCTGTGTGTTTGGTGTGCGTGTTTCTGTGTGTGAGGTGTGTGTATTTCTGTGTGTGTGCGGTGTGTGTATTTCTGTGTCTGTGCGGTGTGTGTGTTTCTGTGTGTGCGGTGTGTGTATTAATGTGTGTGGGAGTGGATTCTGTTGGTTTGGTGTGTATGTTTCTGTGTGTGCGGTGTGTGTGTTTCCATGTGTGCGGTGTGTGTGTTTCCATGTGTGTGCGGTGTGTGTATTTCTGTGTGTGTGTTTCTGTGTCTGTGTGGTGTGTGTGTTTCTGTGTGTGTGTTTCTGTGTCTGTGTGGTGTGTGTGTTTCTGTGTGTGTGCGGTGTGTGTAATTTTCTGTGTCTGTGCGGTGTGTGTATTTCTGTGTGTGTGTGTTTCTGTGTGTGTGCGGTGTGTGTGTTTCCATGTGTGTGCGGTGTGTGTATTTCTGTGTGTGTGTTTCTGTGTCTGTGTGGTGTGTGTGTTTCTGTGTGTGTGTTTCTGTGTCTGTGTGGTGTGTGTGTTTCTGTGTGTGTGTTTCTGTGTCTGTGTGGTGTGTGTGTTTCTGTGTGTGTGCGGTGTGTGTATTTCTGTGTCTGTGCGGTGTGTGTATTAATGTGTGTGGGAGGGGATTCTGTTGGTTTGGTGTGTGTGTTTCTGTGTGTGTGCGGTGTGTGTGTTTGTGTGTGTGTGCGGTGTGTGTGTTTCCATGTGTGCGGTGTGTGTGTTTCCATGTGTGTGCGGTGTGTGTATTTCTGTGTGTGTGTTTCTGTGTGTGCGGTGTGTGTGTTTCCATGTGTGCGGTGTGTGTGTTTCCATGTGTGCGGTGTGTGTGTTTCCATGTGTGCGGTGTGTGTGTTTCCATGTGTGCGGTGTGTGTGTTTCTGTGTGTGTGCGGTGTGTGTATTAATGTGTGTGGGAGTGATTTCTGTTGGTTTGGTGTGTGTGTTTCTGTGTGTGTGCGGTGTGTGTATTTCTGTGTGTGTGTTTCTGTGTGTGTGCGGTGTGTGTGTTTCCGTGTGTGTGCGGTGTGTGTGTTTCCATGTGTGCGGTGTGTGTGTTTCCATGTGTGCGGTGTGTGTATTTCTGTGTGTGTGTTTCTGTGTGTGAGGTGTGTGTATTTCTGTGGCTGTGCGGTGTGTGTATTTCTGTGTGTGTGTTTCTGTGTGTGTGCGGTGTGTGTGTTTCCATGTGTGCGGTGTGTGTGTGAGGTGTGTGTATTTCTGTGTGTGTGCGGTGTGTGTATTTCTGTGTGTGTGAGGTGTGTGTATTTCTGTGTGTGTGCGGTGTGTGTGTTTCTGTGTGTGTGTTTCTGTGTGTTTCTGTGTGTGTGTTTCTGTGTGTGTGCGGTGTGTGTGTTTCCATGTGTGCGGTGTGTGTATTTCTGTGTGTGCACGGTGTGTGTGTGCGGTGTGTGTGTGAGGTGTGTGTATTTCTGTGTGTGCACGGTGTGTGTGTGCGGTGTGTGTGTGAGGTGTGTGTATTTCTGTGTGTGCGGTGTGTGTGTTTGTGTGTGTGTGTTTGTGTGTGTGTGCGGTGTGTGTGTTTGTGTGTGTGTGCGGTGTGTGTGTTTCTGTGTGTGTGTGCGGTGTGTGTGTTTCTGTGTGTGTGTGTTTGTGTGTGTGTGTTTGTGTGTGTGCGGTGTGTGTGTTTCTGTGTGTGTGCGGTGTGTGTGTTTCTGTATGTGTGCGGTGTGTGTGTTTCTGTATGTGTGCGGTGTGTGTGTGTGTGCGGTGTGTGTGTTTCTGTGTGTGTGTGCGGTGTGTGTGTTTGTGTGTGTGTGTGCGGTGTGTGTGTTTCTGTGTGTGTGCGGTGTGTGTGTTTCTGTGTGTGTGCTGTGTGTGCGCGGTGTGTGTGTGCGGTGTGTGTTTCTGTGTGTGTTTCTGTGTGTGTGCGGTGTGTGTGTGCGGTGTGTGTGTGCGGTGTGTGTGTGCGGTGTGTGTGTGTTTCTGTGTGTGTGCGGTGTGTGTGTGTATTTCTGTCTTTGTGTGTGCTTGTGTGTGTCTGGTGTGTGTGTTTATGTATGTGCAGTGTGTGTATGTTTCTGTGTATGTGCAGTGTGCATTTCTGTGTGTGAATGGTGTGTGTGTTTCTGCATGTGTGTTTCAGTGTGTGTCTGGTGTGTGTTGGTAGACAGGAAAGTAGGGTTGAGGTCACAATCAGATCAGCCATGATCTTATCAAATGGCACAGCAGGCTCGAGGGGCCAAATGGCCTACTCCTGCTCTAATTCATATGTGTTCATATGTTTCTCTGTGTGTGTTTCTGTGCGTGTGTGGTCTGTGACATGTGCGTGTTTCTGTGCATGTGTGATCTGTGTGTGTGCAGTGCGTGTGTTTGTGTGTGTGTGTTTTCCAGTCCGTGTGGTGTGTGTGTTTTTGTATGTCTGGTAGGTGTATTTCTGCTTGTGAGTGTTGTGTGTGTTTCTCTGTGTATTTCTGTGTGTGTGTGGTGTGTGTGTGTGGTGTGTATATTTCTGTGTGTGTTTCTGTGTATATTTCTGTGTGTGTGTATATTTCTGTGTGTGTTTCTGTGTGTGTGTTGTGTATATTTCTGTGTGTTTCTGTGCATATTTCTATGTGTGTGGTGTGTGTGTTTGTGTGTGTGGTGTGTATATTTCTGTGTGTGTTTCTGTGTGTGTGGTGTGTCTATTTCTATGTGTGTGGTCTGTATATTTTGTGTGTGTTTCTGTGTATATTTCTGTGTGTGTGGTGTGTATATTTCTGTGTGTGTTTTTGTGTGTGTGGTCTGTATATTTCTGTGTGTTTTTGTGTGTTTTTGTGTGTTTGTGTGGTGTGTATATTTGTGTGTGTTTCTGTGTGTGTGGTGTGTATATCTCTGTGTGTGTTTCTGTGTGTGTGGTGTGTATGTTTCTGTGTGTGTGGTGTGTATATTTCTGTGTGTGTTTCTGTGTGTGTGGTGTGTATATTTCTGTGTGTGTTTCTGTGTGTGTGGTGTGTATATTTCTGTGTGTGTTTCTGTGTGTGTGGTGTGTATATTTCTGTGTGTGTGATGTGTATATTTCTGTGTGTGTTTCTGTGTATATTTCTGTGTGTGGTGTGTATATTTCTCTGTGTGTGTGTATTTCTGTGTGTGTTTCTGTGTGTGTGGTGTGTATATTTCTGTGTGTGTGTATTTCTGTGTGTGTGGTGTGCATATTTCTGTGTGTGTTTCTGTGTGTGTGGTCTGTGTGTTTCTGTGTGTGCAGTGCGTGTGTTTCTGTGTGTGTGGTCTGTGTGTTTCTGTGTGTGTGTATTTCAGTCTGTGTGGTGTGTGTGTTTTTGTATGTCTGGTGGGTGTATTTCTGTGTGTGTGTGGTGTGTGTTTATGTGTGTGTGATTTGTGAGTTTAGGAATGGACAGTGACAAACCTTCAAAGAATTTGGGGAAACCCACTAAAGGTGCAGACACTGAGAGGCAGCGGAGAGTTTGACAGTGCCAGAGGGGACTGAGATTGCTCCATTTTGCCCAGTGCGGACCCTTTGCTCCTCAACATCTCCGAGAGTCGAAGTCAATGGATAGTAAAATTGGGAGTGTAAAATGGGCGGCCGATCTGATCCCGTCAGTTTCTTGCCCAGCGAGTCGTCTTAAAATGTCCCTCAGGACTTGAGCACATAATGCAGGCTTCTATATTCACCCATATAACTAAAATAGCTGCTGGGTTTGCCTTGGTGACTAAAATAATTATACTTCAGAAGGGTTAAATTACGAGGACAGGTTACATAGACTGGGCTTGTATTCCCTCGAGTATAGAAGATTGAGGGGTGATCTAATCGAGGTGTTTAAGGTGATTAAAGGATTTGATAGGGTCGATAGAGAGAAACTATTTCCTCTGGTGGGGGGAGTCCAGAACAAGGGGACATAACCTTAAAATTAGAGCTCGGCCGTTCAGGGGTGATGTCAGGAAGCACTTCTTCACACAAAGGGGAGTGGGAATCTGGAACTCTCTCCCCCAAAAAGCTGTTGAGGCTGGGGGTCAATTGAAAATTTCAAAACTGGGATTGATAGATTTTTGTTAGGTAAAGGGTATTAATAGATATGGAACCAAGGCGGGTAAATGGAGTTAGGATACAGATCAGCCATGATCTAATTGAATGGCGGAACAGGTTCAAGGGGCTGAATATCCTCCTTCTGTTCCTATGTAACAGGATAGAGGGGCTGAATGGCCTCCTCCTGTTCCTATGAAACAGGATCGAGGGGCTGAATGGCCTCCTCCTGTTCCTATGCAACAGGATCGAGGGGCTGAATGGCCTCCTCCTGTTCCTATGAAACAGGATCGAGGGGCTGAATGGCCTCCTCCTGATCCTATGCAACAGGATCGAGGGGCTGAATGGCCTCCTCCTGATCCTATGCAACAGTATCGAGGGGCTGAATGGCCTCCTCCTGTTCCTATGTAACAGGATAGAGGGGCTGAATGGCCTCCTCCTGTTCCTATGCAACAGGATCGAGGGGCTGAATGGCCTCCTCCAGTTGCTTTGTTCCTAATTCACTGTGTGACGCACTCTGAGATGTTTTGGTTTAATGACAGAGATTTATTTATTGTACATTAGTTTGCTGTGTCTTGGCCCACTCGGGAACGTTGACATTCCACAGCTGAGAATGAGACCTCTCTACACTATTAGACGGTTTGGTTTGTACGCCTCTAACCCTGTCCTCTCTCTCACACACCATCGCCTCTCAGGTGGGAGCTGAGATGAAAACGTGACCAGGAGAACTGATTGTCTTCAGCCAAGTATTTATCGCAGCCAAGTTACTCGTCCTGTCGTCCCAGGGAGAACGTGTGAGCCTTGTAGACAAGCGTCAGCCGGTTGAGAGGAGCATGAGGCATCTTGGAGGTGGGGTGCTGTCCCTGTGTCTTCACCTCTGCTTCCTGGCATTGAGCGTGGGTGAGAAGGTCTATCACAGCCGTGACCACTCTGACATCCAAGAGAGGGTGTGGACGAGGGCTCGACCTGTCCTGACTACTGAGTCAGCCCAGGTAGGTCACGGCACAGACAGAGTGCTACAGCAACAACAACCTGCATTTATATAGCGCCTTTAACATAGTAGGCGCTTCACAGGAGCGATTATCAAACAAAATTTGACCCCGAGCCACATAAAGAGACATTAGGACGGGTGATCAAAAGCTTGGTCAAAGAGGTGGGTTTTAAGGAGCGTCTTAAAGGAGGAATCATAGAATCATAGAAAGGTTACAGCACGGAAGGAGACTATTCGGCCCAGCGTATCATGCTGGCTCTTTGAAAGAGCTATCCAATTAGTCCTATTCCCCTGCTCTTTCCCCGTAGCCCTGCAAATTTCTTCCTTCAAGTATTTATCCAATGCCCTTTTGAAAGTTATTATTGAATCTGCTTCCACCGCCCTTTCAGGCAGCGCATTCCAGATCATCACAATTCGCTGTGTAAAAAATGTTTCATGTCACCTCTGACTCTTTTGCCGATCACCTTAAATCTGTGTCCTCTGGTTACCGACCCTCCTGCCACTGGAAACAGTTTCTCCTTATTTACTCTGTCAAAACCCTTCATGATTTTGAACACCTCTATCAAATCTCCCCTTAACCTTCTCTGCTCTAAGGAGAACAATCCCAGCTTCTCCAGTCTCTCCACATAACTGAAGTCCCTCATCCCTGGTACCATTCTAGTAAATCTCCTCTCTAAGGCCTTGACATCCTTCCTAAAGTGCGGTGTCCAGAATTGAACACAATTCTATTCCTTTCTCCTTCGTGTCTTTATCCAGCTTTCCGTTAAATGTATCTATGCTAGTTGTCTCAACTACTCCTTGTGGTAGCGAGTTCCACATTCTCACCACTCTCTGGGTAAAGAAGTTTCTCCTGAATTCCCTATTGGATTTATTGGAGACTCGGCTGCACAGGGGTAAAAGGAATGCAGCTGTTCTCGGGGATTCGATAGTCGGGGGGTCGACAGGCGTTTCTGCAACCGTCGACGTGAGTCTCGCACGGTGTGTTGCCTCCCTGGTGCCAGGGTAAAGGGCATCATGGAGAGGGTGCAGAACATTCCGCAGGGGAGAGGGGAACAGCCAGACGTCGTGGTCCATGTGGGAAACAATGTCATTGGAAGGAAAAGGGTTGAGGTCCTACAGGCAGAGGTTCAGGGGGTAGGGAGGAAGTTAAAAAGCAGGACCTCAAAGTAATCTCTGGATTACTCCCAGTGCAAAGTGCGAGTGAGTATTGGAATAGTAAGACAAGACAGGGTAATGCACGGCTGGAGAAATGGTGCAGGAGGGAGGGCTTCAGATTCCTGGGGCATTGGGAACTGTTCTAGGGCAGGAGGGACCTGTACAAGGTGGACGGGTCACACCTCACCAGAGCTGGGACCAATGTCCTCGCGGGGAGGTCAACCACTGCTGTGGGGGAGGGTTTAAACTAATTTGACAGGAGGATGGGCACCAGGGTGAAACATTAGAGAAGAGAAACAAAGAGCACAGAGGATTGGAAGGGAGAAGTTGTACTAGAGTAAAGAATAGTTCAGAAATAGGAGGGATCAGACTGGCGGCAAATGCAAGGCAGTCTATGAGATTGGAGCGCATGTACATGAATGCACGTAGCGGGGTAAATAAGGTTGGTGAGCTCCAGGCTCAAATCGCCACATGGGCTATGATATAATGGCAATAACAGAGACCTGGCCCAAAGAAGGGGAGGATTAGGTACTTAATATTCATGGCTACAAGGTATTCAGGAAAGATAGGGAAGGAAAGAAAGGAGGAGGGTGGCAGTATTGATCAAAGAAACTATTATAGCACTGGAAAGGGATGATATAGTTGAGAGGTCAAAGACAGAATCTATTTGTCTGGAATTAAGGAACAATAGAGGAGTTACCACACTATTGGGTGCATACTATAGGCCACCAAATAGTGGGAAGAAGATAGAGGAGAATATCTGTAGGCAAATTACAGAAAGATGCAAGAACTATAGAGAAGTGATAATGGGGGACTCAATTGTCCCAATATAGACCGGGATAGTAACAGTGTAAAGGGCAAAGAGGGGAAGGAATTCCTGAAATGTGTTCAAGAAAACTTTCTGGAACAGTATGTTTCCAGCCCAACCAGGAAGGAAACTGTACTGGACCTCGTTCTGGGGACTGAGGTGGGGCAGGTGGAGCATGTTTCAAAGGGGGAGCATTTGGGGAACAGTCATTATAACATCATTAGGTTTATAATAGTTATGGAGAAGGACAAGGAAAAATCAAATGCGAAAATGCTTAACTGGAGGTGGGCTAATTTCAGTGAGTTGAAATTAGATTTTGCCCCGGTGGATTGGAATCAAAAGTTGACAGGCAAAACAGTAACTGAACAATGGGAGACCTTCAGGGAGGAGTTGGTTCGGGTACAGAGTAGACACATCCCTACGAGGGGGAAAGGGCATCCAAAGCTACAGCTCCCTGGAAGACTAAAGATAGAGAGATTAAAATAAAACAGAAAAAGGAGGCTTATGATGAATGTAAGGTTCATAATACAATAGAGAATGAGGCTGAATACAGAAAGTACATAGGAGATCTACAAAAGGGAATGAGAGGGGCAGGGAGAGAGAATGAGAATAGATTAGTGGGTAACATAAAACATATAAATAGTAAAAAGTGTAGTCAAAGGAAATGTGGGACCGATTAGGGACAAAAAAAGAGATCTCCTTGTGGAGGCAGAGGGCGTGGCTGAGGCACTAAATGAATAATCCACATCTGTCTTCACTAGAGAAGAGGATGCTGCCAATATCACAGTAAAGGAGGAGGTAATGGTGATATTGGATGGGATAAAAATAGATAAAGAGGAGGTAATTAAAAGATTGGCAGTACTCAAAGTAGAAAAGTCACCCGGTCCGGATGGGATGCATCCGAGGTTACTGAGGGAAGTAAGGGTGGAAATTGCGGAGACTCTGACCACAATCTTCCAATCCTCCTTAGATATGGGGATGGTGACGGAGGACTGGGGGATTGTAAATGTTACACCCCTGGTCAAAAAAGGGGAGAGAGATAAACCCGACAATTACAGGCCAGACAGCCTAACGTCGGTGGTGGGGAAACTTTTAGAGACAATAATCCGGTCAAAATTAATTTTGGCACTCGGAAAAGTATGGGCTAATAAATGAAAGTCAGCACGGATTTGTTAAAGGAAAATCGTGTTTGACTAATTTGATTGAGTTCTTTGATGAAGTAACGGAGAGGGTTGATGAGGGTAGTGCAGTTGATGTTGTGAATATGGACTTTCAAAAGGCATTTGATAAAGTACCACAGAATAGACTTGTTAGTAAAATTAAAGCCCACGGGATTAAAGGGACAGTGGCAGCGTGGATACCAAACTGACTAAGAGACAGAAAGCAGAGTAGCAGAGAACGGTTGTTTTCCAGACTGGAGGGAAGTTTACAGTGGTGTTCCCCAGGGGTCAGTATTAGGACCACTGATCTTTTTGATATATATTAATGACCTGGACTTGGGTATAATTGCAAAAGACACGAAACTTGGAAATGTAGTAAACAATGTGGAGGATAGTAACAGACTTCAGGAGGACAGAGACAGACTGGTGAAATGGGCAGACACATGGCAGATGAAATTTAACACCGAGAAGTGTGAAGTGATATATTTTGGTGGGAAGAATGAGGAGAGGCAATATAAACTAAATGGTATAATTTTAAAGGGGATGCAGGAACAGAGAGACCTGGGGGTGTGTGTAGACAAATCTTTGAAGGTGGCAGGACAAGTGGAGAAGGCTGTTTAAAAATGCATACGGGATCCTGGGCTTTATTAACAGAGGTATAAGGGGTTAAATTGGTTAACCCCCGAAACCGGGTGTGGGTATCATGATCCGCAATTAACCTGGGCCCAGTGCTCCCGTCAAGGGTTGAGGCGACGATTCCACAACATTCACACTTTCCACCAGCAGGGGGAGCACAAATCTCTTAAAGGCAGGCTGTATCTCTTAAAGGGAGCCGGTACCTGTTACTTGCTAAAAATAAGATACAGGTCTGCACGGAGTCTGAGCGGAGATCAGACATCGCACACGTAAAACACAGATTCAGATCCCATCCCTATGTTTACAAACTGATGAGTTATGTTCAAACATTGAACAAAGGTTGCGCACCACTAAATCCCACATCATCCATCCTGCATGCCAGACCTCGCCAATCTGCCGATCTGAGTTGGTACCAGGCCTGCGAGAGTGCATGCACCAAGGTTCTCTGCTGATGCACTAGAAGCCTTGATGCAAGAGGTGGACAGAAGGAGGGACATCCTATATCCACGGGGGGGGGGGGGGGCAAGAGGCCCTCCAGACATATACTCAAAAGTCAGTGGGAGGCAGCGGGGGACGAAGTCAATGCCAGGCACACAGCATCATGAACATGGATGCAGTGCAGGAAGAAGTTCAATGCTTTGACATGAATGGTCAAGGTGAGTGAGGTCAACTGTCAAGTGGCGTCTCCCACCAACTGCTCCACACACTACACCCCCCTCACCCACATACCAACAAACTCTTTCCATCAGTACGCAACTCTTCCAATCAGATGCTTCCTCTCACCCTGACACATTACCACTGATTCAAGCCGCCCACCCACAACTCACAGGCCACACACACTGGCAGCTATTCAACCATGACAGGCACATCACCCAGACACACGTCCCGCTTTCTTGCAGGAGAAGGTGGCACATATCAGGAGGCAGCAAGTGGCAGTGGCATTTAGCCCCTCGAGCCTGTTCCGCCATTCAATGTGATCATGGTCGACCTGTGACCTAACTCCATATACCCGTCTTATCCCCATATCCCTTAATACCCTTGGTTCACAGAAATCTATCAATCTCAGATTTAACATTCACCAGTGAGCTAGCATCAACTGCCATTTGCAGAAGAGCGTTCCAAACTTCTCCCACCCTTTGCGTGTGGAAGCATTTCCTAACTTCACTCCTGCACGTCCTGGCTCTAAATGCTATGTCCCCGCGTCCTAGGATTGAAGTCGAGGAGACCTCCAAAAACAGTTACAAATCTCTCGGCAGCCAGAAAGTCGCGGATTCATAATCCCGCTCCAGAGACTTGAGCACATAATCTGGGCTGACATTCCCGGTACAGTACTGAGGGAGCGCTGCACTGTCGGAGGTGCTGTCTTTCGAATGAGATGTTAAACGGAGGCCCCGTCTGCCCTCTCGGGTGGACGTAAAAGGTCCCACGGCCACTATTTCGAAGAAGAGCCGGGGAGTTCTAGGCCAATATTTATCCCTCAACCAACACCTCCGAAAAACTGATCATTTTATCTCATTGCTGTTTGTGGGAGCTTGCTGTGTGCAAATTGGCTGTCGCGTTTCCTACATTACAAGAGTGACTGCACTTCAGAAAGTGATTCACTGACTATGAGGTGCTTTGGGGCGTCCTGGGACGTTCTTTGACGCTGACTTTGAGCCTTGTTCACTCTCCGCTCCAGTCCTCCCGTTCTGTCAACACGAAACCTCTCCATCTTACACTCCGTCACTGCCCACGGTTGATTATTCTATGGCGGAGCCCCCACCTCCAGTGGATCCCCTACATTTACAGATCATTGATCTTTGTTTGAATTATTTATTCTTTACGTGGGCAAAATTGGTGCACCAGATGGGTTATTACCACAATCCGGCAGCTTTCATGGTTAGTTTCTGATTTACTCAATTTCACAAGTTGCGATGGGATTGGAACTCATCACCTCTAGGATGAGAGTCTCGTATCAGGACCACCAGGTTCCCATTCCCATCACCTCTCCACCTCCTACAACAACAACCTGCATTTATATAGTGCCTTTAACATAGTACAATGTCCCAAGGCGCTTCACAGGAGCGTTAATCAAACAAAATTTGACACCGAGCCACATAAGGAGATATTAGGACAGGTGACCAAAAGCTTGGTCAAAGAGGGAGGTTTTAAGGAGCGTCTTAAAGGAGGCGAGAGAGGTAGAGAGGTTTAGAAAGGGAATTCCATTCCTTAGGGCCTAGGCAGCTGAAGGCACGGGGTGAAGGGAGTGGGGGATGTACAAAAGGCCACAGTTGGAGGGCGCAGAGTTCTCAGAGACACCTCCCCTATCCTCAGTCTGCCCTATTCCCAACTAACTGGTTAACTACACAGCACCAATTTCATTTTGACTTTTGATGCATTTTTCTGCCTTTTTTTTTAAGGAATATCTCGACAAATATGGGTGGACAGAGCCCGTAAACTGGGAGGACCTGGCCTACCAAGGTGTCTCGGTCCCATTGGATGATGACCCCTCTCCGCTGGACATCTCTGTGCTCCTGCTGGAAGGGCATTACAGCCGCAGGCACTTGAAGGAGCAGGAGGAGTCTCAGGAGATGCAGGCCAAGTACGCCAGTGCACTCCAGAGATTCCAGAAAGCCAATGGCCTTCCTGTCACCGGGATTCTGGACGATGCCACCAAAGATGCCATGAACATGCCTCGTTGTGGAGTCCCGGATCACAAGGCACAGAACAATGACTCCGACACTCTGAATGGCACTCTGGGACGCAGCGCCATTCTGGGCGATAACGCACCAACTGATCAACTCGCAGGACGCGGTAACCTCCCAGCAAATCCGATTGTGAGCCAACCCAAGCGCAGAGAGGCCTCCCACCAGAACACCCAACCTAATGGTTTGGAGATCTCCAGCGAAGACCAATCGAATGGCACAGAGATCTCCAATCACGACCAATCAAATGGCACAGAGGTCTCCGATCAAGGCCAATCGAATGGCACAGGGATCTCCATCCAAAGCCAATCGAATGAGGTGGAGATCTCCAGGGAAGGTGCCATACCCGGCCTGAGCCGCAGAAAGCGCTTCCTAAGGTGGCTCGTGGATAAGATGCGGAGGAAACGAGGCTCCTCAGACTTACTGGATAACACTTTCCCCCTGCTCGCCTTCACAAAGACCAAACTGAAATGGCGGATTCTGGACGAAGGCTACAGCTCGCAGCTGACGATAGACGAACAGAAGATGATCCTAAAATTAGCCTTTCGAATGTGGAGTGAAGTCACCCCCTTGATATTTGAAGAGGACTTGACTTCCCCTGCCTCTGACATAGACATCAAACTGGGATTTGGAACAAGTAAGGAACTCAGTTTTTGCATATCAAAAATATATGTATTGGAATTCAGTGCGTACTCGGGGTCCCTCAGCCCCTTTCATTAAGGCAGATATCAAACACGCCCAGGGCAGGAACATCACGGGTTAGATACAGAGTAAAGCTCCCTCTACACTGTCCCATCAAACACTCCCAGGGCAGGTACAGCACGGGTTAGATACAGAATAAAGGTCCCTCTACACTGTCCCATCAATCACTCCCATGGCAGGTACAGCACGGGTTAGATACAGAGTAAAGCTCCCTCTACACTGTCCCATCAAACACTCCCAGGGCAGGGACAGCACGGGTTCGGTACAGAGTAAAGCTCCCTCTACACTGTCCCATCAAACACTCCCAGGGCAGGTACAGCACGGGTTAGATACAGAGTAAAGCTCCCTCCACACTGTCCCATCAAACACTCCCAGGGCAGGTACAGCATGGGTTAGATACAGAGTAAAGCTCCCTCTACACTGTCCCATCAAACACTCCCAGGGCAGGTACAGCATGGGTTAGGTACAGAGTAAAGCTCCCTCCACACTGTCCCATCAAACACTCCCAGGGCAGGTACAGCACGGGTTAGATACAGAGTAAAGCTCCCTCCACACTGTCCCATCAAACACTCCCAGGGCAGGTACAGCAAGGGTTAGATACAGAGTAAAGCTCCCTCTACACTGTCCCATCAAACACTCCCAGGGCAGGTACAGCACGGGTTAGATACAGAGTAAAGCTCCCTCTACACTGTCGCATCAAACACTCCCAGGGCAGGTACAGCACGGGTTAGATACAGAGTAAAGCTCCCTCGACACTGTCCCATCAAACACTCCCAGGGCAGGTACAGCACGGGTTAGATACAGAGTAAAGCTCCCTCTACACTGTCCCATCAAACACTCCCAGGGCAGGTACAGCACGGGTTAGATACAGAGTAAAGCTCCCTCTACACTGTCCCATCAAACACTCCCAGGGCAGGTACAGCACGGGTTAGATACAGAGTAAAGCTCCCTCTACACTGTCCCATCAAACACTCCCAGGGTCAGGTACAGCACGGGTTAGATACAGAGTAAAGCTCCCTCTACACCAAGCCTGACAGTTTAAGTCACTGTGAGGTGTTTAACCTTTAGGCTAATGGAGTTCACGGTGCTGAAAAGTTGGCTGGATATTTCCGTCCTGAGTGGTGAGGCCATATTTGGAATGGAGTGCTCACGGTTGGATACCCTCCCTTGAGAAAGGATGGGGTGGAGCAGTGAGGAGGATTTGAGAGTGAGGGATCCATGGCAGGTGGTGACAGTCACAGGGTCAACTCGTGTTTGCAGGAGGAATGAACAGATGGGAGTGGACACGAACCAGGTCTGTATACTGATGAGAGGAATGGATAACGTTAATGTAAATCTATCATTTTCGTGGACTGAGAGTGCACAGAGAGAGGACAGTAGTAGAAAGTGAACAAGGCTTAGCATAGCAACATAGGAAGAGGTGGAGGCCATTCAGCCCCTCGAGCCTGTCCCTACCATTCAATTTGATCATGGCTGATCCGTACCTCAACTATACTTGAGGAGACACTGGAGGATTTCCCTCAGGCAACTCCCAGGGTGGCAGGGGGGTAGGGAGGGTTGGGGCCGCGGGGGGGGGGGGGAGTGATGATACGAAGAAAGCTTCGAGGGACTGAACTTATTTTGGGGAAAGAAAAGGCTGAGGAGAGGCAGGACCCAGGTCCGCAAATAAAGAAAGTCGGGAGTAAACCAGATGAAGGTGGGATGGGGGCCCCTGAGTGATGTCCTCGATGGGTAAGCCGCCATTTGGGCATCAGGTGAAGGCGGGCTGGGGCTCCAATGTGATGCCCTCCACGGTAGAATATCCAGCACGGTCTCCAGGCTGGGAGAGTTGCCAAGGGCTGTGACTTCATACCGTGGCAGTTCATTCAGGAGAGGACATCGAGGGGGAAAGCTTCGTGCAACTAATATTGGGGTTAGATAGTTCTCGATGGGTGTATGCAGCCTTTAGACTGATTGCTTCTTCTCCCATTCCCCTCAGAGAGGCACCTCGGCTGCTCGCAGGTTTTCGATGGGACGGGACAGGAGTACGCACATGCCTGGCGTCTAGGAGACGTCCACTTTGATGACGATGAGCATTTTGTCACCCCGTCAAGCAATGAAGGAATCAGCTTACTGACGGTTACTGACGCTCATTTATAATCCATTAAAAACTATCTCAGCATCATCTTCACTTCCTTCCACTGACAGTTTCAATCAGGTCACTTCCTGCTATTAATAGTTTACATCATCACGTTACATCAAAACTACAGCACAGAAACAGGCCATTCGGCCCAACAGGTCTATGCCGGTGTTTATGCTCCACACGAGCCTCCTCCCTCCCTACTTCATCTCACCCTTAGAGCATATCCTTCTATTCCTTTCTCCCTCATGTGTTTACCTGGCTTCCCCTTAAATGTATCGATGCTAATCACCTCAACCACTCCTTGTGGTCGTGAGTTCCACATTCTCACCACTCTCTGGCTAAAGAAGTTTCTCCTGAATTAGCAATTGGATTTATTAGTGACTATTTTAAGTTTGTGACCTCTGGATTTGGACTCCCCCACAAGTGGAAACATCTTCTCCACATCTACCCTATCAAACGCTTTCATAATCTTAAAGACCTCTATCAGGTCACCCCTCAGTCTTCTCTTTTCCAGAGAAAAAAGCCCCAGCCTACTCAATCTTTCCTGATAGGTATAACCTCTCAGTTCTGGTATCATCCTTATGAATCTTTTTTGCACCTTCTCCAGTGCCTCTATATCCTTTCTATAATATGGAGACCAGAACTGTTCACAGTACTCCAAGTGTGGTCTAACCAAGGTTCTATACAAGTTTAACATAACATCTCTGCTTTTCAATTCTATCCCTCTAGAAATGAACCCCAGTGCTTGGTTTGCTTTTTTTATGCCCTTTTTAACCTGCGTCACTACTTTTAATGATTTGTGTATCTGTACCCCAGATCCCTCTGCTCCTCCACCCCATTTGGACTCTTATTATCCAATCAGTATGTGGCCTCCTTATTCTTCCCACCAAAATGCACCACCTCACACTTATATATATTGAAATTTATTTGCCAATTACACGCCCATTCTGCAAGTTTATTAATGTCTTCCTGTATTTTGTCGCAGTTCTCCTCTGTATTAACTATACCCCTCAATTTGGTGTCATCCACAAATTTTGAAATTGTACTTCTGATTCCTGAGTCCAAATCATTTATGTAAATGGTGAACAACAGTGGTCCCAGCACCGATCCCTGTGGAACACCACTTCCCACCTTTTGCCAGTCTGAGTAACTACCTTTAACCCCTACTCTCTGTTTTCTGTTTTGTTGCCAGCTTACTATCCATTCTGCTACTTGTCCCCTGAGTCCACATACTCTGACCTTAGTCATGTGTCCACTATGTGGTACCTTATCAAATGCCTTTTGAAAATCCAAATATATTACATCTACTACATTACCCTGGTCTACTCTCTGTTAATTCTTCAAAGAATTCATTAAGGTTGGTCAAGCATGACCTTCCCTTCTGAAACCTGTGCTGACTATTCTTTATTATATTTTCATTCTCTAGATGTTTTTCTGTTACATCTTTGAGTAAAGATTCCATTATCTTTCCCACCACCGATGTTAAGCCAATTGGTCTATAGTGCCCTGGCTTTTCCTGCTATTAATAGTTTCAAGAGGTCACTTCCTGCCACAGCCAGTTTCAATGAGCTCACTTCCTGCCACAGCCAGTTTCTATGAGGTCACTTCCTGATATTATTAGCTTCTATCAGATAACTTCCTGCTATTATTAGTTTCTATCAGATCACTTCCTGATATTATTAGATTCTATCAGATCACTTCCTGATATTATTAGATTCTATCAGGTCACTTCCTGCTATTAATAGTTTCAATCAGATCACTTCCTGATATTATTAGATTCTATCAGATCACTTCCTGATATTATTAGTTTCTATCAGGTCACTTCCTGCTATTAATAGTTTCAATCAGATCACTTCCTGATATTATTAGATTCTATCAGATCACTTCCTGATATTATTAGTTTCTATCAGGTCACTTCCTGATATTATTAGAGAGAGAGAGTTATACAGCACGGATAGAGGCCCTTCGGCCCATCGTGTCCGCGCCGGCCATCAAGCCCTGTCTACTCTAATCCCATATTTAGATTCTATCAGGTCACTTCCTGCTATTAATAGTTTCAATCAGATCACTTCCTGATATTATTAGATTCTATCAGGTCACTTCCTGATATTATTAGATTCTATCAGGTCACTTCCTGCTATTAATAGTTTCAATCAGGTCACTTCCTGATATTATTAGATTCTATCAGGTCACTTCCTGATATTATTAGCTTCTATCAGGTCACTTCCTGCTATTAATAGTTTCAATCAGATCACTTCCTGATATTATTAGATTCTATCAGGTCACTTCCTGATATTATTAGATTCTATCAGGTCACTTCCTGATATTATTAGTTTCTATCAGGTCACTCCCTGCTATTAATAGTTTCAATCAGATCACTTCCTGCTGTTAATAGTTTCAATCAGGTCACTCCCTGCTGTTAATAGTTTCAATCAGGTCACTTCCTGATATTATTAGCTTCTATCAGGTCACTTCCTGATATTATTAGATTCTATCAGGTCACTTCCTGATATTATTAGCTTCTATCAGGTCACTTCCTGCTATTAATAGTTTCAATCAGATCACTTCCTGATATTATTAGATTCTATTAGGTCACTTCCTGATATTATTAGATTCTATCAGGTCACTTCCTGATATTATTAGTTTCTATCAGGTCACTCCCTGCTATTAATAGTTTCAATCAGATCACTTCCTGCTGTTAATAGTTTCAATCAGGTCACTCCCTGCTGTTAATAGTTTCAATCAGGTCACTTCCTGATATTATTAGCTTCTATCAGGTCACTTCCTGATATTATTAGTTTCTATCAGGTCACTTCCTGCTATTAATAGTTTCAATCAGGTCACTTCCTGCTATTAATAGTTTCAATCAGGTCACTTCCTGATATTATTAGTTTCTATCAAGTCACTTCCTGCTATTATTCGTTTCAGGTCATTTCCTGCCACTGACAGTTCCTAAGATCACTTCCTCCTAGTCAGGTGACATCCTGATATCGAAAGTTTCTATCAGCTCATTTCCTGTCAATGATCAGTAAAGTAAAACTGACAGGATGCGATGATCCAATTCGACTGTCAATACGCAGTGTAGGACACAGTGTAAACCTAATGATCCTTGGGCAAAGGCTTGACATTAGTCGCAAATTTGAAGTATAAAATCTTACAGCACAGAAGGTGGCCATTCGGCCCGTTGTGCCTGTGCCGGCTCTTTGAAAGAGCTATCCGATTAGTCCCACTCCCCCGCTTTTTCCCCCATAGCCTGAATTAATTCTCCTGGAGTCATGAAGATGTGGAATAGTCACAGATAAAGCAATTCACACTGCAATGGTCAGCTCCGTTAAAAGGAAGTTGACACATTTGAGCTCAAGGAGGGGATTGAGGGTGAGAAGGGTCATCACCGATAGAAACTGTCAAATGCTGTGTGGAACGGGAGGGTTCGTGAGCTGCGATGAGCAGGGGAAAGTCATGGGAAGGGAGGCAACCCATCAGATGTAGGACTGTAAGAGTGAGGTTTGTGGGTAATGCGGAGTTTTACTTGACGTATCACTGAGGATCGGAGAGGGCCACACAAACCCTTCCTCCGGAGCTCACAAACCCTTCCTCCAGAGCTCACAAACCCTTCCTCCAGAGCTCACAAACCCTTCTCCAGAGCTCACAAACCCTTCTCCAGAGCTCACAAACCCTTCCTCCAGAGCTCACAAACCCTTCCTCTAGAGCTCACAAACCCTTCCTCCAGAGCTCACAAACCCTTCCTCCAGAGCTCACAAACCCTTCTCCAGAGCTCACAAACCCTTCTCCAGAGCTCACAAACCCTTCCTCCAGAGCTCACAAACCCTTCCTCCAGAGCTCACAAACCCTTCCTCCAGAGCTGACAAACCCTTCCTCTAGAGCCCACAAACCCTTCTCCAGAGCTCACAAACCCTTCCTCTAGAGCTCACAAACCCTTCCTCCGGAGCTCACAAACCCTTCCTCCGGAGCTCACAAACCCTTCTCTAGAGCCCACAAACCCTTCTCCAGAGCTCACAAACCCTTCCTCCGGAGCTCACAAACCCTTCCTCCGGAGCTCACAAACCCTTCTCTAGAGCCCACAAACCCTTCCTCCAGAGCCCAAAAACCCTTCCTCCAGAGCTCACAAACCCTTCTCTAGAGCCCACAAACCCTTCCTCTAGAGCTCACAAACCCTTCCTCCGGAGCTCACAAACCCTTCCTCCAGAGCTCACAAACCCTTCCTCCAGAGCTCACAAACCCTTCTCCAGAGCTCACAAACCCTTCCTCCGGAGCTCACAAACCCTTCCTCTAGAGCCCACAAACCCTTCCTCTAGAGCTCACAAACCCTTCCTCCGGAGCTCACAAACCCTTCCTCCGGAGCTCACAAACCCTTCCTCCGGAGCTCACAAACCCTTCCTCTAGAGCTCACAAACCCTTCCTCCAGAGCTCACAAACCCTTCCTCCAGAGCTCACAAACCCTTCCTCCAGAGCTCACAAACCCTTCCTCCAGAGCTCACAAACCCTTCTCCAGAGCTCACAAACCCTTCCTCCAGAGCTCACAAACCCTTCTCCAGAGCTCACAAACCCTTCTCCAGAGCTCACAAACCCTTCCTCCAGAGCTGACAAACCCTTCTCCAGAGCTCACAAACCCTTCCTCTAGAGCCCACAAACCCTTCTCCAGAGCTCACAAACCCTTCCTCTAGAGCTCACAAACCCTTCCTCCGGAGCTCACAAACCCTTCCTCCGGAGCTCACAAACCCTTCTCTAGAGCCCACAAACCCTTCTCCAGAGCTCACAAACCCTTCCTCCGGAGCTCACAAACCCTTCCTCCGGAGCTCACAAACCCTTCTCTAGAGCCCACAAACCCTTCCTCCAGAGCCCAAAAACCCTTCCTCCAGAGCCCACAAACCCTTCCTCCAGAGCTCACAAACCCTTCCTCCGGAGCTCACAAACCCTTCCTCCAGAGCTCACAAACCCTTCCTCCAGAGCTCACAAACCCTTCTCTAGAGCCCACAAACCCTCCCTCTAGAGCCCACAAACCCTTCCTCCAGAGCTCAAAAACCCTTCCTCTAGAGCCCACAAACCCTTCCTCTAGAGCTCACAAACCCTTCCTCCGGAGCTCACAAACCCTTCCACCAGAGCCCACAAACCCTCCCTCCAGAGCTCACAAACCCTTCCTCCAGAGCTCACAAACCCTTCTCCAGAGCTCACAAACCCTTCCTCCAGAGCTGACAAACCCTTCTCCAGAGCCCACAAACCCTCCCTCTAGAGCCCACAAACCCTTCCTCCAGAGCTCAAAAACCCTTCCTCTAGAGCCCACAAACCCTTCCTCCGGAGCTCACAAACCCTTCCTCCGGAGCTCACAAACCCTTCTCTAGAGCCCACAAACCCTTCCTCCAGAGCTCACAAACCCTTCTCTAGAGCCCACAAACCCTTCCTCCAGAGCCCAAAAACCCTTCCTCCAGAGCTCACAAACCCTTCTCTAGAGCCCACAAACCCTTCCTCCAGAGCCCAAAAACCCTTCCTCCAGAGCCCAAAAACCCTTCCTCCAGAGCTCACAAACCCTTCCTCCGGAGCTCACAAACCCTTCTCCAGAGCTCACAAACCCTTCGTCCGGAGCTCACAAACCCTTCCTCCAGAGCTCACAAACCCTTCCTCCGGAGCTCACAAACCCTTCCTCCGGAGCTCACAAACCCTTCCTCCGGAGCTCACAAACCCTTCCTCCGGAGCTCACAAACCCTTCCTCCGGAGCTCACAAACCCTTCCTCCGGAGCTCACAAACCCTTCCTCCGGAGCTCACAAACCCTTCCTCCGGAGCTCACAAACCCTTCCTCCGGAGCTCACAAACCCTTCCTCCGGAGCTCACAAACCCTTCCTCCGGAGCTCACAAACCCTTCCTCCAGAGCTCACAAACCCTTCCTCCAGAGCTCACAAACCCTTCTCCAGAGCTCACAAACCCTTCCTCCAGAGCTCAATACATTGAGAGCCTTCCCCGATATTATTGATCTCTCAGTTGTCACCTTTGCTCTGTTGAATTCTGATTTGATTTCTTCTTCCTCAAAAGGTGGCTGTTCATGAAATCGGGCATGTCCTAGGATTGCCTCACATCAGACGCCCCGGCTCCATAATGCACCCAAATTACATCCCACAGGATTCAAAAGACCTGGAGCTGGACTGGCACGACAGGAAGGCCATTCAGCAGATATACGGTGCGTTATACGAGACATTGAGTGGTGTCAGCAATCAATGAGTTCATCAAACATCACATTGATTGAATGAATGATTGATTGGTTGATTGGTTTAATAGATCATTGACTTATTGATTGTTTGGCTGGTTGATTGAATGATTGGTTGGTTAGTTAAACACTTCCTTGGTTTGATAAGTCATTGTCTGGATGTTTGGTTGGCTAGTTAACTGATTTGCTGGTTAGTGCGAACCTTGTCTCAGTGGGTTGCACTCTCACCTCTGAGTTGGAAGGTCGTGGGTTCAAACTCCACTCCAGAGACTTGAGCCCATAATCCAGGCTGACACTCCCAGTGAAGTACTGAGGGAGTGCTGCACTGTCGGAGGGTCAGTACTGAGGGAATGCTGCACTGTCGGAGGGTCAGTACTGAGGGAGCGCTGCACTGTCGGAGGGTCAGTACTGAGGGAGCGCCGCACTGTCGGAGGGTCAGTACTGAGGGAGTGCTGCACTGTCGGAGGGTCAGTACTGAGGGAATGCTGCACTGTCGGAGGGTCAGTACTGAGGGAGCGCTGCACTGTCGGAGGGTCAGTACTGAGGGAATGCTGCACTGTCGGAGGGTCAGTACTGAGGGAGTGCTGCACTGTCGGAGGGTCAGTACTGAGGGAATGCTGCACTGTCGGAGGGTCAGTACTGAGGGAGTGCTGCACTGTCGGAGGGTCAGTACTGAGGGAGTGCTGCACTGTCGGAGGGTCAGTACTGAGGGAGTGCTGCACTGTCGGAGGGTCGGTACTGCACTGTCGGAGGGTCGGTACTGAGGGAGCGCCGCACTGTCGGAGGGTCGGTACTGAGAGAGCACCGCACTGTCGGAGGGTCGATACTGAGGGAGCGCCGCACTGTCGGAGGGTCGGTACTGAGGGAGCGCCGCACTGTCGGAGGGTCGGTACTGAGGGAGCGCCGCACTGTCGGAGGGTCGGTACTGAGAGAGCGCCGCACTGTCGGAGGGTCGGTACTGAGGGAGCGCCGCACTGTCGGAGGGTCGGTACTGAGGGAGCGCCGCACTGTCGGAGGGTCGGTACTGAGGGAGCGCCGCACTGTCGGAGGGTCGGTACTGAGGGAGCGCCGCACTGTCGGAGGGTCGGTACTGAGGGAGCGCCGCACTGTCGGAGGGTCGGTACTGAGGGAGCGCCGTACTGTCGGAGGGTCAGTACCGAGGGAGCGCCGCACTGTCGGAGGGTCAGTACCGAGGGAGCGCCGCACTGTCGGAGGGTCAGCACTGAGGGAGCGCCGCACCGTCGGAGGGTCAGCACTGAGGGAACGCCGCACCGTCGGAGGGTCAGCACTGAGGGAGCGCCGCACCGTCGGAGGGTCAGCACTGAGGGAGCGCCACACCGTCGGAGGGGCAGCACTGAGGGAGTGGTGCACTGACAGAGGGGCAGCACTGAGGGAATGGTGCACTGTCAGAGGTGCCGTCTTTCAGATGAGACATTAAACCGAGGCCCCGTCTGTCCTCTCAGGCCAATGTAAAAGATCCCGTGGCAATATTTTGAAGAAGAGCAGGGGAGTTCTCCCTGGTGTCCTGGGCAATATTTATCCCTCAACCAACATCACTAAAACAGATGATCTGGTCATACATACAAATTAAGAGCAAGAGGAGGCCATTTGGCCCCTTGAGCCTGCTCTGCCATTTGATAAGATCATGGCTGATCTGATTGTGACCTCAACCCTACTTTCCCATCTACCTACTATAACCTTTGACTCCCTTGTTAATCAGGAATCGATCTAACTCAGCCTTAAAAATATTCAGTGACCCTGCCTCCACCGCTCTCTGGGGAAGGGAGTTCCACAGACTCACGACCCTCTGAGAGAAAAGATTTCTCCTCATCTCCGTCTTAAATGGGAGACCCCCTCATTTTTAAACTGTGGCCCCTAGTTCTAGTCTCTCCCACAAGGGGAAACATCCTCTCAGCATCTACCCCTTCATTCTTCTAAACTCCAGTGTATACAGGCCCAACTTGTCCAACCTTTCCTCATAAGATAATCCTCTCATCCCAGCAATCAGTCGAGTGAACCTTCTCTGAACCACCTCCAAAGCAATTATGTCCTTAAATAAGGAGACTAAAACTGCACACAGTATTCTAGATGTGGTCTCACCAATGCCCTGTACAACTGTAGCAAAACATCTCCACTTTTATATTCCATTCCCCTTGCAATAAATGACAACATTCCATTTGCCTTCCTAATCACTTGCTGTACCTGCATACTAACTTTTTGTGATTCATGTACTAGGACACCCAGATCCCTCTGTACCTCAGAGTTCTGCAATCTCTCTCTCCATTTAAATAATATATTGCTTTTCTATTCCTCCTGTCAAAGTGGACAAGTTCACATTATCTCACATTATACTCCATCTGCCAAATTTTTGCCCACTCACTTAACCTATCTATATCCCTTTACAGACTCCTAATGTCCTCTTCGCAACTTACTTTCCTACCTACCTTTGTGTCATCAGCAAATTTAGCAACCATACATTCGATCCCTTCATCCAAGTCATTGATATAGATTGTAAATAGTTGAGGCCCAAGCACTGATCCCTGTGGCACTCCACTCGTTACATCTTGCCAAGCTGAAAATGACCCATTTATGCCTACTCTCTGTTTCCTGTTAGCTAACCAATCCTTTATCCATGCTAATATGTTACCCCCTACACCATGAGCTCTTACTCTGTGTAGCAGCCTTTGATGTGGCACCTTGTCAAAAGCCTTCTGGAAATCCAAGTACACAGCATCCACAGGATCCCCTTTATCCACGTTGCTTGTTACTTCCTCATCATCACATTGCTGTTTGTGGGATCTTGCTGTGCACAATTTGTCTGCCGCGTTTCCTACATTACAACAGTCAAAAAGTACTTCATTGTCTGTAAAATGCTCTGGGACGTCCTGGTAAATGCAACTTGATGATTGCTTTGCTATTTTAATACCTTGTTGATTGGCTGACTGACTGATTTTCTGGCCGGTAGGTTTTATCATGCCTTGCCTGGTTTGTCAGTTGCCTGGCTGATTTGCTTTAGGTTTGTTCGTTGATTTGCTGGTTAGTTGATGAGCTAATTAATTGGCTGGTTTTCTGCTTAGTTGGATACCTGGTCCAGTTAATAATTAATTGACTATCTGGTAATATATTACTTGGATGAAAATTGGGTCGGCTTTTCAAAGGCTTTATATAACCCAGTAGATCACAAAGGGGATTTCACATCCTCTCTAGAATCATCAACAAACTCTGCAAGTCCCAATACAACCTGTACTAGGTAACCAAGGCAAATCTATCAGCCTGAACAGATTTCCTAATGCGATCTATTGGTGTCTGAAAATCTATGGTCTTATTAATTAAAAGAAAGTGTAATTGACATAAAAACTGGGAGTGAGTTACAGGCTGGAATCTAATCGAGGGGTTCGGGGGGTTTATATATAGAATAACAGATACCCAGGAGTGAGTTACAGGCTGGAATCTAATCGAGGGGTTCGGGGGGGTTTATATACAGAATACCAGATACCCGGGAGTGAGTTACAGGCTGGAATCTAATCGAGGGGTTCGGGGGGTTTATATGTAGAATAACAGATACCCGGGAGTGAGTTACAGGCTGGAATCTAATCGAGGGGTTCGGGGGGTTTATATATAGAATACCAGATACCCGGGAGTGAGTTACAGGCTGGAATCTAATCGAGGGGTTCGGGGGGTTTATATATAGAATAACAGATACCCGGGAGTGAGTTACAGGCTGGAATCTAATCGAGGGGTTCAGGGGGTTTATATATGGAATAACAGTTACCTGGGAGTGAGTTACAGACTGGAATCTAATCGAGGGGTTCGGGGGGTTTATATATAGAATAACAGATACCCGGGAGTGAGTTACAGACTGGAATCTAACCGAGGGGTTCGGGGGGTTTATATATAGAATAACAGATACCCGGGAGTGAGTTACAGGCTGGAATCTAATTGAGGGGTTCAGGGGGGTTATATATAGAATAACAGATACCCGGGAGTGAGTTACAGACTGGAATCTAATTGAGGGGTTCGGGGGGGTTTATATATAGAATAACAGATACCCGGGAGTGAGTTACAGGCTGGAATCTAATCGAGGGGTTCGGGGGGTTTATATATAGAATAACAGATACCCGGGAGTGAGTTACAGGCTGGAATCTAATCGAGGGGTTCGGGGGGTTTATATATAGAATAACAGATACCCGGGAGTGAGTTACAGGCTGGAATCTAATCGAGGGGTTCAGGGGGGTTTATATATCGAATAACAGATACCCGGGAGTGAGTTACAGGCTGGAATCTAATCGAGGGGTTTCTTTGACAGACCAAACACTCTGCTTTCATTTCCAAAGTCAATGATACAAACTGAACCATTAGATTGGGATTCCAATGTTCGAGATTTGAAAGCCTGTCTGATGTTTTAGTCGATTTGTGCTATGGATTCTCTACTGAATTTGCACCAGAGATTATATTTGAATCGTTCGATGTAGTGGGGGCCGGTGCGTAGTGCATGGTGCGATGTGCGGTGTGTGGTGAGTGGTGCGCGGTGCACGGTTTGCCGTGAGTGGTGCGGTGCACGGTTTGCCGTGAGTGGTGTGTGGTGCGATGCACGGTTTGCCGTGCATGGTTTGCGGTGAGTGGTGCGCGGTGCCTGGTGCTCTAGCGTGGTAAGGTGCTGATCATATCCCTCAATCCCCCCGATTTTCCAATCTCACACCAGCTGCCAGCAGATACATAAGAACATAAGAAATAGGAGCAGGAGTAGGCCAATCGGCCCCTCCAGCCTGCTCCACCATTCAATAAGATCATGGCTGATCTGATCCTAACCTCAAATCTAAATTCATGTCCAATTTCCTGCCCGCTCCCCGTAACCCCTAATTCCCTTTACTTCTAGGAAACTGTCTATTTCTGTTTTAAATTTATTCAATGATGTAGCTTCCACAGCTTCCTGGGGCAGCAAATTCCACAGACCTACTACCCTCTGAGTGAAGAAGTTTCTCCTCATCTCAGTTTTGAAAGAGCAGCCCCTTATTCTAAGATTATGCCCCCTAGTTCTCGTTTCACCCATCCTTGGGAACATCCTTACCGCATCCACCCGATCAAGCCCCTTCACAATCTTATATGTTTCAATAAGATCGCCTCTCATTCTTCTGAACTCCAATGAGTAGAGTCCCAATCTACTCAACCTCTCCTCATATGTCCGCCCCCTCATCCCCGGGATTAACCGAGTGAACCTTCTTTGTACTGCCTCGAGAGCAAGTATGTCTTTTCTTAAGTATGGACACCAAAACTGTATGCAGTATTCCAGGTGCGGTCTCACCAATACCTTATATAACTGCTCATGATGTGGAGATGCCGGTGATGGACTGGGGTTGACAATTGTAAACAATTTTACAACACCAAGTTATAGTCCAGCAATTTTATTTTAAATTCACAAGCTTTCGGAGGCTACCTCCTTCGTCAGGTGAACGATGTGAAAATTTGTGAATTTAAAATAAAATTGCTGGACTATAACTTGGTGTTGTAAAATTGTTTACAATTATATAACTGCAGCAATACCTCCGTTTTTATATTCTATCCCCCTAGCAATAAAAGCCAACATTTATCCCAACTCTCTGCTTTCTGTTAGATAACCAATCCTCCACCCATGCCAGAATATCCACCTGTAGAGACAGGGGTCTAACTTCACGGAGCAACTCCTCTTTTTTGTAATGTGGGCGTCGCTGGCGAGGCCGGCATTTATTGCCCATCCCTAATTACCCTTGAGAAGGTGGTGGTGAGCCGCCTTCTTGAACCGCTGCAGTCCGTGTGGTGAAGGTTCTCCCACAGTGCTGTTAGGAAGGGAGTTCCAGGATTTTGACCCGGCGACAATGAAGGAACGGCCGATATATTTCCAAGTCGGGATGGTGTGTGACTTGGAGGGGAATGTGCAGGTGGTGTTGTTCCCATGTGCCTGCTGCTCTTGTCCTTCTAGGTGGTAGAGGTCGCGGGTTTGGGAGGTGCTGTCGAAGAAGCCTTGGCGAGTTGCTGCAGTGCATCCTGTGGATGGTACACACTGCAGCCTCGGTGCGCCGGTGGTGAAGGGAGTGAATGTTTAGGGTGGTGGATGGGGTGCCAATCAAACGGGCTGCTTTGACCTGGATGGTGTCGAGCTTCTTGCGCTAGTCCTGCAGGTCAAGGGAAGAGCTCCGTTATGAGGGGCCTGGGAGTAAGTTACTCGTCTCCTTTGCCAGCCAGGTTGGGCAGAACCCAAGAGAAATCAAAGCGGTTAAAAAGTAAAGAGTGAATCTCCATGGGGGTTCCATGCACAGCACTGAGCTGAAATGTCCACTTGTGTCTCCTGTTCATCCTTCAAGGGGTTTGTGAAGGAAGCTTCAACACAGTGTTTGACTGGGTCCGGAGAGAGGAGAATGAGTTTGGTGAGGTGACTTACCGCTTCAACACCTACTTTTTGCGACGCAATTGGTACTGGATGTACGAGAACCGTTTCAACAGGACCCGCTACGGAGATCCCATTCCATTGGTCGTAGGGTGGCGTGGTCTCCCGCCCTCCGACATGGATGGGTTCGTTCACATCTGGACATGGAATAAGGATACAACACTGTTCTTTAAAGGTGAGGCCTTGTTCTTATTCGTTCTCGGGATGTGGGCATCGCTGGCAAGGCCAGCATTTATTGCCCATCCCTAGTTGCCCTGAGAAGGGGCAGTGAACTGAGTGGCTTTCCAGGCCAGGCCTCTGGGTTGCTAGTCCAATAACATAATTACTGCACTACCGTACCCTAAAGTAAATGGTGAGCCCTGCCCCATATAGAATCCCACTGAACCCAACCCCTCAATTTCACTCCCATTGTATAGAATCCCAATGGACCAATCCCCTTCCCCTTCACTCCGACTGTATAGAATCCAATGGACCAATCCCCTTCCCCTTCACTCCGACTGTATAGAATCCAATGGACCAATCCCCTTCCCCTTCACTCCGACTGTATAGGATTCAATGGACCAATCCCCTTCCCCTTCACTCCGACTGTATAGAATCCAATGGACCAATCCCCTTCCCCTTCACTCCGACTGTATAGAATCCAATGGACCAATCCCCCTTCCCCTTCACTCCGACTGTATAGAATCCAATGGACCAATCCCCCTTCCCCTTCACTCCGACTGTATAGAATCCAATGGACCAATCCCCTTC
The DNA here is from genome assembly GCF_035084215.1 of Heptranchias perlo. NCBI lineage: Eukaryota > Metazoa > Chordata > Chondrichthyes > Hexanchiformes > Hexanchidae > Heptranchias > Heptranchias perlo. The sequence goes on along the minus strand of NC_090325.1, from coordinate 3,527,164 downwards.
CCGTTCACTCCGACTGTATAGAATCCAATGGACCAATCCCCTTCCCGTTCACTCCGACTGTATAGAATCCAATGGACCAATCCCCTTCCCCTTCACTCCGACTGTATAGAATCCAATGGACCAATCCTCTTCCCGTTCACTCCAACTGTATAGAATCCAATGGACCAATCCCCTTCCCGTTCACTCCGACTGTATAGAATCCAATGGACCAATCCCCTTCCCCTTCACTCCGACTGTATAGAATCCAATGGACCAATCCCCTTCCCCTTCCCCTTCACTCCGACTGTATAGAATCCAATGGACCAATCCCCTTCCCCTTCACTCCGACTGTATAGGATTCAATGGACCAATCCCCTTCCCCTTCACTCCGACTGTATAGAATCCAATGGACCAATCCCCTTCCCCTTCACTCCGACTGTATAGAATCCAATGGACCAATCCCCCTTCCCCTTCACTCCGACTGTATAGAATCTAATGGACCAATCCCCTTCCTCTTCACTCCGACTGTATAGAATCCAATGGACCAATCCCCTTCCCCTTCACTCCGACTGTATAGAATCCAATGGACCAATCCCCCTTCCCGTTCACTCCGACTGTTTCGAATCCAATGGACCAATCCGCTTCCCCTTCACTCCGACTGTATAGAATCCAATGGACCAATCCCCCTTCCCGTTCACTCCGACTGTTTCGAATCCAATGGACCAATCCCCTTCCCCTTCACTCCGACTGTATAGAATCCAATGGACCAATCCCCTTCCCCTTCACTCCGACTGTATAGAATCCAATGGAGCAATCCCCTTCCCCTTCACTCCGACTGTATAGAATCCAATGGACCAATCCCCCTTCCCCTTCACTCCGGCTGTATAGAATCCAATGGACCAATCCCCTTCCCCTTCACTCCGACTGTATAGAATCCAATGGACCAATCCTCTTCCCCTTCACTCCGGCTGTATAGAATCCAATGGACCAATCCCCCTTCCCGTTCACTCCGACTGTATAGAATCCAATGGACCAATCCCCTTCCCCTTCACTCCGACTGTATAGAATCCAATGGACCAATCCTCTTCCCCTTCACTCCGGCTGTATAGAATCCAATGGACCAATCCCCTTCCCCTTCACTCCGACTGTATAGAATCCAATGGACCAATCCCCTTCCCCTTCACTCCGACTGTATAGAATCCAATGGACCAATCCCCCTTCCCCTTCACTCCGGCTGTATAGAATCCAATGGACCAATCCCCTTCCCCTTCACTCCGGCTGTATAGAATCCAATGGACCAATCCCCTTCCCCTTCACTCCGACTGTATAGAATCCAATGGACCAATCCCCCTTCCCGTTCACTCCGACTGTATAGAATCCAATGGACCAATCCCCTTCCCCTTCACTCCGACTGTATAGAATCCAATGGACCAATCCCCTTCCCCTTCACTCCGACTGTATAGAATCCAATGGACCAATCCCCCTTCCCGTTCACTCCGACTGTATAGAATCCAATGGACCAATCCCCTTCCCCTTCACTCCGACTGTATAGAATCCAATGGACCAATCCTCTTCCCCTTCACTCCGACTGTATAGAATCCAATGGACCAATCCCCTTCCCGTTCACTCCGGCTGTATAGAATCCAATGGACCAATCCCCTTCCCCTTCACTCCGGCTGTATAGAATCCAATGGACCGATCCCCGTTCCCCTTCACTCCGACTGTATAGAATCCAATGGACCAATCCCCCTTCCCCTTCACTCCGACTGTATAGAATCCAATGGACCAATCCCCTTCCCCTTCACTCCGACTGTATAGAATCCAATGGACCAATCCCCTTCCCCTTCACTCCGACTGTATAGAATCCAATGGACCAATCCCCTTCCCCTTCACTCCGACTGTATAGAATCCAATGGACCAATCCCCTTCCCCTTCACTCCGACTGTATAGAATCCAATGGACCAATCCCCTTCCCCTTCACTCCGACTGTATAGAATCCAATGGACCAATCCCCTTCCCGTTCACTCCGACTGTATAGAATCCAATGGACCAATCCTCTTCCCGTTCACTCCGACTGTATAGAATCCAATGGACCAATCCCCTTCCCCTTCACTCCGACTGTATAGAATCCAATGAACCAATCCCCTTCCCGTTCACTCCGACTGTATAGAATCCAATGGACCAATCCGCTTCCCCTTCACTCCGACTGTATAGAATCCAATGGACCAATCCCCTTCCCCTTCACTCCGACTGTATAGAATCCAATGGACCAATCCCCTTCCCCTTCACTCCGACTGTATAGAATCCAATGAACCAATCCCCTTCCCGTTCACTCCGACTGTATAGAATCCAATGGACCAATCCCCTTCCCCTTCACTCCGACTGTATAGAATCCAATGGACCAATCCTCTTCCCCTTCACTCCGACTGTATAGAATCCAATGAACCAATCCCCTTCCCGTTCACTCCGACTGTATAGAATCCAATGGACCAATCCTCTTCCCGTTCACTCCGACTGTATAGAATCCAATGAACCAATCCCCTTCCCGTTCACTCCGACTGTATAGAATCCAATGGACCAATCCTCTTCCCGTTCACTCCGACTGTATAGAATCCAATGAACCAATCCCCTTCCCCTTCACTCCCACTGAATTGTGCATAGCTCCACCTTCTCTCCTCACTGTCTTCTTCCTCTACTCTTCAGCTCTGCAAACCTTTCTGTTTTTATCTTGCTGTCTCTTCCCCAACATAATTGGAGACACTCACTGTTGCCTATCTATTAGCTCCACAAGAACCAGTGGTCCCCAGGCACCTCCCCTGAGAAGTCACTCTTCATAGAGTGAGTGATGGAAAGCTCCTGGGCCAGAGGGGCTGTCAGAGCTGAGCCCAGTCCTGTCCTCACCGAACGTTCGATACCAGGAGCGATGGACAATGTGGTCAGCAGCAGCCCCGATTTCCATCGAACATCCCAGGAATCACTAGACAACCACCAGGTCTAGAGTCTCGAGCTCATTCCTCCCTCCCTCGCACAATCATAGAATCACACAGCGCAGAAGGAGGCCATTCGGCCCGTCATGCCTGTGCCGGCTCATTGAAAGAGCTATCCGATTAGTCCCACTCCCCCTGCTCTTTCTCCAATTTGGCATCCACGCTGATCCCTTTAATCCCATGAGCTTCTGCAGGGACACTGAGACGAATCCTAACATCGTGAAGAGAGCAGGGATAGGCTCGGCATAGCTCAGTACCACACTGCCTTCACCAAACAAACATCTCTGTAAGGACCTCACGGTACTCGCTCTTTCTGGTCGTAGGGACGATGTACTGGCACTACGATAATGACAACGACAGGGTCTACACTGAGGACCCACAGGGCAATCGTTATCCCCGCTCCATCTCCCAAGGGTTTCCAGGGATCGACGGTCCCATCGATACCATCTACTTCGAAAAAAGGGATCACTGCTTGTACTTCTTTAAAGGTTACAACGTGAGTATCTCTCATCTCCGATACACACCCGATACTCATCCTCTTCAACGCCATGTCACCAGTGCTGGGCCTTCCATTCCTTGTCTTGTTAGTCAATTGTCCCATTCCTTCAACAGGATCTCGAACACCAACACTGGTGGGGTTCACCCTTTGGCTGGGGGGGGGGGGGGGGAAGGAGTTGGAAGGACTGTTGACCCTTAGGTTAGGGGAGGAAGGGCTGGTGTCTTCTTGGATGGGGGGATTGGGGTGGAAGGACCATTCCATTGACACCTGTGTTGGAGGGGGAGGGAGGACTGTTCCACTGACCCCTCTGTTGGAGGGGGGGGGAGGACTGTTCCATTGACCCCTATATTGGAGGGGGGAAGGATTATTCCATTTACCCCTATGTTGGGGGAAGGGGGCGGAGGACTGTTCCATTGACCCCTATGTTGGGGGGGGGGGGGGGTTTTGGAGGAATGTTCCATTGACCAGCCCTACACTTAATTTGGGGTTAATGTTACCACAGTGTTGAGCCGGTGTTGGTTCTGTTCTAAACCACAGGTCACCGCATTCAGCATCGACCAGAACAGCACGGTGTCCGGATACCCCAAGAGGATCGTGGACGTGTTCCCACCGGTTGTCGGGGGCAACCACCCGCTGGGCAACCTGGACGCGGTTTACTACTCCTACACTCACGCCGCCGTCTTCATGTTCAAAGACAGAGCCTGTTGGAGGGTCGTCAACGAGAGGGACCGCGAGGGAAATGCCTCACTCCCGCTCAACGGCCTCCTGCCCCAGGGTCGCATCGCCGAACATTGGTTCGACATCTGCGAGGTGGACGGTTCCAGAACACCAGGCCGCCAGTAGGTGGAAAGGAGGCGGGGCAGGGATAGGCACCTCGAGAGGGCGGCCCGAAGTTTAATAACTCCGCTCCGCTCCTCCACTGACAAAGCAGATCGACGTACAGGCTCAACGGCAAATTGATTGCATCACGGTGACCTCTGATCTTTCACCCCTCCGCTACCAAGGTCAAAGCAGCCGACTGTTTTTTTGCGCTTGTGTCTTTTGTGCCTCTTAATATGGGCGACACCGGGCAAAGGGCAATCAGTGAGTTTAATATTACTGCCCATCACACCTCCCTCAAAGGGCAGTCAGTGAGTTTAATATTACTGTCCCTCACACCTCCCTCAAAGGGCAATCAGTGAGTTTAATATTACTGTCCCTCACACCTCCCTCAAAGGGCAATCAGTGAGTTTAATATTACTGTCCCTCACACCTCCCTCAAAGGGCAATCAGTGAGTTTAATATTACTGTCCCTCACACCTCCCTCAAAGGGCAATCAGTGAGTTTAATATTACTGTCCCTCATACCTCCCTCAAAGGGCAATCAGTGAGTTTAATATTACTGTCCCTCATACCTCCCTCAAAGGGCAGTCAGTGAGTTTAATATTACTGTCCCTCACACCTCCCTCAAAGGGCAATCAGTGAGTTTAATATTACTGTCCCTCATACCTGCCTCAAAGGGCAATCAGTGAGTTTAATATTACTGTCCCTCACACCTCCCTCAAAGGGCAATCAGTGAGTTTAATATTACTGTCCCTCACACCTCCCTCAAAGGGCAATCAGTGAGTTTAATATTACTGTCCCTCACACCTCCCTCAAAGGGCAATCAGTGAGTTTAATATTACTGTCCCTCATACCTCCCTCAAAGGGCAATCAGTGAGTTTAATATTACTGTCCCTCACACCTCCCTCAAAGGGCAGTCAGTGAGTTTAATATTACAGTCCCTCACACCTCACTCAAAGGGCAGTCAGTGAGTTTAATATTACTGTCCCTCATACCTCCCTCAAAGGGCAATCAGTGAGTTTAATATTACTGTCCCTCACACCTCCCTCAAAGGGCAGTCAGTGAGTTTAATATTACTGTCCCTCACACCTCCCTCAAAGGGCAATCAGTGAGTTTAATATTACTGTCCCTCACACCTCACTCAAAGGGCAATCAGTGAGTTTAATATTACTGTCCGTCACACCTCCCTCAAAGGGCAGTCAGTGAGTTTAATATTACTGTCCCTCACACCTCCCTCAAAGGGCAATCAGTGAGTTTAATATTACTGTCCCTCACACCTCCCTCAAAGGGCAGTCAGTGAGTTTAATATTACTGTCCCTCACACCTCCCTCAAAGGGCAGTCAGTGAGTTTAATATTACTGTCCGTCACACCTCCCTCAAAGGGCAGTCAGTGAGTTTAATATTACTGTCCGTCACACCTCCCTCAAAGGGCAGTCAGTGAGTTTAATATTACTGTCCGTCACACCTCCCTCAAAGGGCAGTCAGTGAGTTTAATATTACTGTCCGTCACACCTCCCTCAAAGGGCAGTCAGTGAGTTTAATATTACTGTCCCTCACACCTCCCTCAAAGGGCAGTCAGTGAGTTTAATATTACTGTCCGTCACACCTCCCTCAAAGGGCAGTCAGTGAGTTTAATATTACTGTCCGTCACACCTCCCTCAAAGGGCAGTCAGTGAGTTTAATATTACTGTCCCTCACACCTCCCTCAAAGGGCAGTCAGTGAGTTTAATATTACTGTCCCTCATACCTCCTTCAAAGGGCAATCAGTGAGTTTAATATTACTGTCCCTCACACCTCCCTCGAAGGGCAATCAGTGAGTTTAATATTACTGTCCGTCACACCTCCCTCAAAGGGCAGTCAGTGAGTTTAATATTACTGTCCGTCACACCTCCCTCAAAGGGCAGTCAGTGAGTTTAATATTACTGTCCGTCACACCTCCCTCAAAGGGCAGTCAGTGAGTTTAATATTACTGTCCCTCACACCTCCCTCAAAGGGCAGTCAGTGAGTTTAATATTACTGTCCCTCATACCTCCCTCAAAGGGCAATCAGTGAGTTTAATGTTACTGTCCCTCACACCTCCCTCAAAGGGCAATCAGTGAGTTTAATATTACTGTCCCTCACATCTCCCTCAAAGGGCAATCAGTGAGTTTAATATTACTGTCCCTCACAACTCCCTCAAAGGGCAATCAGTGAGTTTAATATTACTGTCCCTCACACCTCACTCAAAGGGCAGTCAGTGAGTTTAATATTACTGTCCCTCACACCTCCCTCAAAGGGCAATCAGTGAGTTTAATATTACTGTCCCTCACACCTCCCTCAAAGGGCAATCAGTGAGTTTAATATTACTGTCCGTCACACCTCCCTCAAAGGGCAATCAGTGAGTTTAATATTACTGTCCGTCACACCTCACTCAAAGGGCAGTCAGTGAGTTTAATATTACTGTCCGTCACACCTCCCTCAAAGGGCAATCAGTGAGTTTAATATTACTGTCCCTCACACCTCCCTCAAAGGGCAGTCAGTGAGTTTAATATTACTGTCCCTCACACCTCCCTCAAAGGGCAATCAGTGAGTTTAATATTACTGTCCGTCACACCTCCCTCAAAGGGCAATCGGTGAGTTTAATATTACTGTCCCTCACACCTCCCTCAAAGGGCAGTCAGTGAGTTTAATATTACTGTCCGTCACACCTCCCTCAAAGGGCAATCAGTGAGTTTAATATTACTGTCCCTCACAACTCCCTCAAAGGGCAGTCAGTGAGTTTAATATTACTGTCCGTCACACCTCCCTCAAAGGGCAATCAGTGAGTTTAATATTACTGTCCCTCACACCTCCCTCAAAGGGCAATCAGTGAGTTTAATATTACTGTCCCTCACACCTCCCTCAAAGGGCAGTCAGTGAGTTTAATATTACTGTCCGTCACACCGCCCTCAAAGGGCAATCAGTGAGTTTAATATTACTGTCCCTCACACCTCCCTCAAAGGGCAGTCAGTGAGTTTAATATGACTGTCCGTCACACCTCCCTCAAAGGGCAGTCAGTGAGTTTAATATTACTGTCCATCACACCTCCCTCAAAGCGCAGTCAGTGAGTTTAATATTACTGCCCATCACACCTCACTCAAAGGGCAATCAGTGAGTTTAATATTACTGCCCATCACACCTCCCTCAAAGGGCAATCAGTGAGTTTAATATTACTGTCCCTCACACCTCCCTCAAAGGGCAGTCAGTGAGTTTAATATGACTGTCCGTCACACCTCCCTCAAAGGGCAGTCAGTGAGTTTAATATGACTGTCCGTCACACCTCCCTCAAAGGACAATCAGTGAGTTTAATATTACTGTCCCTCACACCTCCCTCAAAGGGCAGTCAGTGAGTTTAATATGACTGTCCCTCACACCTCCCTCAAAGGGCAATCAGTGAGTTTAATATTACTGTCCCTCACACCTCCCTCAAAGGACAATCAGTGAGTTTAATATTACTGTCCGTCACACCTCCCTCAAAGGGCAGTCAGTGAGTTTAATATTACTGTCCCTCACACCTCCCTCAAAGGGCAATCAGTGAGTTTAATATTACTGTCCCTCACACCTCCCTCAAAGGGCAATCAGTGAGTTTAATATTACTGTCCCTCACACCTCACTCAAAGGACAATCAGTGAGTTTAATATTACTGTCCGTCACACCTCCCTCAAAGGGCAATCAGTGAGTTTAATATTACTGTCCCTCACACCTCCCTCAAAGGGCAATCAGTGAGTTTAATATTACTGTCCGTCACACCTCCCTCAAAGGGCAGTCAGTGAGTTTAATATTACTGTCCCTCACACCTCCCTCAAAGGGCAATCAGTGAGTTTAATATTACTGTCCCTCACACCTCCCTCAAAGGGCAGTCAGTGAGTTTAATATTACTGTCCCTCACACCTCCCTCAAAGGGCAGTCAGTGAGTTTAATATTACTGTCCCTCACACCTCACTCAAAGGACAATCAGTGAGTTTAATATTACTGTCCGTCACACCTCCCTCAAAGGGCAGTCAGTGAGTTTAATATTACTGTCCGTCACACCTCCCTCAAAGGGCAGTCAGTGAGTTTAATATTACTGTCCCTCACACCTCCCTCAAAGGGCAATCAGTGAGTTTAATATTACTGCCCATCACAGCTCCCTCAAAGGGCAATCAGTGAGTTTAATATTACTGTCCGTCACACCTCCCTCAAAGGGCAATCAGTGAGTTTAATATTACTGTCCGTCACACCTCCCTCAAAGGGCAGTCAGTGAGTTTAATATTACTGTCCCTCACACCTCCCTCAAAGGGCAATCAGTGAGTTTAATATTACTGTCCCTCACACCTCCCTCAAAGGGCAATCAGTGAGTTTAATATTACTGCCCATCACACCTCCCTCAAAGGGCAGTCAGTGAGTTTAATATTACTGTCCCTCATACCTCCCTCAAAGGGCAATCAGTGAGTTTAATATTACTGTCCCTCATACCTCCCTCAAAGGGCAATCAGTGAGTTTAATATTACTGTCCGTCACACCTCCCTCAAAGGGCAATCAGTGAGTTTAATATTACTGTCCGTCACACCTCACTCAAAGGGCAATCAGTGAGTTTAATATTACTGTCCGTCACACCTCACTCAAAGGACAATCAGTGAGTTTAATATTACTGTCCGTCACACCTCACTCAAAGGGCAATCAGTGAGTTTAATATTACTGTCCGTCACACCTCACTCAAAGGGCAATCAGTGAGTTTAATATTACTGCCCATCACACCTCCCTCAAAGGGCAATCAGTGAGTTTAATATTACTGTCCCTCACACCTCCCTCAAAGGGCAGTCAGTGAGTTTAATATTACTGTCCGTCACACCACACTCAAAGGACAATCAGTGAGTTTAATATTACTGTCCGTCACACCTCCCTCAAAGGGCAATCAGTGAGTTTAATATTACTGTCCCTCATACCTCCCTCAAAGGGCAATCAGTGCGTTTAATATTACTGCCCATCACACCTCACTCAAAGGGCAATCAGTGAGTTTAATATTACTGTCCGTCACACCTCCCTCAAAGGGCAATCAGTGAGTTTAATATTACTGTCCCTCACACCTCCCTCAAAGGGCAATCAGTGAGTTTAATATTACTGTCCGTCACACCTCCCTCAAAGGGCAATCAGTGAGTTTAATATTACTGTCCCTCACACCTCCCTCAAAGGGCAGTCAGTGAGTTTAATATTACTGTCCCTCACACCTCCCTCAAAGGGCAATCAGTGAGTTTAATATTACTGTCCCTCACACATCCCTCAAAGGGCAGTCAGTGAGTTTAATATTACTGTCCCTCACACCTCCCTCAAAGGGCAATCAGTGAGTTTAATATTACTGTCCCTCACACCTCCCTCAAAGGGCAATCAGTGAGTTTAATATTACTGCCCATCACACCTCCCTCAAAGGGCAGTCAGTGAGTTTAATATTACTGTCCCTCACACCTCCCTCAAAGGGCAGTCAGTGAGTTTAATATTACTGTCCATCACGCCTCACTCAAAGTTCACCCCTCATTCCTTATTTAACAGGGTTAAAGTGCAGCAGGTCAAGGGTCAATCAACAACAGCCATTCTGTGAGTAATTCAATGTCCTCCATTCTCACTCGAAGCACCAGTATATTCGGACAGTGGAGAGGGAGCTTTACTCTGTATCTAACCCATGCTGTACCTGACCCTGGGAGTGTTTGATGGGACAGTGTAGAGGGAGCTTTACTCTGTATCTAACCCGTGCTATACCTGCCCTGGGAGTGTTTGATGGGACAGTGTAGAGGGAGCTTTACTCTGTATCTAACCCATGCTGTACCTGCCCCGGGAGCGTTTGATGGGACAGTGTGGAGGGAGCTTTACTCTGTATCTAACCTGTGCTGTACCTGCCCTGGGAGTGATTGATGGGACAGTGTAGAGGGAGCTTTACTCTGTATCTAACATGTGCTGTACCTGCCCTGCGAGTGTTTGATGGGACAGTGTAGAGGGAGCTTTACTCTGTATCTAAACCGTGCTGTACCTGCCCTGGGAGTGTTTGATGGGACAGTGTAGAAGGAGCTTTACTCTGTATCTAACCCGTGCTGTACCTGCCCTGGGAGTGTTTGATGGGACAGTGTAGAGGGAGCTTTACTCTGTATCTAACTCGTGTTGTACCTGACCCTGGGAGTGTTTGATGGGACAGTGTAGAGGGAGCTTTACTCTGTATCTAACCCGTGCTGTACCTGCCCTGGGAGTGTTTGATGGGGCAGTGTAGAGGGAGCTTTACTCTGTATCTAACCCGTGCTGTACCTGCCCTGGGAGTGTTTGATGGGACAGTGTAGAGGGAGCTTTACTCTGTATCTAACCCGTGCTGTACCTGACCCTGGGAGTGTTTGATGGGGCAGTGTAGAGGGAGCTTTACTCTGTATCTAACCCGTGCTGTACCTGCCCTGGGAGTGTTTGATGGGACAGTGTAGAGGGAGCTTTACTCTGTATCTAACCCGTGCTGTACCTGCCCTGGGAGTGTTTGATGGGACAGTGTAGAGGGAGCTTTCCTCTGTATCTTGCACAAATTATCTTCAAAATGAGGAGTGAAGGGGATGAATTTTAAATTCTACTTGAAGTTTTGGAAATCTTTACCCATACCCCATCTGTTATTAATATCGAGGAGCTGTGAATGTGCTCGATGACGAGAATCCTTGAGCCCGGCCACTTGCGGTGAGTTGAGGCAGAGTTGGATCTGTTTGAAGTGTGGCTCTGGTGTTGTATCTCAGACACACCTGATTCATACTGTCTGCTTTCAGAGAGCTGAATGTACGTGTAAAATTCTGCTGCAAAAAGACTTGTTATATTTGACAGGGGTTATGGTTTGGTGGTTAGGGAATTGTATATAATAAACCTTCGTGATGCACTAAGAGGTGAGATGGTGAAATTATTGGGGAGAGCAGGTGACGGAGGAGGGGATGTGGAAATGGAAACTTCTCATCGATGTAAAAGTCGATGTCCACCAAAAGCAGGACAAATCCAATCCGGCCAATTACCGCCCCATCAGTCTACTCTCAATCACCAGCAAAGTGATGGAAGGTGTCATCGACAGTGCTATCAAGCGGCACTTACTCACCAATAACCTGCTCACCGATGCTCAATTTGGGTTCCGCCAGGACCACTCGGCTCCAGACCTCATTACAGCCTTGGTCCAAACATGGACAAAAGAGCTGAATTCCAGAGGTGAGGGGAGAGTGACTGCCTTTGACATCAAGGCAGCATTTGACCGAGTGTGGCACCAAGGAGCCCTAGTAAAATTGAAGTCAGTGGGGATCAGGGGGAAAACTCTCCAGTGGCTGGAGTCATATCTAGCACAAAGGAAGATGGTAGTGGTTGTTGGAGGCCAATCATCTCAGCCCCAGGACATTGCTGCAGGAGTTCCTCAGGGCAGTGTCCTAGGCCCAACCATCTTCAGCTGCTTCATCAATGACCTTCCCTCCATCATAAGGTCAGAAATGAGGATGTTCGCTGATGATTGCACAGTGTTCAGTTCCGTTCGCAACCCCTCAGATAATGAAGCAGTCCGAGCCTGCATGCAGCAAGACCTGGACAACATCCAGGCTTGGGCTGATAAGTGGCAAGTAACATTCGTGCCAGACAAGTGCCAGGCAATGACCATCTCCAACAAGAGTGAGTCTAACCACCTCCCCTTGACATTCAACGGCATTACCATCGCCGAATCCCCCACCATCAACATCCTGGGGGTCACCATTGACCAGAAACTTAACTGGACCAGCCACATAAATACTGTGGTTACAAGAGCAGGTCAGAGGCTGGGTATTCTGCGGCGAGTGACTCACCTCCTGACTCCCCAAAGCCTTTCCACCATCCACAAGGTACAAGTCAGGAGTGTGATGGAATACTCTCCACTTGCCTGGATGAGTGCAGCTCCAACAACACTCAAGAAGCTCGACACCATCCAGGACAAAGCAGCCAGCTTGATTGGCACCCCATCCACCACCCTAAACATTCATTCCCTTCACCACCGGCGCACCGTGGCTGCAGTGTGTACCATCCACAGGATGCACTGCAGCAACTCGCCAAGGCTTCTTCGACAGCACCTCCCAAACCCGCGACCTCTACCACCTCGAAGGACAAGAGCAGCAGGCGCATGGGAACAACACCACCTGCACATTCCCCTCCAAGTCACACACCATCCCGACTTGGAAATATATCGCCGTTCCTTCATCGTCGCTGGGTCAAAATCCTGGAACTCCCTCCCTAACAGCACTGTGGGAGAACCTTCACCACACGGACTGCAGCGGTTCAAGAAGGCGGCTCACCACCACCTTCTCGAGGGCAATTAGGGATGGGCAATAAATGCCGGCCTCGCCAGCGACGCCCACATCCCATGAACGAATATTAAAAAAAAGTACGTGATGCAGTGCGTCTCGTCGATGTAACATTACGTGACGACACTTCCTTCCAAAATGGCAGCTGTGGCTGTCAAAAGAGGAAGTGATGCAAAAGGGCTTCCTGCAGTGCGGTGATGGGGAAGGGAGAAGCATCATATCACCCAGCTCGTTGCTCGGTGGGGCCTCACTCCCCCACCTCCTCCTCTCCAGGTGGGCTATCACTGGGCTACGGGCGCTGACCGGCCTCCGGTACATCAGCCCCATATGGCCATCCTTCACAGGTGAGCCCAGCGAGTGAGTGTCGGCAGGTTATTCAACTCTGGACAGCATCATAGCCCAGCTTGACCCTCCACACACTTTTCCCAACAGATTCTCAGGATGGGGATCAGGAGTGGGGGGAACTCCACCTTGTTTTAACCCCTCACCAACCCAGGGGCACTGCGACCAATCGTGGTGACCCTCCCATCGATCCCAGCTGTGATTGGCTAACTCAGGACTGACAGTAGAGCTTAAACTGGGCCTGTCCTGATCCATATCGCACGGGCAGTGCTTATTCCCCTTGAGAGTACACACGAACAGGAGGAGGCCATTCAGCCCCTCGAGCCTGATACCCCATTCAATTAGATCGTTGCCTGATCTGTACCTCAACTCTATTTACCCTCCTTTGCTCCGTATCCCTCGTTACCCAACAAAAATCTATCGATCACAGAGCTCCAATTGTCCCCCAGCATCCACAGCTTTTTGGGGGGGAGAGTTCCAGATTTCCACTCCCCTTTGTGTGAAGAAGTGCTTCCTGACATCACCCCTGAACGGCCTGGCTCTAATTTTAAGGTTATGTCCCCTTGTTCTGGACTCTCCCACAAGAGGAAATAGTTTCTCTCTATCGACCCTATCAAATCCTTTAATCACCTTAAACACCTCAATTAGATCACCCCTTAATCTTCTACACTCGAGGGAATACAAGCCTCGTCTATGCAACCTGTCCTCGTAATTTAACCCTTTAAGCCCCAGTATCATTCTGGTGAATCTGCCCTACACCCCCTTCAAGGTCAATGTATCCTTCCTGAGGGGCAGTGCCCAGAACTGAACTCAGTATCTCCAGATGTGGTCTGACCAGAGCTCTGTACAGCTGGAATATAACTTCCACCCCTTTGTATTCCAGCCCCCTCGAGATAAAGGCCAACATTCCTTTAGTCTGGTTTTCAGTGCTCAGTGAGGTGACAGAAATCCAGTTCTCACTTGTGGAGGCGAAGGAAGAGCAAGGGGAGAGACACCGGCTCCGAGCAGCGATTGTGTTATCGCCATGGAGACCAGGGGGGTCTCCGAGGCCCCAGTGGGTCCGTGACCCCGCCAAGGGGGGCCGCCAGTCTCCAGTTAAACCCCACCTCCCCCACCATCACCCGGTGAACCTGTTGGTGTCGGAGGTCGGGCTCCGAGGGGGCCATGACAATCAAACAGCGTCGTTCTCGGTGAGGCCGGGTAAGGCGCTATATAAATGCAGGTACCTTTCCCGAATAAGTCCTCTGCTTTTGTTTCCGAATCCCCAACAATTTTTTTAAATCTCGTTGCACTAAGGTTTGCTGCCAGCAGATGGTGGTGTTGCTCAGCCGATCCCTGGCACCAGATCTCCTGGGTCATTCACACTGAACTCCCGGGTCTCCCATTGTCCAAATCCAACAGTTCTTCAATCCAAATCCATCCGGATGCCAACACACAGATTGCAGACTGTGCATGACGTCTAATAATGGAATCCCCTGAGGTCTTCTTCTCTCATCCAGTGAACCAGGCACAATTATCCGAGCCACGTCTTCCGAACTCTACCCTCCTGGTCCGGTTCTATGAATCTTCACTGCCCCTTTCCCTGGCCCTTCCTACAATAGGATGCCCAGAACTCTGCCCTCCCATTCCTGCTCCCACTGTATAAATCGTCCCTCTGCTCCTCCACAGTCCCGAGTCTCTTGCCGCTAAGAAAAGATTCCGATTTGCCTTTCCTGATGCCCTCACCCCTCCCCACAGTGACAAAACCCTCGTCCACACTTTCGTCACCTCCAGCCTCGACTATTCCAAATTCCAAAGCTCTCCTGGCCGGCCTCCCGTCCTACCACCCTCCGTAAACTGGAGCTCGTACAAAACTCTGCTGCCTGTATCCTAACTCGCACCAAGTCCCGTTCACCCATCACCCCCTGTGCTCACTGATTTACACTGGCTCCCGGTCCAGGAACGCCTCGATTTAAAAATTCTCATCCTTCTGTTCAAAACCATCCCCGATTTTAATCGCTCCCCCATTGGCGGCCGTGCCTTCAGCTGCCTGGACTCTAAGCTCTGGAATCCCCTCCCTAAACCTCTCCTCTCTCTCCTCCTTTAAGACGCTCCTTAAAACCTACCTCTTTGACCAAGCTTTTAGTCACCTGTCCTAATATCTCCTTATGTGGCTCGGAGTCAATTTTCTATCTGATAATCGCTCCTGTGCATCACCTTGGGACGTCTTACTATGTTGAAGGTGCTATATAAATGCAGGTTGTTGTTGTTGTCGTTGTGTGCCCAGGGTGAGCTCTTACACACGGGATCAAACACTTGCCGTTTATTAAAGATTAAATGTTACACACTCACAGCCAAAGCCCAGATTACGAAGGAATCTTAGCCACGGCAGATATACTCACATTACAGCTCACCGGTCCAGATCTCTCCCTTCTCCGTCTCCCAAACCTCATATTACAAAGGTGCTGCTTTTAAGCTGAGCTAAAAGTTATGATGAACCTTTATAAAACACTGGTTCGGCCACAACTGGAGTATTGTGTCCAGTTCTGGGCACCGCACTTTAGGGAAGATGTGAAGGACTTAGAGAGGGTGCAGAGGAGATTTACTAGAATGATTCCAGGGATGAGGGTCTTTAGTTACGTGGGTAGACTGGAGAAGCTGGAGTTGTTCTCCTTGGAACAGAGACGGTTGCGAGGAGATTTGATCGAGGTGTTCAAAATCATGAAGGGTCTAGACAGAGTAGATAGAGAGAAACTGTTCCCATTGGCAGAAGGGTCAAGAACCAGAGGACATAGATTTAAGCTGATTGACAAAAGAACCAAAGGTGACATGAGGAAAATCTTTTTTACCCAGTGAGTGGTTGTGATCTGGAATGCACTGCCCGAGGGGGTGGTGGAGGCAGATTCAATCATGGCCTTCAAAAGGGAACTGGATAAGTACCTGAAAGGAAAAAAATGTGCAGGGCCACGGGGATAGGGCGGGGGAGTGGGGCTCGCTGGATTGCTCTTGCATAGAGCCGGCACGGACTCGATGGGCCGAATGGCCTCCCTCTGTGCTGTAACCTTTCGATGATTTCTATAAAAGGCCATTGCATCACCTCCTCCACGTTCTTCACTCTTGGTTTTACACTGGGTATTATTAGCCCAACACACCAAAGACTCAGAGAGACTCCACGCCACGTGGATCTCAGGACGTAACATAAACTGCCTTAACTCTTTACATGTAGGGAAAAGAATAAATATATCGATATATCCGTGAGAAGATCGGAAAAATCCAAGGCTATTTGAGACAGTCACAGCCTGACAGATGTGTTGAGTCTGTACAAATCGAGCCAGTCAGCTCTGTCTGCAGGTTCTTAAATTCCAGATTTTAACTACAGATCTAAAAATGAAGCAGTATTACTGGCACAGGGCCGATGGGTCGAACGGCCCCTCCGTCTCCACTGCCTGATTCTATGATTAGTGATTCTCTCGCGTAAAATGGATTTCTTAACTATTTCCCAGTCTTGGTCACGGACAGGGATTTTAACCGTTTAGCGAGGGGTTAAAACTCTGCCCTCCCTCTTTGTCTGGTTTGCAGCTTAGAAATTTCCAGATGTTCCGTTCAAAAACCCGACTGCCCGCAGCACAGCTGGCGAATGGAATAAAGAAACAACCTGCATTCATACAGCGACTTTCACAACCTCAAGACATCCCAAAGCGTTTCACAGCCAATGAAGTACTTTTTGAAGTGCAGTCACTGTTGTAATGCAGGAAACGCAATTTGCGCACAGCAAGATCCCACAAACAGCAATGTGATAATGATCAGATAATCTGTTTCAGTGAAGTTGGTTAAGGATAAATATTGGCCACAGGACACCGGGGAGAACTCCCCTGCTCGACTTCAAATACAGGCAAAGGGATGTTTCACATCCACCTGAGAGGGCAGACAGGGCCTCGGTTTAACGTCTCATCTGAAAGTCAGCACTCCCTCACGACTGACCCTCCGACAGTGCGGCGCTCCCTCACTACTGACCCTCCGACAGTGCGGCACTCCCTCAGTACTGACCCTCCGACAGTGCGGCGCTCCCTCAGTACTGACCATCCGACAGTGCGGCGCTCCCTCAGTACTGACCCTCCGACAGTGCGGCGCTCCCTCAGTACTGCCTCTCCGACAGTGCGGCGCTCCCTCAGTACTGACCCTCCGACAGTGCGGCGCTCCCTCAGTACGGACCCTCCGACAGTGCGGTGCTCCCTCAGTACTGACCCTCCGACAGTGCAGCACTCCCTCAGTAGTGCCCCTCCGACAGTGCAGCGCTCCCTCAATACTGACCCTCCGACAGGGCAGCGCTCCCTCAGTACTGACCCTCCCACAGTGCAGCGCTCCCTCAGTACTGACCCTCCGACAGTGCAGCGCTCCCTCAGTACTGACCCTCCGACAGTGCAGCGCTCCCTCAGTACTGACCCTCCGACAGTGCAGCACTCCCTCAGTACTGACCCTCCGACAGTGCAGCGCTCCCTCACTACTGACCCTACCACAGTGCAGCGCTCCCTCAGTAATGCCCCTCCGACAGTGCAGCACTCCCTCAGTAATGACCCTCCGACAGTGCAGCGCTCCCTCAGTACTGACCCTCCGACAGTGCGACGCTCCCTCAGTACCGACCCTCCGACAGTGCGGCGCTCCCTCAGTACTGACCCTCCGACAGTGCAGCGGTCCCTCAGTAGTGACCCTCCGACAGTGCAGCACTCCCTCAGTACCGACCCTCCGACAGTGCGGCGCTCCCTCAGCACTGACCCTCCGACAGTGCGGCGCTCCCTCAGTACAGACCCTCCGACAGTGCGGCGCTCCCTCAACACTGACCCGCCGACAGTGCGGCGCTCCCTCAGTACCGACCCTCCGACAGTGCAGCGCTCCCTCAGCACTGACCCTCCGACAGTGCGGCGCTCCCTCAGTACTGACCCTCCGACAGTGCGGCGCTCCCTCAGTACTGACCATCCGACAGTGCGGCGCTCCCTCAGTACTGACGGTCCGACAGTGCGGCGCTCCCTCAGTAATGCCTCTCCGACAGTGCGGCGCTCCCTCAGTACTGACCATCCGACAGTGCGGCGCTCCCTCAGTACCGACCCTCCGACAGTGCGGCGCTCCCTCAGTACCGACCCTCCGACAGTGCGGCGCTCCCTCAGTACCGACCCTCCGACAGTGCGGCGCTCCCTCAGTACTGACCCTCCGACAGTGCGGTGCTCCCTCAGTACCGACCCTCCGACAGTGCGGCGCTCCCTCAGCACTGACCCTCCGACAGTGCGGCGCTCCCTCAGTACCGACCCTCCGACAGTGCGGCGCTCCCTCAGTACCGACCCTCCGACAGTGCGGCGCTCCCTCAGCACCGACCCTCCGACAGTGCGGCGCTCCCTCAGTACCGACCCTCCGACAGTGCGGCGCTCCCTCAGCACTGACCCTCCGACAGTGCGGCGCTCCCTCAGTACTGACCCTCCGACAGTGCGGCGCTGCCTCAGTACTGACCCTCCGACAGTGCGGCGCTCCCTCAGCACTGACCCTCCGACAGTGCGGCGCTCCCTCAGTACCGACCCTCCGACAGTGCGGCGCTCCCTCAGTACTGACCCTCCGACAGTGCGGCGCTCCCTCAGTACCGACCCTCCGACAGTGCGGCGCTCCCTCAGCACCGACCCTCCGACAGTGCGGCGCTCCCTCAGTACCGACCCTCCGACAGTGCGGCGCTCCCTCAGCACTGACCCTCCGACAGTGCGGCGCTCCCTCAGTACCGACCCTCCGACAGTGCAGCGCTCCCTCAGCACTGACCCTCCGACAGTGCGGCGCTCCCTCAGTACCGACCCTCCGACAGTGCGGCGCTCCCTCAGTACTGACCATCCGACAGTGCGGCGCTCCCTCAGTACTGACCCTCCGACAGTGCGGCGCTCCCTCAGTACTGACCCTCCGACAGTGCAGCACTCCCTCAGTACTGACCCTCCGACAGTGCAGCGCTCCCTCTGTACTGACTCTCCGACAGTGCGGCGCTCCCTCAGTACTGACCATCCGACAGTGCGGCGCTCCCTCAGTACTGACCCTCCGACAGTGCGGCGCTCCCTCAGTACTGACCCTCCGACAGTGCGGCGCTCCCTCAGTACTGTCCCTCCGACAGTGCGGCGCTCCCTCAGTACTGACCCTCCGACAGTGCGGCGCTCCCTCAGTACTGCCCTGGGAGTGTCGGCCTAGATTATGGACTCAAGTCTCTGGAGTGGGACTTGAACCCACGACCTCCTGACTCAGAGGTGTAAGTGCTGCCACTGAGCCGGGGCCGAGTGATAAAAAGGCTGAGGTGTTTGTTTTTTTGTTGAATCAGTGCTTTTTCTTTTGTTGCGCTGATTGCTGCAGTGGGCAGAGGGCCTGGAGCTCAGCCTGGGATTAATTACAAGGAATCGATTGTAATGAGAACACTTCCCTCTGCAGAACCTGAGTCAGCAAGAACCACTCCAGGCAACAGGGAAGGGGGAGGGGAGACACAACTCCTTCTCCCGAGGACAGGACATCCCAGTGACATTCTGCGACAGGGCCCCACCACAGCTCTGCAAGGCCACAGACCGGGCCCTGAAACCAACCCCTAAAAACAGCACAACGCACCGCGGAGGCAGCGGGCTGAAGCTCCGGAGCCCGTCCCCCCAACGCACGCACCTGAACCAGCCCACAGACTCTGACAGAAACAGGCCTGGGAACAGGCCTCATCAAAAGGCCTGATATCTGAGGCCTGAAAATCTGGGGCCTGTCGTAATAACTGCGTGAGGAAACGCTGGACAGCTCACACACGGGCCCGGGAACAGGCCTTCTGAAGGAAAGGGCCTGGGAATCTGGGGCCCAAAAATCTGGGGCCTGTCCTAACACGCGCAGGAGCCAGCCTGCAACACCAGGCTCACAAACAGGCCTTAAGATGGAAGAGGATGCTATCAAACTGGGAGGGGCAGTGGGATCGGAGCAGGCAGCTCAGAAACTGCAGATTGAGAAGGCAGAAGTGAGGGAGATGACATTTAATACACACAAGTATTGCACATAGAAGGGAGACTTGGATCTCACACCATGGCTGGTGTTGAAATAGCTGAAGATAAAGCTGGAAGAGACCCTGGGGTCTGAGTAGATTCAACGCTCAACATGACCGACTGATGCAGCGCAGCAATCGATAAACCCAACTACAGTCAAACAGTAGGTTACAAGTCAAAGGAAGTCATCATCAAACCTCACTGTGCTCTGCTCAGACCCACCTTGAGTGCTGTGTCCAGTTCTGGTCAGACCCACCTTGAGCACTGTGTCCAGTTCTGCTCAGACCCACCTTGAGCACTGTGTCCAGTTCTGGTCAGACCCACCTTGAGCACTGTGTCCAGTTCTGGTCAGACCCACCTTGAGCACTGTGTCCAGTTCTGGTCACACCCACCTTGAGCACTGTGTCCAGTTCTGGTCAGACCCACCTTGAGCACTGTGTCCAGTTCTGGTCAGACCCACCTTGAGCACTGTGTCCAGTTCTGGTCAGACCCACCTTGAGCACTGTGTCCAGTTCTGGTCAGACCCACCTTGAGCACTGTGTCCAGTTCTGGTCACACCCACCTTGAGCACTGTGTCCAGTTCTGGTCAGACCCACCTTGAGCACAGTGTCCAGTTCTGGTCAGACTCACCTTGAGCACTGAGTCCAGTTTTTTTTTATTCATTCATGGGATGTGGACGTCGCTGGCGAGGCCGGCATTTATTGCCCATCCCTAATTGCCCTTGAGAAGGTGGTGATGAGCTGCCTTCTTGAACCGCTGCAGTCCGTGTGGTGAAGGTTCTCCCACAGTGCTGTTAGGAAGGGAGTTCCAGGATTTTGACCCAGCGACGATGAAGGAACGGCGATATATTTCCAAGTCGGGATGGTGTGTGACTTGGAGGGGAACGTGCAGGTGGTGTTGTTCCCATGTACCTGCTGCTCTTGTTCTTCTAGGTGGTAGAGGTCACGGGTTTGGGACGTGCTGTCGAAGAAGCCTTGGCGAGTTGCTTCAGTGCATCCTGTGGATGGTACACACTGCAGCCACTGTGCGCCAGTGGTGAAGGGAGTGAATGTTTACGGTGGTGGATGGGGTGCCAATCAAGCGGGCTGCTTTGTCCTGGATGGTGTCGAGCTTCTTGAGTGTTGTTGGAGCTGCACTCATCCAGGCAAGTGGAGAGTATTCCATCATACTCCTGACTTGTGCCTTGTAGATGGTGGAAAGCCTTTGGGGAGTCAGGAGGTGAGTCACTCGCCGCAGAATACCCAGCCTCTGACCTGCTCTCGTAGCCACAGTATTTATATGGCTGGTCCAGTTAAGTTTCTGGTCAATGGTGACCCCCAGGATGTTGATGGTGGGGGATTCGGCGATGGTAATGCCGTTGAATGTCAAGGGGAGGTGGTTAGACACTCTCTTGTTGGAGATGGTCATTGCCTGGCACTTGTCTGGCGCAAATGTTACTTGTCACTTATCAGCCCAAGCCTGGATGTTGTCCAGGTCTTGCTGCATGCGGGCATGGACAGCTTCATTATCTGAGGGGTTGCGAATGGAACTGAACACTGTGCAATCATCAGCGAACATCCCCATTTCTGACCTTATGATGGAGGGAAGGTCATTGATGAAGCAGCTGAAGATGGTTGGGCCTAGGACACTGCCCTGAGGAACTCCTGCAGCAATGTCCTGGGGCTGAGATGATTGGCCTCCAACAACCACTACCATCTTCCTTTGTGCTAGGTATGGCTCCAGCCACTGGAGAGTTTTCCCCCTGATTCCCATTGACTTCAATTTTACTAGGGCTCCTTGGTGCCACACTCGGTCAAATGCTGCCTTGATGTCAAGGGCAGTCACTCTCACCTCACCTCTGGAATTCAGCTCTTTTGTCCATGTTTGGACCAAGGCTGTAATGAGGTCTGGAGCCGAGTGGTCCTGGCGGATCCAAACTGAGCATCGGTGAGCAGGTTATTGGTGAGTAAGTGCCGCTTGATAGCACTGTCGACGACACCTTCCATCACTTTGCTGATGATTGAGAGTAGACTGATGGGGCGGTAATTGGCCGGATTGGATTTGTCCTGCTTTTTGTGGACAGGACATACCTAGGCAATTTTCCACATTGTCGGGTAGATGCCAGTGTTGTAGCTATACTGGAACAGCTTGGCTAGAGGCGCAGCTAGTTCTGGAGCACAAGACTTCAGAACTACAGCCGGGATGTTGTCGGGGCCCATAGCCTTTGCTGTATCCAGTGCACTCTGCCGTTTCTTGATATCAAGTGGATTGAATCGAATTGGCTGAAGACTGGTTTCTGTGATGGTGGGGATATCGGGAGGAGGCTGAGATGGATCATCCACTCGGCACTTCTGGCTGAAGATGGTTGCAAACGCTTCAGCCTTGTCTTTTGCACTTACGTGCTGGACTCCACCATCATTGAGGATGGGGATGATTACAGAGCCTCCTCCTCCCGTTAGTTGTTTAATTGTCCACCACCATTCATAACTGGATGTGGCAGGACTGCCGAGCTTTGATCTGATCCGTTGGTTGTGGAATCGCTTAGCTCTGTCTATAGCATGTTGCTTCCGCTGTTTAGCATGCATATAGTCCTGAGTTGTAGGTTCACCAGGTTGGCACCTCATTTTTAGGTACGCCTGGTGCTGTTCCTGGCATGCTCTTCTACACTCCTCATTGAACCAGGGTTGATCCCCTGGCTTGTTGGTAATGGTAGAGTGAGGAATATGCCGGGCATGAGGTTACAGATTGTGCTGGAATACAATTCTGCTGCTGATGGCCCACAGCGCCTCATGGATGCCCAGTTTTGAGCTGCCAGATCTGTTCTGAATCTATCCCATTTAGCACGGTGGTAGTGCCACACAACACGTTGGATGGTATACTCAGTGCGAAGACGGGACTTCGTCTCCATGAGGACTGTGCGGTGGTCACTCCTACCAATACTGTCATGGACAGATGCATCTGCGACAGGTAGATTGGTGAGGACGAGGTCAAGTAGGTTTTTCCCTTGTGTTGGTTCGCTCACCACCTGCCGCAGGCCCAGTCTGGCAGCATTGTCCTTCAGGACTCAGCCAGCTCGATCAGTGGTGGTGCTACCGAGCCACTCTTGGTGATGGACATTGAAGTCCCCCACCCAGAGTACATTCTGTGCCCTTGCTATCCTCAGTGCTTCCTCCAAGTGGTGCTCAACATGGAGGAGGGCTGATTCATCAGCTGAGGGAGGGCAGGAGGTTTCCTTGCCCATGTTTGACCTGATGCCATGAGATTTCATGGGGTCCAGAGTCAATGTTGAGGACTCCCAGGGCCATTCCCTCCTGACTGTATATCACTGTACCACCACCTCTGGTGGGTCTGTCCTGCCGGTGGGAGAGGACATACCCAGGGATGGTGATGGAAGAGTCTGGGACGTTGGCTGAAAGGTATGATTCTGTGAGTGTGGCTCTGTCAGGCTGTTGCTTGACTAGTCTGTGGGACAGCTCTCGCAATTTTGGCACAAGTCCCCAGATGTTCGTGAGGAGGACTTTGCAGGGTCGACTGGGCTTGGTTTGCCGTTGTCGTGTCCGGTGGTCCGTCTGGTTTTATTCTTATTATGACTTTTTTTAAGTGAGATTTTACAATTGAGTGGCTTGCGAGGCAATTTCAGAGGGCAATTAAGAATCAACCACTTTGCTGTGGGTTTGGAGTCACATTTAGGCCAGACCGGGTAAAGACGGCAGGTTTCCTTCCCTAAAGGGCATTAGTGAATCAGTTGGGTTTTTACGACAATCCGGTAGTTTCATGGCCACCATTACTGATACTAGTACTTTTTATTCCAGATTTTATTTAATTAATTGAATTTAAATTCCCCAGCTGCTGTGGTGAGATTTGAATTCATGACTCCTGATTATTAGTCCAGGCCTCTAGATTACTAGTTCTGGTCAGCCCCACCTTGAGCACTGTGTCCAGTTCTGGTCACACCCACCTTGAGCACTGTGTCCAGTTCTGGTCAGACCCACCTTGAGCGCTGTGTCCAGTTCTGGTCAGCCCCACCTTGAGCGCTGTGTTCAGTTCTGGTCAGACCCACCTTGAGCACTGTGTCCAGTTCTGGTCAGACCCACCTTGAGCACTGTGTCCAGTTCTGGTCAGACCCACCTTGAGCACTGTGTCCAGTTCTGGTCAGACCCACCTTGAGCACTGTGTCCAGTTCTGGTCAGACTCACCTTGAGCACTGTGTCCAGTTCTGGTCAGACTCACCTTGAGTACTGTGTCCAGTTCTGGTCAGACCCACCTTGAGCACTGCGTCCAGTTCTGGTCAGACTCACCTTGAGTGCTGTGTCCAGTTCTGGTCAGACTCACCTTGAGCACTGTGTCCAGTTCTGGTCAGACTCACCTTGAGCACTGTGTCCAGTTCTGGTCAGACCCACCTTGAGCACTGTGTCCAGTTCTGGTCAGACTCACCTTGAGTGCTGTGTCCAGTTCTGGTCAGACTCACCTTGAGCACTGTGTCCAGTTCTGGTCAGACTCACCTTGAGCACTGTGTCCAGTTCTGGTCAGACTCACCTTGAGTGCTGTGTCCAGTTCTGGTCACACCCACCTTGAGCACTGTGTCCAGTTCTGGTCAGACTCACCTTGAGTGCTGTGTCCAGTTCTGGTCAGACTCACCTTGAGTGCTGTGTCCAGTTCTGGTCAGACTCACCTTGAGCACTGAGTCCAGTTCTGGTCAGACTCACCTTGAGCACAGTGTCCAGTTCTGGTCAGACCCACCTTGAGTGCTGTGTCCAGTTCTGGTCAGACTCACCTTGAGCACTGTGTCCAGTTCTGGTCAGACTCACCTTGAGCACAGTGTCCAGTTCTGGTCAGACCCACCTTGAGTGCTGTGTCCAGTTCTGGTCAGACTCACCTTGAGCACTGTGTCCAGTTCTGGTCAGACTCACCTTGAGCACTGTGTCCAGTTCTGGTCAGACCCACCTTGAGCACTGTGTCCAGTTCTGGTCAGACTCACCTTGAGTGCTGTGTCCAGTTCTGGTCAGACTCACCTTGAGCACTGTGTCCAGTTCTGGTCAGACTCACCTTGAGCACTGTGTCCAGTTCTGGTCAGACTCACCTTGAGTGCTGTGTCCAGTTCTGGTCAGACTCACCTTGAGCACTGTGTCCAGTTCTGGTCAGACTCACCTTGAGCACTGTGTCCAGTTCTGGTCAGACTCACCTTGAGTGCTGTGTCCAGTTCTGGTCAGACCCACCTTGAGTGCTGTGTCCAGTTCTGGTCAGACTCACCTTGAGTGCTGTGTCCAGTTCTGGTCAGACCCACCTTGAGCACTGTGTCCAGTTCTGGTCAGACTCACCTTGAGTGCTGTGTCCAGTTCTGGTCAGACTCACCTTGAGCACTGTGTCCAGTTCTGGTCAGACTCACCTTGAGCACTGTGTCCAGTTCTGGTCAGACTCACCTTGAGCACTGTGTCCAGTTCTGGTCAGACCCACCTTGAGCACTGTGTCCAGTTCTGGTCAGACCCACCTTGAGTGCTGTGTCCAGTTCTGGTCAGACTCACCTTGAGCACTGTGTCCAGTTCTGGTCAGACTCACCTTGAGCACAGTGTCCAGTTCTGGTCAGACCCACCTTGAGCGCTGTGTCCAGTTCTGGTCTCTAAGGCACAAGGGAGATATTCAATTGCTGGAGGCAGTGCAGAGAAGAGCCAGGAGGCTGTTCCCCAGGGTCAGGGGTTGGGGTTATGAGGAAAGCCTGGAGAAATTTGGGCTATTCAGTTTGGAAAGGAAGTGTGTGAGGTGATATAACAGCGGTAAATGGTATGGGAGTGGTAAACCAGAATATTATTTTATATTAAATAGCGAGAGTAGGATTAGGGACCACAGGGTCAAACTGGAAAAAGGTAAATTTAGGAATTTAGTCACACACAGAATGATCGACACGTGGAATGGACAAACAGATAGAACAGTGGAGGAAGAAACAATGGATCATTTCAGTAACAATTCGATGCTGCAATGGGGAAAGTGTAGAGTCTCTCTGGACAGGTGGATTAAGATGGGCCGAATTGACACCCTGATTACAGTGCTCTGGGAAAATAGCAGGGGAGTGGGACTAATGGGACAGCTCTTTCAAAGAGCCGGCACAGGCACGATGGGCCGAATGGCCTCATTCCTTACTGTACGATTCCACGATTCCTGTGTCACAACAGTGACGACACTTCATTGGCTGTAAAGCGCTTTGGGATGTCCTGAGGTTGTGAAAGGCGCTATATAAATGCAAGTCTGTCTTTCCAGCCCTGCCCTCTGACCGATGCGATTGGTTTTAAAGGAGCTCGTGTGTGGGGCACTGAGACTAACCTGGCAGTGAGCTGCGGTTATTATCCCGGCTTCACCCCTCTCCACTCTGGCAGTCCCAAATCAGAAACCATCCCCACAAAGCTGGCCGCCCCTCCTCCCCCCGCATCTGATCACAGCCTCTGACACCATTGGATTGGTTCTTACCGGCAACCTCCAATCACCACATCAAAAACTGAAACTGATTTTCCTTCTGAAACACGATCGTCCGTTTAGAAAAGTCACGAGGAGCCGAGATCCGGGCACTAGAATTAATAGGCAAAGAAAAAGGTCACCACAAGATGTGCCCAACACCTCACCATATCCCCCTTCCCCCTCACCATATCCCCCAACCACTCTCACCATATCCCCCACACCCCCTCACCATATCCCCCATCCCCCTCACCATATGCCCCACCACCCCCAAACCATATCCCCCAACCCCCTTCACCATAACCCCCAAACCCCCCCTCACCATATCCCCCAACCCCCCTCACCATATCCCCCCACCTCCCCTCACCATATCCCCCAACCCCCCTCACCATATCGCTCAATCCCCCCTCACCATATCCCCCAACCCCCCTCACCAGATCCCCCCACCTCCCCTCACCATATCCCCCATCCCCCTCACCATATCCCCCAATCCCCCCTCACCATATCCCTCAATCCCCCCTCACCACATCCCGCATCCACCTCACCATATCCCCCAACCCCCCTCACCATATCCCTCAATCACCCTCACCATATCCCCCAACCCCCCCCTCACCAAATCCCTCAATCCCCCCCTCACCATATCCCTCAATCCCCCCTCACCATATCCAAACCCCTCACCATAACCCCCAACCCCCCTCACCATAACCCCCAACCCCCCTCACCATATCCACCAACCCCCCTCACCATATCCACCAACCCCCCTCACCATATCCCCAAATCCCCCTCACCATATCCCTCAATCCCCCCTCACCATAACCCCCAACCCCCCTCACCATAACCCCCAACCCCCCTCACCATATCCACCAACCCCCCTCACCATATCCCCAAATCCCCCTCACCATATCCCTCAATCCCCCCTCACCATATCCCCCAACCCCTTCACCATATCCCCCAATCCCCCAATCCCCCTCACCATATCCCTCAATTACCCTCACCATATCCCTCAATCCCACCTCACCATATCCACCAACCCCCTCACCATATCCCCACCCCCCCTCACCATATCCCCCAATCCCCCCTCACCATATCCCCCAACCCCCCTCACCATATCCCCCAATCCACCCTCACCAAATTCGCCAACCCCCTCACCATATCCCCCACCCCCCTCACCATATCCCCTAACCCCCTCACGATATCCCCCAACCCCCCCTCACCATATCCCTCAATCCCCCCTCACCATATCCGCCAACCCCCCTCACCATATCCCCAATACCCCTCACCATATCCCCGAACCCCTTCACCATATCCCTCAACACAACCCTCACCATATCCCCCAACACCCCCCTCACCATATCCCCCAACCCCCCTCACCATATCCCCCAACACCCCCCTCACCATATCCCCCAATACTCCCTCACCATATCCCCCAATCCCCCCTCACCATATCCCCCAATACCCCCTCACCATATTCCCCAACACCCCCCTCACCATATCCCCCAACACCCCCCTCACCATATCCCCCAACCCCCCTCACCATAACCCCCAACCCCCCTCACCATATCCCCCAACACCCCCCTCACCATATCCCTCAATTCCCCCTCACCATATCCCCCAACCCCCCTCACCATATCCCTCAATCACCCCACACCATATCCCTCAATCCCGCTCACCATATCCCTCAATCCCCCCTCACCATACCCCTCAGTCCCCCCTCACCATATCCCGCAATCCCTCTCACCATATCCCTCAATCCCCCTCACCACATCCCTCAATCCCCTCTCACCATATCCCTCAATCCCCCCTCACCATATACCTCAATCTCCCCTCACCATATCCCTCAATCCCCTCTCACCATATCCCTCAATCCCCTCTCACCATATCCCTCAATCCCCTCTCACCATATCCCTCAATCCCCCCTCACCATATCCCTCAATCCCCTCTCACCATATCCCTCAATCCCCTCTCACCATATCCCTTAATCCCCTCTCACCATATCCCTCAATCCCCCCTCACCATATCCCTCAATCCCCCCTCACCATATCCCCCAACCCCCCTCACCATATCCCCCAACCCCCCTCACCATATCCCCCAACACCCCCCTCACCATATCCCCCAATCCCCCCTCAAAATATACGCCAAATCCCCACTCACTATATCCCCCAATCGCCCCTCACCATATCCCCCAATCCCCCTCTCACCATATCCCTCAACCCCATCACCATATCCCCCAATCCCCCCTCACCAAATCCCCCAACACCCTCACCATATCCCCCAACACCCCCCTCACCATATCCCCCATCACCCCCCTCACCATATCCCCCAGCCCCCTCACCATATCCCCCAACACCCCACTCACCATATCCCTCAATTCCACCCTTACCAGATCCCCCAACCCCTCTGACCATATCCCTTAATTCCCCCTCACCATATACACCAACCCCTCTCACCATATCCATCAATCCCCCCACCATATCCTTCAATCCCTCTCATCATATCCCTCAATCCCCCCTCACCATATCCCTCAGTCCCTCTCACCATGTCCCTCATCCCCCTCACCATATCCCTCAATCCCCCCTCACCATATCCCTCAAACCCATCTCACCATATCCCTCAATCCCCCCTCAACATATCCCTCAATCCCCCCTCACCATATCCCTCAATCCCCTCTCACCATATCCCTCAATCCCCTCTCACCATATCCCTCAATCCCCCCTCACCATATCCCTCAATCCACCCTCACCATATCCCTCAATCCACCCGCACCATATCCCTCAATCCCCTCCCACCATATCCCTCAATCACTCCTCACCATATCACTCAATCCCATCTCACCATATCTCTCAATCCCTCCTCACCATATCCCTCAATCACTCCTCACCATATCCCTCAATCCCTCCTCACCATATCCCTCAATTCCCTCTCACCATATCCCTCAATCCCTCTCACAATATCCCTCAATCACTCCTCACCATATCCCTCAATCCCCCCTCACCATATCCCTCAATCCCCCCTCACCAAATCCCTCAATCCCTCCTCACCATATCCCTCAATCACTCCTCACCATGTCCCTCAATCCCCCCTCACCATATCCCTCAATCCCTCCTCACCATATCCCTCAATCCCCTCTCACCATATCCCTCAATCCCCTCTCACCATATCCCTCAATCCCTCTCACCATATCCCCCAACCCCCCTCACCATATCCCCAACCCCCCTCAAGATATCCCCCAACACCCCCCTCACCATATCCCCCAACACCCACCTCACCATATCCCCCAACACCCCCCTCACCATAACCCCCAACCCCCCTCACCATATCCCCCAACCCCCCTCACCATATCCCCCAACACCCCTCACCATATCCCCAAACACCCCCCTCACCATATCCCCCAAACCCCCTCACCATATCCCCAAACTCCTCTCACCATATCCCTCAATTCCCCCCTCACCATATCCCCCATCCCCTCTGACCATATCCCTCAATTCCCCCTCACCATATCCCCCAACCCCTCTCACCATATCCTTCAATCCCCCCACACCATATCCCTCAATCCCTCTCACCATATCCCTCAATCCCCCCTCACCATATCCCTCAATCCCCTCTCACCATATCCCTCAATCCCCTCTCACCATATCCCACAATCCCCTCACCATATCCCTCAATCCCCCCTCACCATATCCCTCAATCCCCCTCACCATATCCCTCAATCACCTCTCACCATATCCCTCAATCACTCGTCACCATATCCCTCAATCCCCCCTCACCATATCCCCCAACCCCCCTCACCATATCCCCCAACCCCCCTCACCATATCCCCCAACACCCCCCTCACCATATCCCCCAATCCACCCTCAAAATATATGCCAAATCCCCACTCACTATATCCCCCAATCCCCCCTCACCATATCCCCCAATCCCCCTCTCACCATATCCCTCAACCCCATCACCATATCCCCCAATCCCCCCTCACCAAATCCCCCAACACCCTCACCATATCCCCCAACACCCCCCTCACCATATCCCCCATCACCCCCCTCACCATATCCCCCAGCCCCTTCACCATATCCCCCAACACTCCACTCACCATATCCCTCAAGTCCACCCTTACCAGATCCCCCAACCCCTCTGACCATATCCCTTAATTCCCCCTCACCATATACACCAACCCCTCTCACCATATCCATCAATCCCCCCACCATATCCTTCAATCCCTCTCATCATATCCCTCAATCCCCCCTCACCATATCCCTCAGTCCCTCTCACCATATCCCTCAATCCCCCTCACCATATCCCTCAACCCCCCCTCACCATATCCCTCAATCCCCCCTCACCATATCCCTCAATCCACCCTCACCATATCCCTCAATCCACCGCACCATATCCCTCAATCCCCTCCCACCATATCCCTCAATCACTCCTCACCATATCACTCAATCCCATCTCACCATATCTCTCAATCCCTCCTCACCATATCCCTCAATCACTCCTCACCATATCCCTCAATCCCTCCTCACCATATCCCTCAATTCCCTCTCACCATATCCCTCAATCCCTCTCACAATATCCCTCAATCACTCCTCACCATATCCCTCAATCCCCCCTCACCATATCCCTCAATCCCCCCTCACCAAATCCCTCAATCCCTCCTCACCATATCCCTCAATCACTCCTCACCATGTCCCTCAATCCCCCCTCACCATATCCCTCAATCCCTCCTCACCATATCCCTCAATCCCCTCTCACCATATCCCTCAATCCCCTCTCACCATATCCCTCAATCCCTCTCACCATATCCCCCAACCCCCCTCACCATATCCCCAACCCCCCTCAAGATATCCCCCAACACCCCCCTCACCATATCCCCCAATCCTCGCCTCATCATATCCCCCAAAAGCCCCCTCACCATATCCCCCAACACCCTCACCATATCCCCCAACACCCCCCTCACCATATCCCCCAACACCCACCTCACCATATCCCCCAACACCCCCCTCACCATAACCCCCAACCCCCCTCACCATATCCCCCAACCCCCCTCACCATATCCCCCAACACCCCTCACCATATCCCCAAACACCCCCCTCACCATATCCCCCAAACCCCCTCACCATATCCCCAAACTCCTCTCACCATATCCCTCAATTCCCCCCTCACCATATCCCCCATCCCCTCTGACCATATCCCTCAATTCCCCCTCACCATATCCCCCAACCCCTCTCACCATATCCTTCAATCCCCCCACACCATATCCCTCAATCCCTCTCACCATATCCCTCAATCCCCCCTCACCATATCCCTCAATCCCCTCTCACCATATCCCTCAATCCCCTCTCACCATATCCCACAATCCCCTCACCATATCCCTCAATCCCCCCTCACCATATCCCTCAATCCCCCTCACCATATCCCTCAATCCCCTCTCACCATATCCCTCAATCACTCGTCACCATATCCCTCAATCCCCCCTCACCATATCCCCCAACCCCCCTCACCATATCCCCCAACCCCCCTCACCATATCCCCCAACACCCCCCTCACCATATCCCCCAATCCCCCCTCAAAATATACGCCAAATCCCCACTCACTATATCCCCCAATCCCCCCTCACCATATCCCCCAATCCCCCTCTCACCATATCCCTCAACCCCATCACCATATCCCCCAATCCCCCCTCACCAAATCCCCCAACACCCTCACCATATCCCCCAACACCCCCCTCACCATATCCCCCATCACCCCCCTCACCATATCCCCCAGCCCCCTCACCATATCCCCCAACACCCCACTCACCATATCCCTCAATTCCACCCTTACCAGATCCCCCAACCCCTCTGACCATATCTCTTAATTCCCCCTCACCATATACACCAACCCCTCTCACCATATCCATCAATCCCCCCACCATATCCTTCAATCCCTCTCATCATATCCCTCAATCCCCCCTCACCATATCCCTCAGTCCCTCTCACCATGTCCCTCATCCCCCTCACCATATCCCTCAATCCCCCCTCACCATATCCCTCAAACCCATCTCACCATATCCCTCAATCCCCCCTCAACATATCCCTCAATCCCCCCTCACCATATCCCTCAATCCCCTCTCACCATATCCCTCAATCCCCTCTCACCATATCCCTCAATCCCCCCTCACCATATCCCTCAATCCACCCTCACCATATCCCTCAATCCACCCGCACCATATCCCTCAATCCCCTCCCACCATATCCCTCAATCACTCCTCACCATATCACTCAATCCCATCTCACCATATCTCTCAATCCCTCCTCACCATATCCCTCAATCACTCCTCACCATATCCCTCAATCCCTCCTCACCATATCCCTCAATTCCCTCTCACCATATCCCTCAATCCCTCTCACAATATCCCACAATCACTCCTCACCATATCCCTCAATCCCCCCTCACCATATCCCTCAATCCCCCCTCACCAAATCCCTCAATCCCTCCTCACCATATCCCTCAATCACTCCTCACCATGTCCCTCAATCCCCCCTCACCATATCCCTCAATCCCTCCTCACCATATCCCTCAATCCCCTCTCACCATATCCCTCAATCCCCCCTCACCATATCCCCAACCCCCCTCAAGATATCCCCCAACACCCCCCTCACCATATCCCCCAATCCTCGCCTCATCATATCCCCCAAAAGCCCCCTCACCATATCCCCCAACACCCTCACCATATCCCCCAACACCCCCCTCACCATATCCCCCAACACCCACCTCACCATATCCCCCAACACCCCCCTCACCATAACCCCCAACCCCCCTCACCATATCCCCCAACCCCCCTCACCATATCCCCCAACACCCCTCACCATATCCCCAAACACCCCCCTCACCATATCCCCCAAACCCCCTCACCATATCCCCAAACTCCTCTCACCATATCCCTCAATTCCCCCCTCACCATATCCCCCATCCCCTCTGACCATATCCCTCAATTCCCCCTCACCATATCCCCCAACCCCTCTCACCATATCCTTCAATCCCCCCACACCATATCCCTCAATCCCTCTCACCATATCCCTCAATCCCCCCTCACCATATCCCTCAATCCCCTCTCACCATATCCCTCAATCCCCTCTCACCATATCCCTCAATCCCCCCTCACCATATCCCTCAATCCCCCTCACCATATCCCTCAATCCCCTCTCACCATATCCCTCAATCACTCGTCACCATATCCCTCAATCCCCCCTCACCATATCCCCCAACCCCCCTCACCATATCCCCCAACCCCCCTCACCATATCCCCCAACACCCCCCTCACCATATCCCCCAATCCACCCTCAAAATATATGCCAAATCCCCACTCACTATATCCCCCAATCCCCCCTCACCATATCCCCCAATCCCCCTCTCACCATATCCCTCAACCCCATCACCATATCCCCCAATCCCCCCTCACCAAATCCCCCAACACCCTCACCATATCCCCCAACACCCCCCTCACCATATCCCCCATCACCCCCCTCACCATATCCCCCAGCCCCCTCACCATATCCCCCAACACCCCACTCACCATATCCCTCAATTCCACCCTTACCAGATCCCCCAACCCCTCTGACCATATCCCTTAATTCCCCCTCACCATATACACCAACCCCTCTCACCATATCCATCAATCCCCCCACCATATCCTTCAATCCCTCTCATCATATCCCTCAATCCCCCCTCACCATATCCCTCAGTCCCTCTCACCATATCCCTCAATCCCCCTCACCATATCCCTCAATCCCCCCTCACCATATCCCTCAATCCCCCCTCACCATATCCCTCAATCCACCCTCACCATATCCCTCAATCCACCCGCACCATATCCCTCAATCCCCTCCCACCATATCCCTCAATCACTCCTCACCATATCACTCAATCCCATCTCACCATATCTCTCAATCCCTCCTCACCATATCCCTCAATCACTCCTCACCATATCCCTCAATCCCTCCTCACCATATCCCTCAATTCCCTCTCACCATATCCCTCAATCCCTCTCACAATATCCCTCAATCACTCCTCACCATATCCCTCAATACCCCCTCACCATATCCCTCAATCCCCCCTCACCAAATCCCTCAATCCCTCCTCACCATATCCCTCAATCACTCCTCACCATGTCCCTCAATCCCCCCTCACCATATCCCTCAATCCCTCCTCACCATATCCCTCAGTACTGAGGGAGCGCCGCACTGTCGGAGGGTCGGCACTGTCGGAGGGTCGGCACTGAGGGAGCGCCGCACTGTCGGTACTGAGGGAGAGCCGCACTGTCGGAGGGTCGGTACTGAGGGAGCGCCGCACTGTCGGAGGGTCGGTGCTGAGGGATCGCCTCACTGTCGGAGGGGCGGTACTGAGGGAGCGCCGCACTGTCGGAGGGTCGGCACTGAGGGAGTGCGGCACTGTCGGAGGGTCAGTACTGAGGGAGCGCCGCACTGTCGGAGGGTCGGTACTGAGGGAGCGCCGCGCTGTCGGAGGGTCGGCACTGAGGGAGTGCCGCACTGTCGGAGGGTCAGCACTGAGGGAGCGCCGCACTGTCGGAGGGTCGGCACTGAGGGAGTGCCGCACTGTCGGAGGGTCGGCACTGAGGGAGCGCCGCACTGTCGGTACTGAGGGAGAGCCGCACTGTCGGAGGGTCGGTACTGAGGGAGAGTCGCACTGTCGGAGGGTCGGTACTGAGGGAGCGCCGCACTGTCGGAGGGTCGGCACTGAGGGAGCGCCGCACTGTCGGAGGGTCGGTACTGAGGGAGCGCCGCACTGTCGGAGGGTCGGCACTGAGGGAGCGCCGCACTGTCGGAGGGTCGGTACTGAGGGAGTGCCGCACTGTCGGAGGGTCGGTACTGAGGGAGCGCCGCACTGTCGGAGGGTCGGTACTGAGGGAGCGCCGCACTGTCGGAGGGTCGGTACTGAGGGAGCGCCGCACTGTCGGAGGGTCGGCACTGAGGGAGCGCCGCACTGTCGGAGGGTCGGCACTGAGGGAGCGCCGCACTGTCGGAGGGTCGGCACTGAGGGAGCGCCGCACTGTCGGAGGGTCGGTACTGAGGGAGCGCCGCACTGTCGGAGGGTCGGTACTGAGGGAGCGCCGCACTGTCGGAGGGTCGGTACTGAGGGAGCGCCGCACTGTCGGAGGGTCAGTACTGAGGGAGCGCCGCACTGTCGGAGGGTCAGTACTGAGGGAGCGCCGCACTGTCGGTACTGAGGGAGCGCCGCACTGTCGGAGGGTCGGCACTGAGGGAGCGCCGCACTGTCGGAGGGTCGGCACTGAGGGAGCGCCGCACTGTCGGAGGGTCGGCACTGAGGGAGCGCCGCACTGTCGGAGGGTCGGCACTGAGGGAGCGCCGCACTGTCGGAGGGGCGGTACTGAGGGAGCGCCGCACTGTCGGAGGGTCGGTGCTGAGGGAGCGCCGCACTGTCGGAGGGACGGTACTGAGGGAGCGCCGCACTGTCGGAGGGTCGGCACTGAGGGAGCGCCGCACTGTCGGAGGGTCAGTACTGAGGGAGTGCGGCACTGTCGGAGGGTCGGTACTGAGGGAGCGCCGCACTGTCGGAGGGTCGGTACTGAGGGAGCGCCGCGCTGTCGGAGGGTCGGCACTGAGGGAGTGCCGCACTGTCGGAGGGTCAGTACTGAGGGAGCGCCGCACTGTCGGAGGGTCGGCACTGTCGGAGGGTCGGCACTGAGGGAGCGCCGCACTGTCGGTACTGAGGGAGAGCCGCACTGTCGGAGGGTCGGTACTGAGGGAGCGCCGCACTGTCGGAGGGTCGGTGCTGAGGGATCGCCTCACTGTCGGAGGGGCGGTACTGAGGGAGCGCCGCACTGTCGGAGGGTCGGCACTGAGGGAGTGCGGCACTGTCGGAGGGTCAGTACTGAGGGAGCGCCGCACTGTCGGAGGGTCGGTACTGAGGGAGCGCCGCGCTGTCGGAGGGTCGGCACTGAGGGAGTGCCGCACTGTCGGAGGGTCAGTACTGAGGGAGCGCCGCACTGTCGGAGGGTCGGCACTGAGGGAGTGCCGCACTGTCGGAGGGTCGGCACTGAGGGAGCGCCGCACTGTCGGTACTGAGGGAGAGCCGCACTGTCGGAGGGTCGGTACTGAGGGAGAGTCGCACTGTCGGAGGGTCGGTACTGAGGGAGCGCCGCACTGTCGGAGGGTCGGCACTGAGGGAGCGCCGCACTGTCGGAGGGTCGGCACTGAGGGAGCGCCGCACTGTCGGAGGGTCGGCACTGAGGGAGCGCCGCACTGTCGGAGGGTCGGCACTGAGGGAGCGCCGCACTGTCGGAGGGTCGGTACTGAGGGAGCGCCGCACTGTCGGAGGGTCGGCACTGAGGGAGCGCCGCACTGTCGGAGGGTCGGCACTGAGGGAGCGCCGCACTGTCGGAGGGTCGGCACTGAGGGAGCGCCGCACTGTCGGAGGGTCGGCACTGAGGGAGCGCCGCACTGTCGGAGGGTCGGCACTGAGGGAGCGCCGCACTGTCGGAGGGTCGGCACTGAGGGAGCGCCGCACTGTCGGAGGGTCGGCACTGAGGGAGCGCCGCTACTGAGGGAGCGCCGCACTGTCGGAGGGTCGGTACTGAGGGAGCGCCGCACTGTCGGAGGGTCAGTACTGAGGGAGCGCCGCACTGTCGGAGGGTCAGTACTGAGGGAGCGCCGCACTGTCGGAGGGTCAGTACTGAGGGAGCGCCGCACTGTCGGTACTGAGGGAGCGCCGCACTGTCAGTACTGAGGGAGCGCCGCACTGTCGGAGGGTCGGCACTGAGGGAGCGCCGCACTGTCAGTACTGAGGGAGCGCCGCACTGTCGGAGGGTCAGTACTGAGGGAGTACTGCACTGTCGGAGGGTCAGTACTGAGGGAGTGCCGCACTGTCGGAGGGTCAGTACTGAGGGAGCGCTGCACTGTCGGAGGGTCAGTACTGAGGGAGCGCCGCACTGTCGGAGGGTCAGTACTGAGGGAGCGCCGCACTGTCGGAGGGTCGGTACTGAGGGAGCGCCGCACTGTCAGTACTGAGGGAGCGCCGCACTGTCGGAGGGTCGGCACTGAGGGAGCGCCGCACTGTCGGAGGGTCGGCACTGAGGGAGCGCCGCACTGTCGGAGGGTCGGCACTGAGGGAGCGCC
This sequence comes from Heptranchias perlo, assembly GCF_035084215.1. Taxonomy (NCBI): domain Eukaryota; kingdom Metazoa; phylum Chordata; class Chondrichthyes; order Hexanchiformes; family Hexanchidae; genus Heptranchias; species Heptranchias perlo. Next base: position 3,489,668 of record NC_090325.1, on the reverse strand, counting down.
GCACTGTCGGAGGGGCGGCACTGAGGGAGCGCCGCACTGTCGGAGGGTCGGCACTGAGGGAGCGCCGCACTGTCGGAGGGTCGGCACTGAGGGAGCGCCGCACTGTCGGAGGGTCGGTACTGAGGGAGCGCCGCACTGTCGGAGGGTCGGCACTGAGGGAGCGCCGCACTGTCGGAGGGTCGGCACTGAGGGAGCGCCGCACTGTCGGAGGGTCGGCACTGAGGGAGCGCTGCACTGTCGGAGGGTCGGCACTGAGGGAGCGCCGCACTGTCGGAGGGTCGGCACTGAGGGAGCGCCGCACTGACATTCCCCACCACCCCCTCAGACACAGGGTGGGGGCGGGGGGGTTCGGGCCTGTTCTCCCCACCTCTCTCCAGCCGTTGCCCGGGAACGCCACGCGCTCACGAGCATCGGCCCCGCCCCTCGACCAAAACCCCGCCCACGGGCATAGGCCCCACCCCATGGCCAAAAACCCCGCCCACTGGCATAGGCCCCACCCCATGGCCAAAAACCCCGCCCATAGCAACAGGCCCCGCCCCCGGGCCCCCATTGCCCCCCCCCCCCGGCGGTGTGTGTTGAGGAGTGGAGTCCGACCTCCTGCTGTTTCCTGTCGGTAAGAAGAGCGGCAAAAGGGAGTTTGATTTTGGTAATATTTTTATTGTTTGCAGGATGAAGTGTTGATTATAATTTAATGTATTCAGTTGATGCAAATAATGTGGAACATCAGAGCGCTCGGTTCACCCACACTCACACCACCATAACCCGCTCACCGGTCCCAGAGCACAGAGACAGCGAGAGGATCACACACCGAGAGTCGCAGCATGGCCGCTCCCTGGGCCCTCCGACAGTCTCTAATGGCCGGGAGGCGGGGGGGGGGTGTTGGGTGTCACACTACCCCAGTTCCTCAGCTCCCCATACCCCTCCCCCAACCCCCCTAATCCCCAGCTCCCCTAACCCCTCCCCCAGTTCCCATCCTCAGCTTCCCTAACCCCTCCCCCAGTTCCCATCCTCAGCTCCCCTAACCCCTCCCCCAGTTCCCATCCTCAGCTCCCCTAACCCCTCCCCCAGCTCCCCTAACCCCTCCCCCAGTTCCCATCCTCAGCTCCCCTAATCCCTCCCCCAGCTCCCCTAATCCCTTCCCCAGCTCCCCTAACCCCTCCCCCAGCTCCCCTAACCCCTCCCCCAGTTCCCATCCTCAGCTCCCCTAATCCCTTCCCCAGCTCCCCTAATCCCTTCCCCAGCTCCCCTAACCCCTCCCCCAGCTCCCCTAACCCCATCCCCCAGCTCCCCTAACCCCATCCCCCAGCTCCCCTAACCCCATCCCCAGCTCCCCTAACCCCACCCCATCCTGCTCCTACTGCGATTGTTTGCGACTTGGATTTGAGGAGACACACTGGTGATTCCTAATCTCCCTCACCCCACCCCGATCCAGGGGCAAGTGGTCCCTTTGGGGGTGGGTTCGAATCGCTGGGGGGAGGGGGGGAATAACGGGAGGTTAATCCGCTCCTGCCCCCCCCCCCTACACCCCAACCCAGGTTAAATTTCAACCCCAGGTTCTGGAGAGAGCTCTTCCTGTTCGTCTCAGTTGCCAGAATATCCCAATCTACACCCCCAGACTGTCCTTTCCCAGCACATGGGAACAGGAGTAGGCCATTCAGCCCCTCATGCCCGCTCCGCCATTTGATAAGATCATGGCTGATCTGTGATCTAACTCCATATACCTGCCTTTGGCCCATATCCCTTAATACCTTTGATTGCCAAAGAGATTTAAAATTAGCAATTGAGCTAGTATCAATTGCCGTTTGCGGAAGAGAGTTCCAAACTTCGACCACCCATCCCAGTTAGTTTTTTTTTTAGGGACCACAGTGACATTTGAACGTCAGACTTGCAGAGATAGGAGATTGTCTGAAGAGATCCTGTGTGTTCGCACTGTGGTGGGGGGGTCCTCTGGTCTCCACTCGCATTGCGGGGGGTTAATCTGATCCGCTGTGAACCCACTCTGGCAGCGCCGTGGCGACAGTCATCATTAACCAGACGGGCGCTACTGGCCGATAGCGCTCAGACAGCACGGCTGCTGCCGGCCGTGTGGGATATCAGAGTGTTCTGAAGGCAGCTCTTCAACTGGGAGAGGCTGCGCATGGAAATCCTAGGTTCCAGATATTCTGGGTGGGATTTACAATTAATCATCAAATCTGCCCAAAATCTCACCCGCATTGTTTGAAATCTGTTCGATTCTGAGGCACGGGGATAGTCTCACCGCTCACCGTGCTCTGGGATCACTGCTCCTTGTCGGGGAAGTACAGCATGGGTTAGACTGACTGCACTGATTGCAAGGTCAGTCTCAAGCCTCCCAGATCGCGCACACAGCATCAGCACCTCACCGCTGTGTGAAGTCAGTCTCTTGTGTGACAGTTGTCTGAGCCTGTATGCGTCTCAAGTCTGTCTGTCTCTCTCTGTTTGTCTGTTTCTGACTCTCCATGTTTCTCTTTCTCTGGCTGTCTTCCTGCATCTCTCCATCTGTCTGTCTGTCAGCCTCCCTGTCCCTGTCGAATCCTCCCAGCCTCTAACGCTGAGGCTGCAGCGCACACTGACTCTGCGCTGCCTGCAATCCTCCCACGGTCCCAGCTCCTCCCTGTGGGATCATCGGTCTCTGATCCTGGGGCCCTGCGCTGCTCCTTTCTCTGCTTTTAACAGCACCACTTGAACACGTTTGAAATACCAGCCCATGAAACACAGCCCCCTCGCACTGTGTGGGACGAGCTTGTGTTCCCGATGATTCATTTGAAAGAAAATGGCACCGGTCAGTTTGGAGAAATTGGGCCTTGCCTGCGATACACTTTCTCACGCACGGAAAACGACGGCGACAAGAGCAGGCTCTGCCGCCATGGTGAGCTCGCACAATCGGACGGTGCCAGGCAAGCGATGAAGAGCCGAGCAGAGTGCACGCTGGGATAGTCAAGGCCTGATTCCAAGATGGCCGCCCTAGCAACGATAAGTCAGGATCCAGATCTTCAGTCACTCTATTCTCCACTGACTTAAAAAAAATTAAGTTGCAGTGCTCTTTAAAGAAGGAGCTAATCCCTTAAATGGGACTGAAAGCTGGGCAGTGAATGGTTATCGGGAGCCTGGGCCCACTTGTCCTCACTCTCCACCCACCCTGCTTCACCTCAGCCTGAAGTGAGACGGCACCATCGCACACTCAACTCACAAGTGGTAACGGCCTCGAGCACGGTCAAGAGATACAAAGCAACATGATTACCTGGGGCTCCCCAGCCTCCAAGGAGACATCCCTGAGGGGACCTTAGGGAGAACTGTGGGATAGGGAAGAGGAAAAGATGGAACAACGCTTTCAGATGTGAGAGGGCACAGGGTCAAGGTGTGAGGGGTGAGTGTAGGACACAGCGAGAAGGCTTCCTTCACACTGTTGGAACGGGGGATACCAGGAAGGGTGGGTGAGCTCATTTAATAAACAGTGAGGGTGTAGTGGGGAGACGGGAGGGTTGATTTTCAGGAAGGACAAGATCAAATGGGTCAAATAATTTTCTTCACCTGAACCAACCTTGTTTCAAGGTCTTGGATCCGATTAGAATTTGCTGGCCTCCTCCGTGTTTTTATAATTGCACACGTGTACCCATATGTGTACATGAGTGCACACATGAATACGTATTGTATGCCTGTGTTTAGACAGGTGTACAGATGTTTTTACACATGTTTAAATGAGTGTGCACACGGATGCATTAACATGTACATGTGTAAACGCCTGAATTGTTTGATTATGTCAGGGTTGGAGAGTTCAGTCAGATTCTCCTGTTTGTCTGGTGATTGACCATTCAGTCCGTGGGACGGTCACTATGGAGATAGGGAGTGTGGAGTGCAGGGGAGGAGCTGCTACAGGCAATGGAGTAACGGCTAATGACTGTACTGCGTTGCTACAGAAACTACGTTCAGCGAGGGGATGGTTTTAACTGTAGGACTGCAGCGAGGAGAAGCTCAGTCGGAACTCTTCACCTTCCAGAAGTTTCCTAAAATGGGAGACAAAGAAATACGGTCGAAGAGTTAAATCAGTCACAGATAATAGAATGCCACAATAACCTCTCCCTCCCTCCCGCACTCAGTCTCCCTCCCTCCCATGCGCTCTCACATTCTCAAAGATTAGGATTTATGTTAATCTTGTGTAAATGTCTCATTTTTTGTTAATTATCTTACAATTCTCAATGTGGGGTTAACAGGATCAGCACGAGATGAATAATCCACACAGCCAGTCAGAGAGGTGCACAGAGCAGGGTCCCTGACGGAGTGACGTCCTCTTTAAAGTAGGGTTGTCTAGCGCTTCTGGTACTGAATTGCAAACCAAAGGTCGTGAATTCAAATGCCACCAGGGCACAATGACCTTGAATTCAGTAAATCTGGTCGTTCGTGGACAGGCACCAGGCACAAAATCAGGAAGCTGTGGGATTGTCGTAAAAACCCAACTGGTTCACTAATATCCTTTAGAGAAGGAAACCTGCCGTCCTTACCCGGTCTGGGCCTATATGTTGCTCCAGTCCCACACCAACGTGGGTGACTTTTATTGCCCTCTATTTTTCCCCTCTCTGTGACCCTCCTTCCCCAACATAAGAACATAAGAAATAGGAGCAGGAGTAGGCCATATGGCCCCTCGATCCTGCTCCGTCATTCAATAAGATCATGGCTGATCTTCAACCTCAACTCCACTTTCCCGCCCACTCCCTTGAGTTCAAAAATCTATATCTCAGCCTTGAATATATTCAACGACTGAGCATCCACAGCCCTCTGGGGTAGAGAATTCCAAAGATTCACAACCCTCTGAGTGAAGAAATTCCTCCTCATCTCAGTCTTAAATGGCCGACCCCTTATCCTGCGACTATGCTCCCTAGTTCTAGACGCTCCAGCCAGAGGAAACAGCCTGTCAAGCCCCCACAGAATCTTACATGTTTCAATGAGATCACCTCTCATTCTTCTAAACTCGAGAATATAGGTCCATTCTACTCAACCACTCCTCATAGGACAACCCTCTTATCCCAGGAATTAATTTAGTGAACCTTCGGTGCACCGCCTCTAAAGCAAGTATATCCTTCCTTAGGTAAGGAGACCAAAACTGTACGCAGTACTCCAGGTGTGGTCTCACCAAGGCACTATATAATTGTAGCAATACTTCCTTACTATCGTAAAGATAGATGGCTAGAGAGAGGGAGGGATACAGAGAGATGGCTAGAGAGGAAGGAGGGAGGAAGGGATACAGAGAGATGGCTAGAGAGAAGGAGGGAGGGAGGGATACAGAGAGATGGCTAGAGAGAAGGAGGGAGGGAGGGATACAGAGAGATGGCTAGAGAGAAGGAGGGAGGGAGGGATACAGAGAGATGGCTAGAGAGAAGGAGGGAGGGAGGGATACAGAGAGATGGCTAGAGAGAAGGAGGGAGGAAGGGATACAGAGAGATGGCTAGAGAGAAGGAGGGAGGGAGGGATACAGAGAGATGGCTAGAGAGAAGGAGGGAGGGAGGGATACAGAGAGATGGCTAGAGAGAAGGAGGGAGGGAGGGATACAGAGAGATGGCTAGAGAGAAGGAGGGAGGGAGGGATACAGAGAGATGGCTAGAGAGAGGGAGGGAGGGATACAGAGAGATGGCTAGAGAGAAGGGATAGAGAAGATTAACAGAATTGAAGATAGAGATATTTAGAAAGATACATAAAAAGATAGATAGATAGGAGAGTGAGAGACAGATTCATATCTATCTATTATCTCTTTCTATATTTATATCACATGGAAAATGAGCAGCTAAATGCAGGACCAGCTAACAACCGATATCTTGCACCCGCTCCCCAGTGAGAATCAGGGGGAGACGGAAGTACTGAGCCCCTGAACAGGCTGACCTACCTGTAAGCTGCGATCTCGATATCCAGAGCCATCTTGACATTGAGCAGGTCCTGGTATTCCCGGAGGTAACGCGCCATCTCCTGCTTGGCTTCATTAATGTCTTTCTCCAGCTCACCAATCCGTTCCTGCGTTCAAACAAACAGAAAGATAGGCCTCAGACTCTGAACCAAGATTGAGGGAGAGAGAGACACACACACTCCCCAGCTCATTCCTTTCTCCAAGTTTTCACTCTCCTATCCCTTTTTCTGTCCTCCCTCCATCCCTCCCTCCCTCCCTCCCTCCCTCCCTCTCCCACGTGTATTTGTGTATGAGTGTCGCAGTTACATAGATGCTGAAATCAGTGCTGTTTGTTAAGGGGCTGTGTTGGAAGCCGTTTCGAATCTCGATAGATTTGATTTAAACTGACCGTGCCCTCGGCCTGAATTAACTGGGCAGCTGCCCCTCCCCCTGCATCCACTGCACCGACAATCCTTTCAAAAATCTGCTGCAGTGCGTTAGCATCAGGGGAGCGAATACTCGTCAATAATCATCTCCCCTTCCAGACTCTGCCTGATCCTGTGCCTCTGGGGGTTAGTGCAAAATAGGCAATAGTGACTCAGCAGCTCGTTTTGTACCCGATTTGGTTTGATACCACCGTCCAAGACCAATTTAACTCTGTGTCTGCCCACTGTACCAAACCAGAACAAAGCAACGACGAGCGGCTGCAGATTAATGTCGCGATAACTGAATTGAATTTAAGAACAAGTCTCTCCTGTAATCATTTATTGGGGGTCCAGCCAAGTGGCAGTGAAAATAAAATATTTGACCAAACAAATGGAAATATTTTATCAATATTTTACCAAACTAAATCTAGTATCCCGTCCCACTCTCTGTGTCCTTTTAATTAAAATTACACAAATCCCATTGCTCCCCCGCTGTCCCTCTCCTTACTGAATCAAACTTTAAAAAAAATCCAACCGATTTTTCCTAACAATAACCTCGATGAGAAGAGGTGCACCAGGCACAGACAGGCAGTGCTGCTCCCCCCAATAATAGAATGACATAGCACAAAAGGAGGCCATTCAGCCCATCGTGCCTGTGCCGGCTCTTTGAAAGAGTTATCCAATTAGTCCCATTCCCCTGCTCTTTCCCCATAGCCCTGTAAATTTTTCCTTTACAAGTATTTATCCAGTTTCCCTTTGGAAAGTTATTATTGAATCTGCTTCCACCGCCCTTTCAGGCAGAGCATTCCAGATCATCACAACTCGCTGCGTTTAAAAAATTCTCCTCATCTCCCTCTCTGGTTCTTTTGCCGATCACCTTAAATCTGTGTCCTCTGGTTACCGACCCTCCTGCCACTGTAAACAGTTTCTCTTTATTTACTCTATCAAAATTGTTCATGATTTTGAACACCTCTTTCAAATCTCCCCTTAACCTTCTCTGCTCGAAGGAGAACAATCCCAGCTTCTCCAGTCTCTCCACATAACTGAAGTCCCTGATCCCCGGTACCATTCCAGTAAATCTCCTCTACACCTACTCTTGACATTCCTCGTGCCATTTTTTTTCACCCAGAAGGTGATGAGGGTCTGGAACTCACTGCCTGAGAGGGTGGTAGAGGCAGAAACCCTCAACTCATTTAAAAAGTACCTGGATGTGCACCTGAAGAGCCGTGACCTGCAGGGCTACAGACTAAATGCTAGAAAGTGGGATTAAGCTGGATAGCTCTTTTTTGACCGGCACAGACACGATGGGCCGAATGGCTTCTTTCTGTGCCGTAATTTGTTGCTATCCCTGGTACCATTCTAGTGAATCTGCACTCTACACACCCCTCATCCCACTCCAGTGAACCCCCTCTCCTCCTACTCCAATGAACCCCCTCTCTCCACCCTCACATCCCACTCCAGTAAACCCCCTCTCTCCACCCTCACATCCCACTCCAGTAAACCCCCTCTCTCCACCCTCACATCCCACTCCAGTAAACCCCCTCTCTCCACCCTCACATCCCACTCCAGTAAACCCCCTCTCTCCACCCTCACATCCCACTCCAGTAAACCCCCTCTCTCCACCCTCACATCCCACTCCAGTAAACCCCCTCTCTCCACCCTCACATCCCACTCCAGTAAACCCCCTCTCTCCACCCTCACATCCCACTCCAGTAAACCCCCTCTCTCCACCCTCACATCCCACTCCAGTAAACCCCCTCTCTCCACCCTCACATCCCACTCCAGTAAACCCCCTCTCTCCACCCTCACATCCCACTCCAGTAAACCCCCCCTCACGGTCTTGAATCCATCCTAAAGCGCAGTGCGCAGCCCCCGGACCCGGTCGCCGGACCCGAGTGCCGGCCCAGTCCCCCGGACCCGAGTGCCGGCCCAGTCCCCCGGACCCGGTCGCCGGGGCCGAGTGCCGGCCCAGTCCCCCTGACCCGGCGGCCGGGGCCGAGTGCCGGCCCAGTCCCCCTGACCCGGCGGCCGGGGCCGAGTGCCGGCCCAGTCCCCCTGACCCGGCGGCCGGGGCCGAGTGCCGGCCCAGTCCCCCTGACCCGGCGGCCGGGGCAGAGTGCCGGCCCAGTCCCCCTGACCCGGCGGCCGGGGCAGAGTGCCGGCCCAGTCCCCCGGACCCGGCGGTCGGGGCCGAGTGCCGGCCCAGTCCCCCTGACCCGGCGGCCGAGTGCCGGCCCAGTCCCCCTGACCCGGCGGCCGAGTGCCGGCCCAGTCCCCCTGACCCGGCGGCCGAGTGCCGGCCCAGTCCCCCTGACCCGGTGGCCGAGTGCCGGCCCAGTCCCCCTGACCCGGCGGCCGGGGCCGAGTGCCGGCCCAGTCCCCCTGACCCGGCGGCCGGGGCCGAGTGCCGGCCCAGTCCCCCTGACCCGGCGGCCGGGGCCGAGTGCCGGCCCAGTCCCCCTGACCTGGTACTTGTTGACCTCCTTGGCCTGCCGCTCCTCCAGGTTCTCCAGCTGCTTCTGCAGGGAGTCGATGACGCTCCTGAGGCCCTCGATCTCGGAGCCCCGGGACTGCAGCAGGCGGTGGTACTCGGCCGTCTCCTCGCGGATGGAGCGGACGGCCTGGCTGTTCTTGCTGGCCATCTGGCTGACGGTGGCGAACTTGGTGCGGTACCAGTCCTCGGCCGCCTGCATGTTCTTGTGGGCCAGCTTCTCGTACTGGCAGCGGATCTCCTTCAGGGCCTGCGAGAGGTCGGGCTTGGCGGCGGCCACCTCCACCTCCACCTCCACCGTCAGCTGGGCGGCCTGGGCCTGGGCCCGGACCTGGGCCGAGAGCCCGGCGCTCTCCTCGCCGTGCACCTTCCTGAGGAAGGCGATCTCCTCCACCAGCGAGCTGATGCCGCCGCCCAGCCCGGCGTTGGCCAGCGCCGCCCGGCCGGCCGCCTCCCTCGCCTTCAGCAGCCGCCCCTCGGCCTCCAGCCGCAGCCGCGCCTCCTCCTCGCAGCGGCCCTTGGCCCGGCCGTAGGCCTCCCGCAGCCGGTCCCGCTCGGCCTCCAGGCGGGCCTTGTCCCCGGCCTCCGCCTCCAGCAGGGCCCGCAGGCCGCGGATCTCCTGCTGGTAGAGGAGGTGGAGGCGGGAGGGGTCGGCCTGCCGCCGCCGCAGGGCCCCCAGCTCGGCCAGCAGCGCCGCGTTGCGCTGCTCCAGCCGCCGCACCTTGTCGATGTAGCTGGCGAAGCGGTCGTTGAGCTCCACCAGCTGCTCCCGCTCCCGGGCCCGCAGGGTCAGCAGCTCGGCGTTCAGGCTGCTCACCTGGCTCAGGTCCACCCGCTCCCCGGGCTCGGACCGGGCCTGGGCCTGGGCCTGGAGGGGGCGGTGGGCCGAGTACAAGGAGGGGAAGCCGGGCTTGGCGGGCCGCGGGCACCGGTACTCGTCCCAAGGCTTCCGCAGCGGGCTGAAGGGGTCGTAGGCGCTCATCTCGCAGGCCGCTGTGCTGTGGGGTTTTTATTTATTTTTGTTTTTATTTTTATTTTTTTTTTCCCCCCACTCACTCACACACCGGCACTGCGGTGAATCCGGCTCCGCAGTACGGTACGCCCCGCCCGGGCCGCCGTTTATATAAGGAGCCGAGGCCCAACCTCTTCTCCCTCCCTCCCTCCCCCTGGGCGGGCGGCGACTCCCACCAATCACAGGAAAACGCCGCAATCTCAGAGCCGGCCTCACAGGTTTTCTCCATCTTCACCCGCGGAGAAAAGCGGCGAGGGAGGGTGGTGGTGGGGGGAAAAAAAAAACACACACACAAAATTTTAACAAAAAAAGCAACTGGGAATCGAATCTCAGGCCGATCCCCCACCCCCACCCCCACACATACACGCCCGTCTGTTCTGGAAAAGGTAGAATGGGCGGTGCAGGGTGTCAGAATCAAGTGTAACAGGTTCGAGGGGCCGATTGGCCTCCTCCTGTTCAACAGGCTCAAGGGGCTGAATGGCCTCCTCCTGTTCCTGTGTAGCAGGCTCCAGGGGCTGAATGGCCTCCTCCTGTTCCTGTGTAACAGGCTCAAGGGGCTGAATGGCCTCCTCCTGTTCCTGTGTAGCAGGCTCCAGGGGCTGAATGGCCTCCTCCTGTTCCTGTGTAGCAGGCTCGAGGGGCTGAATGGCCTGTTCCTGTGTAGCAGGCTCCAGGGGCTGAATGGCCTCCTCCTGTTCCTGTGTAGCAGGCTCCAGGGGCTGAATGGCCTGTTCCTGTGTAGCAGGCTCCAGGGGCTGAATGGCCTCCTCCTGTTCCTGTGTAGCAGGCTCCAGGGGCTGAATGGCCTGTTCCTGTGTAGCAGGCTCCAGGGGCTGAATGGCCTCCTCCTGTTCCTGTGTAGCAGGCTCGAGGGGCTGAATGGCCTCCTCCTGCTCCTGTGTAACAGGCTCCAGGGGCTGATGTGGCAGTGATGGTGTCTGTGGTGATGTGCAGCCTCCAGCGCTCCCGCGTCAACCGTAGGCAGGAAGACAGAGCAGAACGAACCGCCAATCTAATCTAAGACTGTGGAAAGTGTGAATGTTAGGCCAGGACTGTGTGTTTCTCCTGCTGCCTGCACTGAATGCTCAGAGCCCTCTGATCTTGGAGATGCATTTAAGGAAAAAGCTGAGGGAGAAAGGAAAAGAAGGATATGTTGATAGGGTGAGATGAAATGTGGAGGGAAGAGGCTCACGTGGAGCATAAACACCGGCACAGACCTGTTGGGCCGAATGGCCTGTTTCTATGCTGTACATTCTACATAGAATATAGCACAGAAACAGGCCATTCAGCCCGACTGGTCTATGCCGGTGTTTATGCACCACAAGAGCTTACTTCATCTAACCCGATCAACATATCCTTCTATTCCTTTCTCCCTCGTGTGCTTATGAATGTAATTCTATGCGGTGCCTCTGTCAAACTCCACACGCTGAGATTCAGAGCAGAGCGGGAGGGAGCTGACAAACAAAGTATCTGTGCATCATCTCACACTCCTCACTGATGCTGCAGAGAGCCCAACCCCATCCCCACCTCAAAGGAATGCTGATTCTCCCGATTCCCACTGGCTGGCTTCTCACTGCGCTGTTCATTCCCTGGTCGCTCCCCTTGTTCCTCTGTGCTATTCATTAATAAAATGCAATGAGGCAAGGTGTCCAGTTCCCTGTGCTGCTTCATTCTGCTGAGTTCATCTCTATTGCTGTCTGTCTCTGTGCTTTCTGACCCTTCATCCTTCAATGGTCCTAAGCATCTCTCTCTCTCTCTCTCTCTCTCTGTCGCTGTCCATCTCTCAGTGCTGCACCCATGGATATTTCCACTTTCTCTTAATCTCTCGCTATCAATCCATCTATTTTCCTGTCTTCTATTTGTCTCTTTCTGTTTCCAGCTTTCTATTTATTCACCCAATTCAGTCCATTTCTATTTCTCTGCATCTAATTGTCACTCCTCTATCTCTCTATTTACATTCCATTCATCTCTGCATTTCTTCCTCCAATTTTTCCTCGTCTATTTTTCTCTCTGTTTCGTTCTTCCTCCTCTCTATATATTTCTGTCTCGCTATTGTCTCCCTCTTTCACTCTCACCATTTCATTCCCTTCAATCCCTGTTGACAATCAGATCCATTTTATATTCAGGTGAACAGACTGTACACAAGCAGATCTGGGTGATTCTGCAAAGCTGCCAACCCCGAGCAGAGCCATTTCCCCCTCGATTGGATTTTAATAATTCAGTCAGCGTCAGGGGGAACACAGTCTGCCAGCCTCGCTCTATGTCTGTGTCACACATTTAGAACACAGCTCGTTCAGGCCGGTCACACTGACCGCTGAGCAAGGTCCAGTGGGTGAAGGTGAGGCCAGTCTGCAACTGAGTCACGCAGACAGAAAGTTCCAGAAATCGGCACTGCTCAATTACTGACATCAGCTGTAATAGAAGAATATGCTGATAGGGTTAGACGAAGAGGGGCGAGAGGAGGCTCATGTGGAGCATAAACACCAGCATAGACCCATTGGGCTGAATGGTCTGTTTCTATGCTGTAAAATTCTATGTAATTCAATGTAATTGGCCACAATATCCTGGGCCTAGGGAGCAGGAACAAGCAAAGAAATCTGCCCCAATCACAGTAACAAGGGAAATAAGCATTAAGAAAGTGGCTTGGGAGTGTTTGATGGGACAGTGTAGAGCGAGCTTTACTCTGTATCTAACCCGTGCTGTACCTGCCCTGGGAGTGTTTGATGGGACAGTGTAGAGGGAGCTTTACTCTGTATCTAACCCGTGCTGTACCTGACCCTGGGAGTGTTTGATGGGACAGTGTAGAGGGAGCTTTACTCTGTATCTAACCCGTGCTGTACCTGCCCTGGGAGTGTTTGATGGGACAGTGTAGAGGGAGCTTTATTCTGTATCTAACCCGTGCTGTACCTGCCCTGGGAGTGTTTGATGGGACAGTGTAGAGGGAGCTTTACTCTGTATCTAACCCGTGCTGTACCTGCCCTGGGAGCGTTTGATGGGACAGTGTAGAGGGAGCTTTACTCTGTATCTAACCCGTGCTGTACCTGACCCTGGGAGTGTTTGATGGGGTGTGGAGCGGGTTTGAATGCGCGGACGCAAAACAATGGGCTCCCAATGGCGCAGGGCGGCCTTTAATTGAAAATCAATACCAGGAGTGTGGTGTCGGTGTGATCCTGGAGCTGGACGGTCAGTTTCAGAGCGGGTGAAGAATTAAACAATGTGGGGAGATTTGAGGCCTCCCTGTCAGCCTGGTGAGAATGGTGAGCGATCGACTTACTGCCTCGTGCCCAGTGTCACCGAGAATAGCAGGTAGGAAGGCAAATGGTATGTTGGCCTTCATTGCAAGAGGATTTGAATACAGGAGCAGGGATGTCTTACTGCAGTTATACAGGGCCTTGGTGAGACCACACCTGGAGCATTGTGTGCAGTTTTGGTCTCCTTACCTAAGAAAGGACATACTTGCCATGGAGGGAGTGCAGCGAAGGTTCACCAGACTGATTCCTGCGATGGCAGGACTGTCGTATGAGGAGAGATTGGGTCGACTCGGCCTGTATTCACTCGAGTTTAGAAGAATGAGAGGGGATCTCATTGAAACATATAAAATTCTGACAGGGCGAGACAGACTGGATGCAGAGAGGATGTTTCCCCTGGCTGGGGGGTTCAGAACGAGGGGTCACAGTCTCAGGATATGGGGTAGGACATTTAGGATTGAGATGAGGAGAAATTTCTTCACTCAGAGGGTGGTGAACCTGTGGAATTCTCTACCACAGAAGGCTGTGGAGGCCAAGTCACTGAATATATTTAAGAAGGAGCTGGATAGATTTATAGACACAGCGGGAATATGGTATTGAGATAGAGGATCAGCCATGATCATATTGAATGGCGGAGCAGGCTCAAAGGGCCGAATGGCCTACTCCTGCTCCTATTTTCTATGTTTCTATGAGAATGGTGAGGGATCGACTTACTGTCTCGTGCCCAGTGTCACTGAGAATGGTGAGGGATCGACTTCCTGTCTCCGTGCCCAGTGTCAGTGAGAATGGTGAGGGATCGACTTACTGTCTCGTGCCCAGTGTCAGTGAGAATGGTGAGGGATCGACTTACTGTCTCGTGCCCAGTGTCACTGAGAATGGTGAGGGATCGACTTACTGTCTCGTGCCCAGTGTCACTGAGAATGGTGAGGGATCGACTTACTGCCTCGTGCCCAGTGTCAGTGAGAATGGTGAGGGATCGACTTACTGTCTCGTGCCCAGTGTTACTGAGAATGGTGAGGGATCGACTTACTGTCTCGTGCCCAGTGTCACTGAAAATGGTGAGGGATCGACTTACTGTCTCGTGCCCAGTGTCACTGAAAATGGTGAGGGATCGACTTACTGTCTCCGTGCCCAGTGTCACTGAGAATGGTGAGGGATCGACTTACTGTCTCCGTGCCCAGTGTCAGTGAGGATGGTGAGGGATCGACTTACTGTCTCCGGGCCCAGTGTCACTGAGAATGGTGAGTGATCGACTTACTGTCTCCGTGCCCAGTGTCAATGAGAATGGTGAGGGATCGACTTACTGTCTCGTGCCCAGTGTCACTGAGAATGGTGAGGGATCGACTTACTGTCTCCGTGCTCAGTGTCAGCGAGAATGGTGAGGGATCGACTTACTGTCTCTGTGCCCAGTGTCACTGAGAATGGTGAGGGATCGACTTACTGTCTCCGTGCCCAGTGTCACTGAGAATGGTGAGGTATCGACTTACTGTCTCCGTGCCCAGTGTCACTGAGAATGGTGAGGGATCGACTTACTGTCTCCGTGCCCAGTGTCAGTGAGAATGGTGAGGGATCGACTTACTGTCTCCGTGCCCAGTGTCACTGAGAATGGTGAGGGATCGACATACTGTCTCCGTGCCCAGTGTCACTGAGAATGGTGAGGGATCGACTTACTGTCTCCGTGCCCAGTGTCACTGAGAATGGTGAGGGATCGACTTACTGTCTTGTGCCCAGTGTCAGTGAGAATGGTGAGGGATCGACTTACTGTCTCCGTGCCCAGTGTCACTGAGAATGGTGAGGGATCGACTTACTGTCTTGTGCCCAGTGTCAGTGAGAATGGTGAGGGATCGACTTACTGTCTCCATGCCCAGTGTCAGTGAGAATGGTGAGGGATCGACTTACTGTCTCCGTGCCCAGTGTCACTGAGAATGGTGAGGGATCGACTTACTGTCTCCGTGCCCAGTGTCACTGAGAATGGTGAGGGATCGACTAACTGTCTTGTGCCCAGTGTCACTGAGAATGGTGAGGGATCGACTTACTGTCTCCGTGCTCAGTGTCAGCGAGAATGGTGAGGGATCGACTTACTGTCTCCGTGCCCAGTGTCACTGAGAATGGTGAGGGATCGACTTACTGTCTCCGTGCCCAGTGTCACTGAGAATGGTGAGGGATCGACTTACTGTCTCCGTGCCCAGTGTCAGTGAGAATGGTGAGGGATCGACTTACTGTCTCCGTGCTCAGTGTCAGCGAGAATGGTGAGGGATCGACTTACTGTCTCCGTGCCCAGTGTCACTGAGAATGGTGAGGGATCGACTTACTGTCTCGTGCCCAGTGTCAGTGAGAATGGTGAGGGATCGACTTACTGTCTCCGTGCCCAGTGTCACTGAGAATGGTGAGGGATCGACTTACTGTCTCCGTGCCCAGTGTCAGTGAGAATGGTGAGGGATCGACTTACTGTCTCCGTGCCCAGTGTCACTGAGAATGGTGAGGGATCGACTTACTGTCTCGTGCCCACTGTCAGTGAGAATGGTGAGGGATCGACTTACTGTCTCCGTGCCCAGTGTCACTGAGAATGGTGAGGGATCGACTTACTGTCTCGTGCCCAGTGTCAGTGAGAATGCTGAGGGATCGACTTACTGTCTCGTGCCCAGTGTCACTGAGAATGGTGAGGGATCGACTTACTGTCTCCGTGCCCAGTGTCACTGAGAATGGTGAGGGATCGACTTACTGTCTCGTGCCCAGCGTCACTGAGAATGGTGAGGGATCGACTTACTGTCTCCGTGCCCAGTGTCACTGAGAATGGTGAGGGATCGACTTACTGTCTCGTGCCCAGTGTCACTGAGAATGGTGAGGGATCGACTTACTGTCTCCGTGCCCAGTGTCAGTGAGAATGGTGAGGGATCGACTTACTGTCTCCGTGCCCAGTGTCACTGAGAATGGTGAGGGATCGACTTACTGTCTCGTGCCCAGTGTCAGTGAGAATGGTGAGGGATCGACTTACTGTCTCGTGCCCAGTGTCACTGAGAATGGTGAGGGATCGACTTACTGTCTCGTGCCCAGTGTCACTGAGAATGGTGAGGGATCGACTTACTGTCTCGTGCCCAGTGTCAGTGAGAATGGTGAGGGATCGACTTACTGTCTTGTGCCCAGTGTCACTGAGAATGGTGAGGGATCGACTTACTGTCTTGTGCCCAGTGTCACTGAGAATGGTGAGGGATCGACTTACTGTCTCCGTGCCCAGTGTCAGTGAGAATGGTGAGGGATCGACTTACTGTCTTGTGCCCAGTGTCACTGAGAATGGTGAGGGATCGACTTACTGTCTCCCTGCCCAGTGTCACTGAGAATGGTGAGGGATCGACTTACTGTCTCCGTGCCCAGTGTCACTGAGAATGGTGAGGGATTGACTTACTGTCTTGTGCCCAGTGTCACTGAGAATGGTGAGGGATCGACTTACTGTCTCCGTGCCCAGTGTCACTGAGAATGGTGAGGGATCGACTTACTGTCTCCGTGCCCAGTGTCACTGAGAATGGTGAGGGATCGACTTACTGTGTCATGCCCAGTGTCACTGAGAATGGTGAGGGATCGACTTACTGTCTCCCTGCCCGGTGTCACTGAGAATGGTGAGGGATTGACTTACTGTCTTGTGCCCAGTGTCACTGAGAATGGTGAGGGATCGACTTACTGTCTCCGTGCCCAGTGTCACTGAGAATGGGGAGGGATCGACTTACTGTCTCCGTGCCCAGTGTCAGTGAGAATGGTGAGGGATCGACTTACTGTCTCCGTGCCCAGTGTCACTGAGAATGGGGAGGGATCGACTTACTGTCTTGTGCCCAGTGTCACTGAGAATGGTGAGGGATCGACTTACTGTCTCCGTGCCCAGTGTCACTGAGAATGGGGAGGGATCGACTTACTGTCTCCGTGCCCAGTGTCACTGAGAATGGTGAGGGATCGACTTACTGTCTCCGTGCCCAGTGTCACTGAGAATGGTGAGGGATCGACTTACTGTCTCCGTGCCCAGTGTCACTGAGAATGGTGAGGGATCGACTTACTGTCTCCGTGCCCAGTGTCACTGAGAATGGTGAGGGATCGACTTACTGTCTCCGTGCCCAGTGTGACTGAGAATGGTGAGGGATCGACTTACTGTCTCCGTGCCCAGTGTCACTGAGAATGGTGAGGGATCGACTTACTGTCTCGTGCCCAGTGTCAGTGAGAATGGTGAGGGATCGACTTACTGTCTCCGTGCCCAGTGTCACTGAGAATGGTGAGGGATCGACTTACTGTCTTGTGCCCAGTGTCACTGAGAATGGTGAGGGATCGACTTACTGTCTCCGTGCCCAGTGTCACTGAGAATGGGGAGGGATCGACTTACTGTCTCCCTGCCCAGTGTCAGTGAGAATGGTGAGGGATCGACTTACTGTCTCGTGCCCAGTGTCAGTGAGAATGGTGAGGGATCGACTTACTGTCTCCGTGCCCAGTGTCAGTGAGAATGGTGAGGGATCGACTTACTGTCTCCGTGCCCAGTGTCACTGAGAATGGTGAGGGATCGACTTACTGTCTCCGTGCCTGGTGTCACTGAGAATGGTGAGGGATCGACTTACTGTCTCGTGCCCAGTGTCACTGAGAATGGTGAGGGATCGACTTACTGTCTCCGTGCCCAGTGTCACTGAGAATGGTGAGGTATCGACTTACTGTCTCCGTGCCCAGTGTCACTGAGAATGGTGAGGGATCGACTTACTGTCTCCCTGCCCAGTGTCACTGAGAATGGTGAGGGATCGACTTACTGTCTCCGTGCCCAGTGTCACTGAGAATGGTGAGGGATCGACTTACTGTCTCCGTGCCCAGTGTCAGTGAGAATGGTGAGGGATCGACTTACTGTCTCCGCGCCCAGTGTCACTGAGAATGGTGAGGGATCGACTTACTGTCTCCGTGCCCAGTGTCAGTGAGAATGGTGAGGGATCGACTTACTGTCTCCGTGCCCAGTGTCACTGAGAATGGTGAGGGATCGACTTACTGTCTCGTGCCCAGTGTCAGTGAGAATGGTGAGGGATCGACTTACTGTCTCCGTGCCCAGTGTCAGTGAGAATGGTGAGGGATCGACTTACTGTCTCCGTGCCCAGTGTCAGTGAGAATGGTGAGGGATCGACTGACTGTCTCGTGCCCAGTGTCAGTGAGAATGGTGAGGGATCGACTTACTGTCTCCGTGCCCAGTGTCAGTGAGAATGGTGAGGGATCGACTTACTGTCTCCGTGCCCAGTGTCAGTGAGAATGGTGAGGGATCGACTTACTGTCTCCGTGCCCAGTGTCACTGAGAATGGTGAGGGATCGACTTACTGTCTCCGTGCCCAGTGTCACTGAGAATGGTGAGGGATCGACTTAATGTCTCCGTGCCCAGTGTCAGTGAGAATGGTGAGGGATCGACTTACTGTCTCGTGCCCAGTGTCACTGAGAATGGTGAGGGATCGACTTACTGTCTCCGTGCCCAGTGTCACTGAGAATGGTGAGGGATCGACTTACTGTCTCGTGCCCAGTGTCACTGAGAATGGTGAGGGATCGACTTACTGTCTCCGTGCCCAGTGTCACTGAGAATGGTGAGGTATCGACTTACTGTCTCCGTGCCCAGTGTCACTGAGAATGGTGAGGGATCGACTTACTGTCTCGTGCCCAGTGTCACTGAGAATGGTGAGGGATCGACTTACTGTCTCCGTGCCCAGTGTCACTGAGAATGGTGAGGGATCGACTTACTGTCTCCGTGCCCAGTGTCACTGAGAATGGTGAGGGATCGACTTACTGTCTTGTGCCCAGTGTCAGTGAGAATGGTGAGGGATCGACTTACTGTCTCCGTGCCCAGTGTCACTGAGAATGGTGAGGGATCGACTTACTGTCTTGTGCCCAGTGTCAGTGAGAATGGTGAGGGATCGACTTACTGTCTCCATGCCCAGTGTCAGTGAGAATGGTGAGGGATCGACTTACTGTCTCCGTGCCCAGTGTCACTGAGAATGGTGAGGGATCGACTTACTGTCTCCGTGCCCAGTGTCACTGAGAATGGTGAGGGATCGACTAACTGTCTTGTGCCCAGTGTCACTGAGAATGGTGAGGGATCGACTTACTGTCTCGTGCCCAGTGTCAGTGAGAATGGTGAGGGATCGACTTACTGTCTCCGTGCCCAGTGTCAGTGAGAATGGTGAGGGATCGACTTACTGTCTCCGTGCCCAGTGTCAGTGAGAATGGTGAGGGATCGACTTACTGTCTCCGTGCCCAGTGTCACTGAGAATGGTGAGGGATCGACTTACTGTCTCGTGCCCAGTGTCACTGAGAATGGTGAGGGATCGACTTAATGTCTCCGTGCCCAGTGTCAGTGAGAATGGTGAGGGATCGACTTACTGTCTCGTGCCCAGTGTCACTGAGAATGGTGAGGGATCGACTTACTGTCTCCGTGCCCAGTGTCACTGAGAATGGTGAGGGATCGACTTACTGTCTCGTGCCCAGTGTCACTGAGAATGGTGAGGGATCGACTTACTGTCTCCGTGCCCAGTGTCACTGAGAATGGTGAGGTATCGACTTACTGTCTCCGTGCCCAGTGTCACTGAGAATGGTGAGGGATCGACTTACTGTCTCGTGCCCAGTGTCACTGAGAATGGTGAGGGATCGACTTACTGTCTCCGTGCCCAGTGTCACTGAGAATGGTGAGGGATCGACTTACTGTCTCCGTGCCCAGTGTCACTGAGAATGGTGAGGGATCGACTTACTGTCTTGTGCCCAGTGTCAGTGAGAATGGTGAGGGATCGACTTACTGTCTCCGTGCCCAGTGTCACTGAGAATGGTGAGGGATCGACTTACTGTCTTGTGCCCAGTGTCAGTGAGAATGGTGAGGGATCGACTTACTGTCTCCATGCCCAGTGTCAGTGAGAATGGTGAGGGATCGACTTACTGTCTCCGTGCCCAGTGTCACTGAGAATGGTGAGGGATCGACTTACTGTCTCCGTGCCCAGTGTCACTGAGAATGGTGAGGGATCGACTAACTGTCTTGTGCCCAGTGTCACTGAGAATGGTGAGGGATCGACTTACTGTCTCGTGCCCAGTGTCAGTGAGAATGGTGAGGGATCGACTTACTGTCTCCGTGCCCAGTGTCAGTGAGAATGGTGAGGGATCGACTTACTGTCTCCGTGCCCAGTGTCAGTGAGAATGGTGAGGGATCGACTTACTGTCTCCGTGCCCAGTGTCACTGAGAATGGTGAGGGATCGACTTACTGTCTCGTGCCCACTGTCAGTGAGAATGGTGAGGGATCGACTTACTGTCTCCGTGCCCAGTGTCACTGAGAATGGTGAGGGATCGACTTACTGTCTCGTGCCCAGTGTCAGTGAGAATGCTGAGGGATCGACTTACTGTCTCGTGCCCAGTGTCACTGAGAATGGTGAGGGATCGACTTACTGTCTCCGTGCCCAGTGTCACTGAGAATGGTGAGGGATCGACTTACTGTCTCGTGCCCAGTGTCACTGAGAATGGTGAGGGATCGACTTACTGTCTCCGTGCCCAGTGTCACTGAGAATGGTGAGGGATCGACTTACTGTCTCGTGCCCAGTGTCACTGAGAATGGTGAGGGATCGACTTACTGTCTCCGTGCCCAGTGTCAGTGAGAATGGTGAGGGATCGACTTACTGTCTCCGTGCCCAGTGTCACTGAGAATGGTGAGGGATCGACTTACTGTCTCGTGCCCAGTGTCAGTGAGAATGGTGAGGGATCGACTTACTGTCTCGTGCCCAGTGTCACTGAGAATGGTGAGGGATCGACTTACTGTCTCGTGCCCAGTGTCACTGAGAATGGTGAGGGATCGACTTACTGTCTCGTGCCCAGTGTCAGTGAGAATGGTGAGGGATCGACTTACTGTCTTGTGCCCAGTGTCACTGAGAATGGTGAGGGATCGACTTACTGTCTTGTGCCCAGTGTCACTGAGAATGGTGAGGGATCGACTTACTGTCTCCGTGCCCAGTGTCAGTGAGAATGGTGAGGGATCGACTTACTGTCTTGTGCCCAGTGTCACTGAGAATGGTGAGGGATCGACTTACTGTCTCCCTGCCCAGTGTCACTGAGAATGGTGAGGGATCGACTTACTGTCTCCGTGCCCAGTGTCACTGAGAATGGTGAGGGATTGACTTACTGTCTTGTGCCCAGTGTCACTGAGAATGGTGAGGGATCGACTTACTGTCTCCGTGCCCAGTGTCACTGAGAATGGTGAGGGATCGACTTACTGTCTCCGTGCCCAGTGTCACTGAGAATGGTGAGGGATCGACTTACTGTGTCATGCCCAGTGTCACTGAGAATGGTGAGGGATCGACTTACTGTCTCCCTGCCCGGTGTCACTGAGAATGGTGAGGGATTGACTTACTGTCTTGTGCCCAGTGTCACTGAGAATGGTGAGGGATCGACTTACTGTCTCCGTGCCCAGTGTCACTGAGAATGGGGAGGGATCGACTTACTGTCTCCGTGCCCAGTGTCAGTGAGAATGGTGAGGGATCGACTTACTGTCTCCGTGCCCAGTGTCACTGAGAATGGTGAGGGATCGACTTACTGTCTCGTGCCCAGTGTCACTGAGAATGGTGAGGGATCGACTTACTGTCTCCGTGCCCAGTGTCACTGAGAATGGGGAGGGATCGACTTACTGTCTTGTGCCCAGTGTCACTGAGAATGGTGAGGGATCGACTTACTGTCTCCGTGCCCAGTGTCACTGAGAATGGGGAGGGATCGACTTACTGTCTCCCTGCCCAGTGTCAGTGAGAATGGTGAGGGATCGACTTACTGTCTCGTGCCCAGTGTCAGTGAGAATGGTGAGGGATCGACTTACTGTCTCCGTGCCCAGTGTCAGTGAGAATGGTGAGGGATCGACTTACTGTCTCCGTGCCCAGTGTCACTGAGAATGGTGAGGGATCGACTTACTGTCTCCGTGCCTGGTGTCACTGAGAATGGTGAGGGATCGACTTACTGTCTCGTGCCCAGTGTCACTGAGAATGGTGAGGGATCGACTTACTGTCTCCGTGCCCAGTGTCACTGAGAATGGTGAGGTATCGACTTACTGTCTCCGTGCCCAGTGTCACTGAGAATGGTGAGGGATCGACTTACTGTCTCCGTGCCCAGTGTCAGTGAGAATGGTGAGGGATCGACTTACTGTCTCCGTGCCCAGTGTCAGTGAGAATGGTGAGGGATCGACTTACTGTCTTGTGCCCAGTGTCACTGAGAATGGTGAGGTATCGACTTACTGTCTCCCTGCCCAGTGTCACTGAGAATGGTGAGGGATCGACTTACTGTCTCCGTGCCCAGTGTCACTGAGAATGGTGAGGGATCGACTTACTGTCTCCGTGCCCAGTGTCAGTGAGAATGGTGAGGGATCGACTTACTGTCTCCGTGCCCAGTGTCACTGAGAATGGTGAGGGATCGACTTACTGTCTCCGTGCCCAGTGTCAGTGAGAATGGTGAGGGATCGACTTACTGTCTCCGTGCCCAGTGTCACTGAGAATGGTGAGGGATCGACTTACTGTCTCGTGCCCAGTGTCAGTGAGAATGGTGAGGGATCGACTTACTGTCTCCGTGCCCAGTGTCAGTGAGAATGGTGAGGGATCGACTTACTGTCTCCGTGCCCAGTGTCAGTGAGAATGGTGAGGGATCGACTTACTGTCTCGTGCCCAGTGTCAGTGAGAATGGTGAGGGATCGACTTACTGTCTCCGTGCCCAGTGTCAGTGAGAATGGTGAGGGATCGACTTACTGTCTCCGTGCCCAGTGTCAGTGAGAATGGTGAGGGATCGACTTACTGTCTCCGTGCCCAGTGTCACTGAGAATGGTGAGGGATCGACTTACTGTCTCCGTGCCCAGTGTCACTGAGAATGGTGAGGGATCGACTTACTGTCTCCGTGCCCAGTGTCACTGAGAATGGTGAGGGATCGACTTACTGTCTCCGTGCCCAGTGTCAGTGAGAATGGTGAGGGATCGACTTACTGTCTTCGTGCCCAGTGTCACTGAGAATGGTGAGGGATCGACTTACTGTCTCCGTGCCCAGTGTCAGTGAGAATGGTGAGGGATCGACTTACTGTCTCCGTGCCCAGTGTCACTGAGAATGGTGAGGGATCGACTTACTGTCTCCGTGCCCAGTGTCACTGAGAATGGTGAGGGATCGACTTAATTTCTCGTGCCCAGTGTCACTGAGAATGGTGAGGGATCGACTTACTGTCTCCGTGCCTGGTGTCACTGAGAATGGTGAGGGATCGACTTACTGTCTCGTGCCCAGTGTCACTGAGAATGGTGAGCGATCGACTTACTGTCTCCGTGCCCTGTGTCAGTGAGAATGGTGAGGGATCGACTTACTGTCTCCGTGCCCAGTGTCACTGAGAATGGTGAGGGATCGACTTACTGACTCCGTGCCCAGTGTCACTGAGAATGGTGAGGGATCGACTTACTGTCTCCGTGCCCAGTGTCCTGAGAATGGTGAGGGATCGACTTACTGTCTCGTGCCCAGTGTCACTGAGAATGGTGAGGGATCGACTTACTGTCTCGTGCCCAGTGTCACTGAGAATGGTGAGGGATCGACTTACTGTCTCCGTGCCCAGTGTCAGTGAGAATGGTGATGGATCGACTTACTGTCCCCCTGCCCAGTGTCACTGAGAATGGTGAGGGATCGACTTACTGTCTCGTGCCCAGTGTCACTGAGAATGGTGAGGGATCGACTTACTGTCTCGTGCCCAGTGTCAGTGAGAATGGTGAGGGATCGACTTACTGTCTCCGTGCCCAGTGTCAGTGAGAATGGTGAGGGATCGACTTACTGTCTCGTGCCCAGTGTCACTGAGAATGGTGAGGGATCGACTTACTGTTTCCCTGCCCAGTGTCACTGAGAATGGTGAGGGATCGACTTACTGTCTCCGTGCCCAGTGTCACTGAGAATGGTGAGGGATCGACTTACTGTCTCGTGCCCAGTGTCACTGAGAATGGTGAGGGATCGACTGACTGTCTCCGTGCCCAGTGTCACTGAGAATGGTGAGGGATCGACTTACTGTCTCGTGCCCAGTGTCACTGAGAATGGTGAGGGATCGACTTACTGTGTCGTGCCCAGTGTCACTGAGAATGGTGAGGGATCGACTTACTGTCTCCGTGCCCAGTGTCACTGAGAATGGTGAGGGATCGACTTACTGTCTCCGTGCCCAGTGTCACTGAGAATGGTGAGGGATCGACTTACTGTCTCGTGCCCAGTGTCAATTAGAATGGTGGGGGATCGACTAACTGTCTCGTGCCCAGTGTCAGTGAGAATGGTGAGGGATCGACTTACTGTCTCCGTGCCCAGTGTCAGTGAGAATGGTGAGGGATCGACTTACTGTCTCCGTGCCCAGTGTCACTGAGAATGGTGAGGGATCGACTTACTGTCTCCGTGCCCAGTGTCAGTGAGAATGGTGAGGGATCGACTTACTGTCTCCGTGCCCAGTGTCAGTGAGAATGGTGAGGGATCGACTTACTGTCTCCGTGCCCAGTGTCACTGAGAATGGTGAGGGATCGACTTACTGTGTCGTGCCCAGTGTCACTGAGAATGGTGAGGGATCGACTTACTGTCTCCGTGCCCAGTGTCAGTGAGAATGGTGAGGGATCGACTTACTGTCTCCATGCCCAGTGTCACTGAGAATGGTGAGGGATCAACTTACTGTCTTGTGCCCAGTGTCACTGAGAATGATGAGGGATCGACTTACTGTCTCCGTGCCCAGTGTCACTGAGAATGGTGAGGGATCGACTTACTGTCTCCGTGCCCAGTGTCAGTGAGAATGGTGAGGGATCGACTTACTGTCTCGTGCCCAGTGTCAGTGAGAATGGTGAGGGATCGACTTACTGTCTCCGTGCCCAGTGTCAGTGAGAATGGTGAGGGATCGACTTACTGTCTCCGTGCCCAGTGTCACTGAGAATGGTGAGGGATCGACTTACTGTCTCCGTGCCCAGTGTCACTGAGAATGGTGAGGGATCGACTTACTGTCTCCGTGCCCAGTGTCAGTGAGAATGGTGAGGGATCGACTTACTGTCTCCGTGCCCAGTGTCACTGAGAATGGTGAGGGATCGACTTACTGTCTTGTGCCCAGTGTCACTGAGAATGGTGAGGGATCGACTTACTGTCTTGTGCCCAGTGTCAGTGAGAATGGTGAGGGATCGACTTACTGTCTCCGTGCCCAGTGTCACTGAGAATGGTGAGGGATCGACTTACTGTCTTGTGCCCAGTGTCAGTGAGAATGGTGAGGGATCGACTTACTGTCTCCGTGCCCAGTGTCACTGAGAATGGTGAGTGATCGACTTACTGTCTCCGTGCCCAGTGTCAGTGAGAATGGTGAGGGATCGACTTACTGTCTCGTGCCCAGTGTCACTGAGAATGGTGAGGGATCGACTTACTGTGTCGTGCCCAGTGTCACTGAGAATGGTGAGGGATCGACTTACTGTCTCCGTGCCCAGTGTCACTGAGAATGGTGAGGGATCGACTTACTGTCTCCGTGCCCAGTGTCACTGAGAATGGTGAGGGATCGACTTACTGTCTCGTGCCCAGTGTCAATTAGAATGGTGGGGGATCGACTAACTGTCTCGTGCCCAGTGTCAGTGAGAATGGTGAGAGATCGACTTACTGTCTCCGTGCCCAGTGTCAGTGAGAATGGTGAGGGATCGACTTACTGTCTCCGTGCCCAGTGTCACTGAGAATGGTGAGGGATCGACTTACTGTCTCCGTGCCCAGTGTCAGTGAGAATGGTGAGGGATCGACTTACTGTCTCCGTGCCCAGTGTCAGTGAGAATGGTGAGGGATCGACTTACTGTCTCCATGCCCAGTGTCACTGAGAATGGTGAGGGATCAACTTACTGTCTTGTGCCCAGTGTCACTGAGAATGATGAGGGATCGACTTACTGTCTCCGTGCCCAGTGTCAGTGAGAATGGTGAGGGATCGACTTACTGTCTCGTGCCCAGTGTCAGTGAGAATGGTGAGGGATCGACTTACTGTCTCCGTGCCCAGTGTCAGTGAGAATGGTGAGGGATCGACTTACTGTCTCCGTGCCCAGTGTCACTGAGAATGGTGAGGGATCGACTTACTGTCTCCGTGCCCAGTGTCACTGAGAATGGTGAGGGATCGACTTACTGTCTCCGTGCCCAGTGTCAGTGAGAATGGTGAGGGATCGACTTACTGTCTCCGTGCCCAGTGTCACTGAGAATGGTGAGGGATCGACTTACTGTCTTGTGCCCAGTGTCACTGAGAATGGTGAGGGATCGACTTACTGTCTTGTGCCCAGTGTCAGTGAGAATGGTGAGGGATCGACTTACTGTCTCCGTGCCCAGTGTCACTGAGAATGGTGAGGGATCGACTTACTGTCTTGTGCCCAGTGTCAGTGAGAATGGTGAGGGATCGACTTACTGTCTCCGTGCCCAGTGTCACTGAGAATGGTGAGTGATCGACTTACTGTCTCCGTGCCCAGTGTCAGTGAGAATGGTGAGGGATCGACTTACTGTCTCGTGCCCAGTGTTACTGAGAATGGTGAGGGATCGACTTACTGTCTCCATGCCCAGTGTCACTGAGAATGGTGAGGGATCGACTTACTGTCTCGTGCCCAGTGTCACTGAGAATGGTGAGGGATCGACTTACTGTCTCCGTGCCCAGTGTCACTGAGAATGGTGAGGGATCGACTTACTGTCTCGTGCCCAGTGTCACTGAGAATGGTGAGGGATCGACTTACTGTCTCCGTGCCCAGTGTCACTGAGAATGGTGAGGGATCGACTTACTGTCCCGTGCCCAGTGTCACTGAGAATGGTGAGGGATCGACTTACTGTCTCGTGCCCAGTGTCAGTGAGAATGGTGAGGGATCGACTTACTGTCTCCGTGCCCAGTGTCACTGAGAATGGTGAGGGATCGACTTACTGTCTCCGTGCCCAGTGTCACTGAGAATGGTGAGGGATCGACTTACTGTCTCCGTGCCCAGTGTCAGTGAGAATGGTGAGGGATCGACTTACTGTCTCGTGCCCAGTGTCACTGAGAATGGTGAGGGATCGACTTACTGTGTCGTGCCCAGTGTCACTGAGAATGGTGAGGGATCGACTTACTGTCTCCGTGCCCAGTGTCACTGAGAATGGTGAGGGATCGACTTACTGTCTCCGTGCCCAGTGTCAGTGAGAATGGTGAGGGATCGACTTACTGTCTCCGTGCCCAGTGTCAGTGAGAATGGTGAGGGATCGACTTACTGTCTCCGTGCCCAGTGTCACTGAGAATGGTGAGGGATCGACTTACTGTCTCCGTGCCCAGTGTCACTGAGAATGGTGAGGGATCGACTTACTGTCTCGTGCCCAGTGTCACTGAGAATGGTGAGGGATCGACTTACTGTCTCCGTGCCCAGTGTCAGTGAGAATGGTGAGGGATCGACTTACTGTCTCGTGCCCAGTGTCACTGAGAATGGTGAGGGATCGACTTACTGTCTCCCTGCCCAGTGTCACTGAGAATGGTGAGGGATCGACTTACTGTCTCCGTGCCCAGTGTCACTGAGAATGGTGAGGGATCGACTTACTGTCTCCCTGCCCAGTGTCAGTGAGAATGGTGAGGGATCGACTTACTGTCTCCGTGCCCAGTGTCACTGAGAATGGTGAAGGATCGACTTACTGTCTCCGTGCCCAGTGTCACTGAGAATGGTGAGGGATCGACTTACTGTCTCCGTGCCCAGTGTCACTGAGAATGGTGAGTGATCGACTTACTGTCTCCGTGCCCAGTGTCAGTGAGAATGGTGAGGGATCGACTTACTGTCTCGTGCCCAGTGTCACTGAGAATGGTGAGGGATCGACTTACTGTCTCCATGCCCAGTGTCACTGAGAATGGTGAGGGATCGACTTACTGTCTCGTGCCCAGTGTCACTGAGAATGGTGAGGGATCGACTTACTGTCTCGGTGCCCAGTGTCACTGAGAATGGTGAGGGATCGACTTACTGTCTCGTGCCCAGTGTCACTGAGAATGGTGAGGGATCGACTTACTGTCTCCGTGCCCAGTGTCACTGAGAATGGTGAGGGATCGACTTACTGTCTCGTGCCCAGTGTCACTGAGAATGGTGAGGGATCGACTTACTGTCTCGTGCCCAGTGTCAGTGAGAATGGTGAGGGATCGACTTACTGTCTCGTGCCCAGTGTCACTGAGAATGATGAGGGATCGACTTACTGTCTCGTGCCCAGTGTCACTGAGAATGGTGAGGGATCGACTTACTGTCTCGTGCCCAGTGTCACTGAGAATGATGAGGGATCGACTTACTGTCTCCGTGCCCAGTGTCACTGAGAATGGTGAGGGATCGACTTACTGTCTCCGTGCCCAGTGTCACTGAGAATGGTGAGGGATCGACTTACTGTCTCCGTGCCCAGTGTCAGTGAGAATGGTGAGGGATCGACTTACTGTCTCGTGCCCAGTGTCACTGAGAATGGTGAGGGATCGACTTACTGTGTCGTGCCCAGTGTCACTGAGAATGGTGAGGGATCGACTTACTGTCTCCGTGCCCAGTGTCACTGAGAATGGTGAGGGATCGACTTACTGTCTCCGTGCCCAGTGTCAGTGAGAATGGTGAGGGATCGACTTACTGTCTCCGTGCCCAGTGTCAGTGAGAATGGTGAGGGATCGACTTACTGTCTCCGTGCCCAGTGTCACTGAGAATGGTGAGGTATCGACTTACTGTCTCCGTGCCCAGTGTCACTGAGAATGGTGAGGGATCGACTTACTGTCTCGTGCCCAGTGTCACTGAGAATGGTGAGGGATCGACTTACTGTCTCCGTGCCCAGTGTCAGTGAGAATGGTGAGGGATCGACTTACTGTCTCGTGCCCAGTGTCACTGAGAATGGTGAGGGATCGACTTACTGTCTCCCTGCCCAGTGTCACTGAGAATGGTGAGGGATCGACTTACTGTCTCCGTGCCCAGTGTCACTGAGAATGGTGAGGGATCGACTTACTGTCTCCGTGCCCAGTGTCAGTGAGAATGGTGAGGGATCGACTTACTGTCTCCGTGCCCAGTGTCACTGAGAATGGTGAAGGATCGACTTACTGTCTCCGTGCCCAGTGTCACTGAGAATGGTGAGGGATCGACTTACTGTCTCCGTGCCCAGTGTCACTGAGAATGGTGAGGGATCGACTTACTGTCTCCGTGCCCAGTGTCAGTGAGAATGGTGAGGGATCGACTTACGGTCTCCGTGCCCAGTGTCAGTGAGAATGGTGAGGGATCGACTTACTGTCTCCGTGCCCAGTGTCAGTGAGAATGGTGAGGGATCGACTTACTGTCTCCGTGCCCAGTGTCACTGAGAATGGTGAGGGATCGACTTACTGTCTCCGTGCCCAGTGTCACTGAGAATGGTGAGGGATCGACTTACTGTCTCCGTGCCCAGTGTGACTGAGAATGGTGAGGGATCGACTTACTGTCTCCGTGCCCAGTGTCAGTGAGAATGGTGAGGGATTGACTTACTGTCTCGTGCCCAGTGTCACTGAGAATGGTGAGGGATCGACTTACTGTCTCCGTGCCCAGTGTCACTGAGAATGGTGAGGGATCGACTTATTGTCTCCGTGCCCAGTGTCAGTGAGAATGGTGAGGGATCGACTTACTGTCTCCGTGCCCAGTGTCACTGAGAATGGTGAGGGATCGACTTACTGTCTCCGTGCCCAGTGTCACTGAGAATGGTGAGGGATCGACTTACTGTCTCGTGCCCAGTTTCACTGAGAATGGTGAGGGATCGACTTACTGTGTCGTGCCAAGTGTCACTGAGAATGGTGAGGGATCGACTTACTGTCTCCGTGCCCAGTGTCACTGAGAATGGTGAGGGATCGACTTACTGTCTCCGTGCCCAGTGTCAGTGAGAATGGTGAGGGATCGACTTACTGTCTCCGTGCCCAGTGTCAGTGAGAATGGTGAGGGATCGACTTACTGTCTCCGTGCCCAGTGTCACTGAGAATGGTGAGGGATCGACTTACTGTCTCCGTGCCCAGTGTCACTGAGAATGGTGAGGGATCGACTTACTGTCTCGTGCCCAGTGTCACTGAGAATGGTGAGGGATCGACTTACTGTCTCCGTGCCCAGTGTCACTGAGAATGGTGAGGGATCGACTTACTGTCTCGTGCCCAGTGTCACTGAGAATGGTGAGGGATCGACTTACTGTCTCCCTGCCCAGTGTCAGTGAGAATGGTGAGGGATCGACTTACTGTCTCCGTGCCCAGTGTCACTGAGAATGGTGAGGGATCGACTTACTGTCTCCGTGCCCAGTGTCACTGAGAATGGTGAGGGATCGACTTACAGTCTCCGTGCCCAGTGTCACTGAGAATGGTGAGGGATCGACTTACTGTCTCGTGCCCAGTGTCACTGAGAATGGTGAGGGATCGACTTACTGTCTCCGTGCCCAGTGTCAGTGAGAATGGTGAGGGATCGACTTACTGTCTCGTGCCCAGTGTCACTGAGAATGGTGAGGGATCGACTTACTGTCTCCCTGCCCAGTGTCACTGAGAATGGTGAGGGATCGACTTACTGTCTCCGTGCCCAGTGTCACTGAGAATGGTGAGGGATCGACTTACTGTCTCCCTGCCCAGTGTCAGTGAGAATGGTGAGGGATCGACTTACTGTCTCCGTGCCCAGTGTCACTGAGAATGGTGAAGGATCGACTTACTGTCTCCGTGCCCAGTGTCACTGAGAATGGTGAGGGATCGACTTACTGTCTCCGTGCCCAGTGTCACTGAGAATGGTGAGTGATCGACTTACTGTCTCCGTGCCCAGTGTCAGTGAGAATGGTGAGGGATCGACTTACTGTCTCGTGCCCAGTGTCACTGAGAATGGTGAGGGATCGACTTACTGTCTCCATGCCCAGTGTCACTGAGAATGGTGAGGGATCGACTTACTGTCTCGTGCCCAGTGTCACTGAGAATGGTGAGGGATCGACTTACTGTCTCCGTGCCCAGTGTCACTGAGAATGGTGAGGGATCGACTTACTGTCTCGTGCCCAGTGTCACTGAGAATGGTGAGGGATCGACTTACTGTCTCCGTGCCCAGTGTCACTGAGAATGGTGAGGGATCGACTTACTGTCTCGTGCCCAGTGTCACTGAGAATGGTGAGGGATCGACTTACTGTCTCGTGCCCAGTGTCAGTGAGAATGGTGAGGGATCGACTTACTGTCTCCGTGCCCAGTGTCACTGAGAATGGTGAGGGATCGACTTACTGTCTCCGTGCCCAGTGTCACTGAGAATGGTGAGGGATCGACTTACTGTCTCCGTGCCTGGTGTCACTGAGAATGGTGAGTGATCGACTTACTGTCTCCGTGCCCAGTGTCAGTGAGAATGGTGAGGGATCGACTTACTGTCTCGTGCCCAGTGTCACTGAGAATGGTGAGGGATCGACTTACTGTGTCGTGCCCAGTGTCACTGAGAATGGTGAGGGATCGACTTACTGTCTCCGTGCCCAGTGTCACTGAGAATGGTGAGGGATCGACTTACTGTCTCCGTGCCCAGTGTCAGTGAGAATGGTGAGGGATCGACTTACTGTCTCCGTGCCCAGTGTCAGTGAGAATGGTGAGGGATCGACTTACTGTCTCCGTGCCCAGTGTCACTGAGAATGGTGAGGTATCGACTTACTGTCTCCGTGCCCAGTGTCACTGAGAATGGTGAGGGATCGACTTACTGTCTCGTGCCCAGTGTCACTGAGAATGGTGAGGGATCGACTTACTGTCTCCGTGCCCAGTGTCAGTGAGAATGGTGAGGGATCGACTTACTGTCTCGTGCCCAGTGTCACTGAGAATGGTGAGGGATCGACTTACTGTCTCCCTGCCCAGTGTCACTGAGAATGGTGAGGGATCGACTTACTGTCTCCGTGCCCAGTGTCACTGAGAATGGTGAGGGATCGACTTACTGTCTCCCTGCCCAGTGTCAGTGAGAATGGTGAGGGATCGACTTACTGTCTCCGTGCCCAGTGTCACTGAGAATGGTGAAGGATCGACTTACTGTCTCCGTGCCCAGTGTCACTGAGAATGGTGAGGGATCGACTTACTGTCTCCGTGCCCAGTGTCAGTGAGAATGGTGAGGGATCGACTTACTGTCTCCGTGCCCAGTGTCAGTGAGAATGGTGAGGGATCGACTTACTGTGTCGTGCCCAGTGTCACTGAGAATGGTGAGGGATCGACTTACTGTCTCCGTGCCCAGTGTCACTGAGAATGGTGAGGGATCGACTTACTGTCTCCGTGCCCAGTGTCAGTGAGAATGGTGAGTGATCGACTTACTGTCTCCGTGCCCAGTGTCAGTGAGAATGGTGAGGGATCGACTTACTGTCTCCGTGCCCAGTGTCACTGAGAATGGTGAGGGATCGACTTACTGTCTCCGTGCCCAGTGTCACTGAGAATGGTGAGGGATCGACTTACTGTCTCCGTGCCCAGTGTCACTGAGAATGGTGAGGGATCGACTAACGGTCTCCGTGCCCAGTGTCAGTGAGAATGGTGAGGGATCGACTTACTGTCTCCGTGCCCAGTGTCAGTGAGAATGGTGAGGGATCGACTTACTGTCTCCGTGCCCAGTGTCACTGAGAATGGTGAGGGATCGACTTACTGTCTCCGTGCCCAGTGTCACTGAGAATGGTGAGGGATCGACTTACTGTCTCCGTGCCCAGTGTCACTGAGAATGGTGAGGGATCGACTTACTGTCTCCGTGCCCAGTGTCAGTGAGAATGGTGAGGGATCGACTTACTGTCTCGTGCCCAGTGTCACTGAGAATGGTGAGGGATCGACTTACTGTCTCCGTGCCCAGTGTCACTGAGAATGGTGAGGGATCGACTTACTGTCTCGTGCCCAGTTTCACTGAGAATGGTGAGGGATCGACTTACTGTGTCGTGCCAAGTGTCACTGAGAATGGTGAGGGATCGACTTACTGTCTCCGTGCCCAGTGTCACTGAGAATGGTGAGGGATCGACTTACTGTCTCCGTGCCCAGTGTCAGTGAGAATGGTGAGGGATCGACTTACTGTCTCCGTGCCCAGTGTCAGTGAGAATGGTGAGGGATCGACTTACTGTCTCCGTGCCCAGTGTCACTGAGAATGGTGAGGTATCGACTTACTGTCTCCGTGCCCAGTGTCACTGAGAATGGTGAGGGATCGACTTACTGTCTCGTGCCCAGTGTCAGTGAGAATGGTGAGGGATCGACTTACTGTCTCCGTGCCCAGTGTCAGTGAGAATGGTGAGGGATCGACTTACTGTCTCGTGCCCAGTGTCACTGAGAATGGTGAGGGATCGACTTACTGTCTCCCTGCCCAGTGTCAGTGAGAATGGTGAGGGATCGACTTACTGTCTCCGTGCCCAGTGTCACTGAGAATGGTGAGGGATCGACTTACTGTCTCCGTGCCCAGTGTCACTGAGAATGGTGAGGGATCGACTTACAGTCTCCGTGCCCAGTGTCACTGAGAATGGTGAGGGATCGACTTACTGTCTCCGTGCCCAGTGTCACTGAGAATGGTGAGGGATCGACTTACTGTCTCCGTGCCCAGTGTCACTGAGAATGGTGAGGGATCGACTTACTGTCTCCGTGCCCAGTGTCACTGAGAATGGTGAGGGATCGACTTACTGTCTCCCTGCCCAGTGTCACTGAGAATGGTGAGGGATCGACTTACTGTCTCCGTGCCCAGTGTCAGTGAGAATGGTGAGGGATCGACTTACTGTCTCGTGCCCAGTGTCACTGAGAATGGTGAGGGATCGACTTACTGTCTCCCTGCCCAGTGTCACTGAGAATGGTGAGGGCTCGACTTACTGTCTCCGTGCCCAGTGTCACTGAGAATGGTGAGGGATCGACTTACTGTCTCCCTGCCCAGTGTCAGTGAGAATGGTGAGGGATCGACTTACTGTCTCCGTGCCCAGTGTCAGTGAGAATGGTGAGGGATCGACTTACTGTCTCCGTGCCCAGTGTCAGTGAGAATGGTGAGGGATCGACTTACTGTCTCCGTGCCCAGTGTCACTGAGAATGGTGAGGGATCGACTTACTGTCTCCGTGCCCAGTGTCAGTGAGAATGGTGAGGGATCGACTTACTGTCTCCGTGCCCAGTGTCAGTGAGAATGGTGAGGGATCGACTTACTGTCTCCGTGCCCAGTGTCACTGAGAATGGTGAGGGATCGACTTACTGTCTTGTGCCCAGTGTCACTGAGAATGGTGAGGGATCGACTTACTGTCTCCGTGCCCAGTGTCACTGAGAATGGTGAGGGATCGACTTACTGTCTCCGTGCCCAGTGTCAGTGAGAATGGTGAGGGATCGACTTACTGTGTCGTGCCCAGTGTCACTGAGAATGGTGAGGGATCGACTTACTGTCTCCCTGCCCGGTGTCACTGAGAATGGTGAGGGATCGACTTACTGTCTCCGTGCCCAGTGTCACTGAGAATGGTGAGGGATCGACTTACTGTCTCCGTGCCCAGTGTCAGTGAGAATGGTGAGGGATCGACTTACTGTCTCCGTGCCCAGTGTCAGTGAGAATGGTGAGGGATCGACTTACTGTCTCCGTGCCCAGTGTCACTGAGAATGGTGAGGGATCGACTTACTGTCTTGTGCCCAGTGTCACTGAGAATGGTGAGGGATCGACTTACTGTCTTGTGCCCAGTGTCAGTGAGAATGGTGAGGGATCGACTTACTGTCTCCGTGCCCAGTGTCACTGAGAATGGTGAGGGATCGACTTACTGTCTTGTGCCCAGTGTCAGTGAGAATGGTGAGGGATCGACTTACTGTCTCCGTGCCCAGTGTCACTGAGAATGGTGAGGGATCGACTTACTGTCTTGTGCCCAGTGTCAGTGAGAATGGTGAGGGATCGACTTACTGTCTCCGTGCCCAGTGTCACTGAGAATGGTGAGGGATCGACTTACTGTCTCCGTGCCCAGTGTCACTGAGAATGGTGAGGGATCGACTTACTGTGTCGTGCCCAGTGTCACTGAGAATGGTGAGGGATCGACTTACTGTCTCCGTGCCCAGTGTCAGTGAGAATGGTGAGGGATCGACTTACTGTCTCCGTGCCCAGTGTCACTGAGAATGGTGAGGGATCGACTTACTGTCTCCGTGCCCAGTGTCACTGAGAATGGTGAGGGATCGACTTACTGTCTCCGTGCCCAGTGTCAGTGAGAATGGTGAGGGATCGACTTACTGTCTCGTGCCCAGTGTCACTGAGAATGGTGAGGGATCGACTTACTGTGTCGTGCCCAGTGTCACTGAGAATGGTGAGGGATCGACTTACTGTCTCCGTGCCCAGTGTCACTGAGAATGGTGAGGGATCGACTTACTGTCTCCGTGCCCAGTGTCAGTGAGAATGGTGAGGGATCGACTTACTGTCTCCGTGCCCAGTGTCAGTGAGAATGGTGAGGGATCGACTTACTGTCTCCGTGCCCAGTGTCACTGAGAATGGTGAGGGATCGACTTACTGTCTCCGTGCCCAGTGTCACTGAGAATGGTGAGGGATCGACTTACTGTCTCGTGCCCAGTGTCACTGAGAATGGTGAGGGATCGACTTACTGTCTCCGTGCCCAGTGTCAGTGAGAATGGTGAGGGATCGACTTACTGTCTCGTGCCCAGTGTCACTGAGAATGGTGAGGGATCGACTTACTGTCTCCCTGCCCAGTGTCACTGAGAATGGTGAGGGATCGACTTACTGTCTCCGTGCCCAGTGTCACTGAGAATGGTGAGGGATCGACTTACTGTCTCCCTGCCCAGTGTCAGTGAGAATGGTGAGGGATCGACTGACTGTCTCCGTGCCCAGTGTCACTGAGAATGGTGAAGGATCGACTTACTGTCTCCGTGCCCAGTGTCACTGAGAATGGTGAGGGATCGACTTACTGTCTCCGTGCCCAGTGTCACTGAGAATGGTGAGTGATCGACTTACTGTCTCCGTGCCCAGTGTCAGTGAGAATGGTGAGGGATCGACTTACTGTCTCGTGCCCAGTGTCACTGAGAATGGTGAGGGATCGACTTACTGTCTCCATGCCCAGTGTCACTGAGAATGGTGAGGGATCGACTTACTGTCTCGTGCCCAGTGTCACTGAGAATGGTGAGGGATCGACTTACAGTCTCCGTGCCCAGTGTCACTGAGAATGGTGAGGGATCGACTTACTGTGTCGTGCCCAGTGTCACTGAGAATGGTGAGGGATCGACTTACTGTCTCCGTGCCTAGTGTCACTGAGAATGGTGAGGGATCGACTTACTGTCTCGTGCCCAGTGTCACTGAGAATGGTGAGGGATCGACTTACTGTCTCGTGCCCAGTGTCAGTGAGAATGGTGAGGGATCGACTTACTGTCTCCGTGCCCAGTGTCACTGAGAATGGTGAGGGATCGACTTACTGTCTCCGTGCCCAGTGTCACTGAGAATGGTGAGGGATCGACTTACTGTCTCCGTGCCCAGTGTCAGTGAGAATGGTGAGGGATCGACTTACTGTCTCGTGCCCAGTGTCACTGAGAATGGTGAGGGATCGACTTACTGTGTCGTGCCCAGTGTCACTGAGAATGGTGAGGGATCGACTTACTGTCTCCGTGCCCAGTGTCAGTGAGAATGGTGAGGGATCGACTTACTGTCTCCGTGCCCAGTGTCACTGAGAATGGTGAGGGATCGACTTACTGTCTCCCTGCCCAGTGTCAGTGAGAATGGTGAGGGATCGACTTACTGTCTCCGTGCCCAGTGTCACTGAGAATGGTGAAGGATCGACTTACTGTCTCCGTGCCCAGTGTCACTGAGAATGGTGAGGGATCGACTTACTGTCTCGTGCCCAGTGTCACTGAGAATGGTGAGGGATCGACTTACTGTCTCCGTGCCCAGTGTCAGTGAGAATGGTGAGGGATCGACTTACTGTCTCCGTGCCCAGTGTCACTGAGAATGGTGAGGGATCGACTTACTGTCTCCGTGCCCAGTGTCACTGAGAATGGTGAGGGATCGACTTACTGTCTCCGTGCCCAGTGTCACTGAGAATGGTGAGGGATCGACTTACGGTCTCCGTGCCCAGTGTCAGTGAGAATGGTGAGGGATCGACTTACTGTCTCCGTGCCCAGTGTCAGTGAGAATGGTGAGGGATCGACTTACTGTCTCCGTGCCCAGTGTCATTGAGAATGGTGAGGGATCGACTTACTGTCTCCGTGCCCAGTGTCACTGAGAATGGTGAGGGATCGACTTACTGTCTCCGTGCCCAGTGTCACTGAGAATGGTGAGGGATCGACTTACTGTCTCCGTGCCCAGTGTCAGTGAGAATGGTGAGGGATCGACTTACTGTCTCGTGCCCAGTGTCAGTGAGAATGGTGAGGGATCGACTTACTGTCTCCGTGCCCAGTGTCACTGAGAATGGTGAGGGATCGACTTACTGTCTCCGTGCCCAGTGTCACTGAGAATGGTGAGGGATCGACTTACTGTCTCGTGCCCAGTTTCACTGAGAATGGTGAGGGATCGACTTACTGTGTCGTGCCAAGTGTCACTGAGAATGGTGAGGGATCGACTTACTGTCTCCGTGCCCAGTGTCACTGAGAATGGTGAGGGATCGACTTACTGTCTCCGTGCCCAGTGTCAGTGAGAATGGTGAGGGATCGACTTACTGTCTCCGTGCCCAGTGTCAGTGAGAATGGTGAGGGATCGACTTACTGTCTCCGTGCCCAGTGTCACTGAGAATGGTGAGGGATCGACTTACTGTCTCCGTGCCCAGTGTCACTGAGAATGGTGAGGGATCGACTTACTGTCTCCGTGCCCAGTGTCACTGAGAATGGTGAGGGATCGACTTACTGTCTCCGTGCCCAGTGTCACTGAGAATGGTGAGGGATCGACTTACTGTCTCGTGCCCAGTGTCAGTGAGAATGGTGAGGGATCGACTTACTGTCTCCGTGCCCAGTGTCACTGAGAATGGTGAGGGATCGACTTACTGTCTCGTGCCCAGTGTCACTGAGAATGGTGAGGGATCGACTTACTGTCTCCGTGCCCAGTGTCAGTGAGAATGGTGAGGGATCGACTTACTGTCTCCGTGCCCAGTGTCACTGAGAATGGTGAGGGATCGACTTACTGTCTTGTGCCCAGTGTCACTGAGAATGGTGAGGGATCGACTTACTGTCTCCGTGCCCAGTGTCACTGAGAATGGTGAGGGATCGACTTACTGTCTCCCTGCCCAGTGTCAGTGAGAATGGTGAGGGATCGACTTACTGTCTCCGTGCCCAGTGTCACTGAGAATGGTGAGGGATCGACTTACTGTCTCCGTGCCCAGTGTCACTGAGAATGGTGAGGGATCGACTTACTGTCTCCGTGCCCAGTGTCACTGAGAATGGTGAGGGATCGACTTACTGTCTCCGTGCCCAGTGTCACTGAGAATGGTGAGGGATCGACTTACTGTCTCCGTGCCCAGTGTCACTGAGAATGGTGAGGGATCGACTTACTGTCTCCCTGCCCAGTGTCAGTGAGAATGGTGAGGGATCGACTTACTGTCTCCCTGCCCAGTGTCACTGAGAATGGTGAGGGATCGACTTACTGTCTCCCTGCCCAGTGTCAGTGAGAATGGTGAGGGATCGACTTACTGTCTCGTGCCCAGTGTCACTGAGAATGGTGAGGGATCGACTTACTGTCTCCGTGCCCAGTGTCACTGAGAATGGTGAGGGATCGACTTACTGTCTCGTGCCCAGTGTCACTGAGAATGGTGAGGGATCGACTTACTGTCTCCGTGCCCAGTGTCACTGAGAATGGTGAGGGATCGACTTACTGTCTCCGTGCCCAGTGTCACTGAGAATGGCCGATTATCCTCGTACGTAGGACCCCGTTAGCCTTTTTCGGACGGATTGTGTCGCTCCGCCCAGTATCAGCCAGCGGTCCATCGCCCGCTCCGAATGGGGCGGGGGGCGCCGGGGGAATCTCTGCTCAGTACCCCTGAGCTCTGTCGCCACTAACAGGGTTCGGAGGAGGAGGGCTGGGTTCAGTGAGGACTGAGAGGGCCAGAGAACGTAGGGTGTGATGCTCTCCAGGACCAAGCTGTGAAAGGAAGAAAGGACTTGCATTTATATAGGGCCTTTCACATCCTCCAGACCCCCAATAAAAAAGAAACAAGTCTGTGGTATGGAGAAGCGAGGAGGGGGCAGGCATGGATGCAGAGCGAGGACTGAGGAGCTGGGTCGGAGCAGAGGCTGAGGGTGGACGGGTGATTACATCCTCCATTTGGGGGATTCTGTCCTGTCAGAAACCAATACCCACTGGTGACTTGGTGGGTGGATGCAGTGCCCAGTCTGATACTTACATTGAATTACATAGAATGTCTGGCACA
This sequence comes from Heptranchias perlo, assembly GCF_035084215.1. Taxonomy (NCBI): domain Eukaryota; kingdom Metazoa; phylum Chordata; class Chondrichthyes; order Hexanchiformes; family Hexanchidae; genus Heptranchias; species Heptranchias perlo. Next base: position 3,450,342 of record NC_090325.1, on the reverse strand, counting down.
GAAACAGGCCATTCGGCCCATCTGGTCCACGCCGGTGTTTATGCTCCACACGAGCCTCCTCCCTCCCTACTTCATCTCACCCTATCAACATTTCCTTCTATTCCTTTCTATCTAGCCTTCCCCTTAAGCTTCCCCATGGTACTGAGCAATACAGAGCAAGAAGGCCCAACGAGGGGCAGGGCTGTAGGGACTACATTTGGCCACAGAGGAGAATAGTCAGCCAGGCTGCCCGCTCCTGATCCCCTCCTAACGACCCCGGCTGACAACGGGTTCGGGCTCGGGGCGGTGGCCTCATGGTCGAACAGAAACTAACCTGAACCAGCCACATAAATACTGTAGCTACAAGAGCAGGTCAGAGGCTGGGTATTCTGCGGCGAGTGACTCACCTCCTGACTTTCCACCATCTACAAGGCATAAGTCAGTAGTGTGATGGAATACTCTCCACTTGCCTGGATGAGTGCAGCTCCAACAACACTCAAGAAGCTCGACACCATCCAGGACAAAGCAGCCCGCTTGATTGGCACCCCATCCACCACCCTAAACATTCACTCCCTTCACCACTGGCGCACCGTAGCTGCGGTGTGTACCATCCACAGGATGCACTGCAGCAACTCGCCAAGGCTTCTTCGACAGCACCTCCCAAACCCGTGACCTCTACCACCTAGAAGGACAAGGGTAGCAAGTGGATGGGAACAACACCACCTGCACGTTCCCCTCCAAGTCACACGCCATCCCGACTTGGAAATATATCGCCGTTCCTTCATCATCGCTGGGTCAAAATCCTGGAACTCCCTTCCTAACAGCACAGTGGGAGAATCTTTACCACACGGACTGCAGCAGTTCAAGAAGGCGGCTCACCACCACCTTCTCCGGGGCAATTAGGGATGGGCAATAAATGCCGGCCTCACCAGCGATGTCCACTTCCCATGAACGAATAAAAGTTAACGGGGTTGTGAGACGTTTGTGGGTCGGCGCCTTTAGGGGAGGAGGGGGCTCCTTGTCTGATCCCTGGGGGATGCCACTAAACCCTTCCCTACCTAACCCTTCTGCTGACCCCTGACCTGTCTCTTTGACCCCTGGTTATTACCCTGACCTGTCTATGACACCCACAGATCTCCTGTCCCTAACCCCTGATCCATCCCTCCTACCCTGGAGATCTCCTGTTCCTAATCCCTGACCCTGTACATCTCCCTGTCCCTAACCCCTGACTCTGGAGATCTCCTGTCCCCAATCCCTGATCCATCCCTCTGACTCTGGAGATCTCCTTGTCCCTAACCCCTGGCCTTGGAGATCTCCTGTCCCTTATCCCTGACCCTGGAGATCTCACTGTCCCTTATCCCTGACCCTGGAGATCTCCCTGTTCCTAAACCATAGAATCTTACACCACAGAAGGAGGCCATTTGGCCCATCGTACCTGTGCTGGCTCTTGGAAAGAGTTGTCCAATTAGTCCTGTATCCCTGCTTTTACCGCATAACCCTGCAAATTAGTTCTCTTCAAGGACACATCCAATTGCCTTTTGAAAGTTCCTATGGAATTTGATTCCACCACTCAGACCGTTTCCAACCTCGGCGTCCTATTTGACCTTAAGATGAGCTTCCGACCCCATATCCGCTCCATCACCAAGACCGCCTACTTCCACCTCTGTAATATCGCCCGTCTCCGCCCCTACCTCAGCTCATCTGCTGCTGAAACCCTCATCCATGCCTTTGTTATCTCTAGGCTCGACTATTCCATTGCTTTCCTGGCCGGCCTCCCATCTTCCACCCTCCATAAACTTGAGCTCATCCATAACTCTGCTGCCCGTATCCTAACTCGCACCAAGTCCCGTTCTCCCATCACCCCCTGTGTTCACTGACCTACATCGACTCCCGGTCCGGGAACGCCTCGATTTTAAAATTCTCATCCTTGTTTTCAAATCCCTCCGTGGCCTCACCCCTCTCCCTATCTCTGTAACCTCCTCCAGCCCTACAACGCCCCGAGATCTCTGCGCTCCTCCAATTCTGGCCTCTTGCGCATCCCCGATTTTAATCGCTCCCCCATTGGCGGCCGTGCCTTCAGCTGCCTGGGCCCTAAGCTCTGGAATTCCCTCCCTAAACCTCTCAGCCTCTCTCTCCTCCTTTAAGTCGCTCCTTAAAACCTCCTTCTTTTGGTCACCTGTCCAAATATCTCCTTATGCGGGTCGGTGTCAAATTTTGTTTGATAATCGCTCCTGTGAAGCGCCTTGGGACATTTTACGACATTAAAGGCGCTATATAAATGCAGGCTGTTGTACTGCGTTCCAGAACTTAACCTTCTGTGTGAAAACATTTCTCCTCAATTCCCCTCTAGATCTCTTGCCAATTATTTTAATTTTAGGTCTGTGCCCTCTGGTTACTGACCCCCCCCCCCCTGACCTCTGACCCACCCCTTTATGTTGATAAAGTTTCTCCTTGTTTCCAAGATGGCGGCGCCCATGGCCCGCGGTCTCTGGCGGGCTGTCCGTCGCTCTCCGGCCGGGCTCCGGGCCCTGGGGAGCGGGGCGGGTTCACGGGGACAGGCCGGGGAGGAGGCGCGGCCTGGAGCCGGGGCCTGTGCGCTCGGCCTGGGCCTGGGTTCGGTGGCGGCGCTGCTGCTGTGGCGAAGCCGGGAGAAGGAAGCGGCGCCGGCGGCGGCGGGCGGCCGGACCCCAGGCCCAGGCCTCGGGCTCTCCGCGTTCCTCACCCCAGTCCGGGCCGCCCAGCCCGTCCCGCCCGACAGCCCCCGGTTCAGGTTCAACTTCATCGCGGACGTGGTGGAGAAAACGGGGCCCGCGGTGGTTTACATCGAAATACTCGGGAGGTAAATGGAGAGAGAGGGGAGACAGTAAGGGCAGACAGGAAGGGGAGAGGGCAGACAGGAAGGGGAGAGGGCAGACAGGAAGGGGAGAGGGCAGACAGGAAGGGGAGAGGGCAGACAGGAAGGGGAGACAGGAAGGGGAGAGGGCAGACGGGAAGGGCAGAGGGCAGACGGGAAGGGGAGAGGGCAGACGGGAAGGGGAGAGGGCAGACGGGAAGGGGAGAGGGCAGACGGGAAGGGGAGAGGGCAGACGGGAAGGGGAGAGGGCAGACAGGAAGGGGAGAGGGCAGACAGGAAGGGGAGAGGGCAGACAGGAAGGGGAGACAGGAAGGGGAGAGGGCAGACGGGAAGGGCAGAGGGCAGACGGGAAGGGGAGAGGGCAGACGGGAAGGGGAGAGGGCAGACGGGAAGGGGAGAGGGCAGAGGGGAAGGGGAGAGGGCAGAGGGGAAGGGGAGAGGGCAGCAGGGGAGAGGGCAGCAGGGGAGAGGGCAGCAGGGGAGAGGGCAGCAGGGGAGAGGGCAGCGGGGAAGGGCAGCGGGGAAGGGCAGAGGGGAAGGGCAGAGGGGAAGGGCAGAGGGGAAGGGCAGAGGGGAAGGGCAGACGGGAAGGGGAGACGGGAAGGGGAGAGGGCAGACGGGAAGGGGAGACGGGAAGGGGAGAGGGCAGACGGGAAGGGGAGACGGGAAGGGGAGAGGGCAGACGGGAAGGGGAGAGGGCAGACGGGAAGGGGAGAGGGCAGACGGGAAGGGGAGAGGGCAGACGGGAAGGGGAGAGGGCAGACGGGAAGGGGAGAGGGCAGACGGGAAGGGGAGAGGGCAGACGGGAAGGGGAGAGGGCAGACGGGAAGGGGAGAGGGCAGACGGGAAGGGGAGAGGGGGAGAGAAATGGGGAGAGAGAGAGGGAGACAGAAAGAGGCAAGACAGAGAGAGAGACACACACAGACAGATACCTGAAGAGTGGACAGTTATGGGGAGCGAGCAGACGACTGGGATAAGACTTGGGGGGGCTCTGAGGAAACACAGCAGTACAGAGTCGATGGGCTGAGCTGGAACATTCTATAATTCTCTGATTCTGGGCTTTGGGGGGTGGATAGAATAGACCTCGGAGCAAGCGTATGAGCAGATCGGGTGGTTCCTGACCGCACCAGATGGGTAGTAAGACTCGGGTCAGTGTCACCTGTGGAAGTGGGGGAGAGGCTGTTCCCGGGGAGGTGAGATGAACTGTTAGACTGAGGCAATATAAACTTAATGGTACAATTTTAAAGGGGGTGCAAGAACAGGGAGACCTGGGGGTGTGTGTACACAAATCATTGAAGGTGGCAGGACAAGTTGAGAAGGATGTTAAAAAATGGTAACAGGGATATGAGACTTCAGTTCTGTGGAGAGACTGGAGAAGCTGGGATTGTTCACCTTAGAACAGAGAAGGTTAAGGGGAGATTTGATAGAGGTGTTCAAAATCATGAAGGGTTTTGATAGAGTAAATAAGGAGAAACTTTCCAGTGGCAGAAGGGTCGGTAACCAGAGGACACAGATTTAAGGTGATCGGCAAAAGAGCCAGAGGTGACATGAGGAAACATTTTTTTAGGCAGTGAGTTGTGATGATCTGGAATGCTCTGCCTGAAAGGGCGGTGGAAGCAGATTCAATAATAACTTTCAAAAGGGAATTGGATAAATATTTGAAGGGAAAACATTTACAGGGCTATGGGGAAAGAGCAGGGGGGTGGGACTAATTGGATAGCTCTTTCAAAGAGCCAGCACAGGGACAATGGGCCGAATGGCCTCCTGTGCTGTACCTACCATGATACTATGATACGGTGGTGAGTAACCGCGGGCGGAGGCGATTAACCCAGACGGGGTGAGTAACCGGCTAATCTCCGTGTTCATTCCCCAGGCACCCGTTCAGCGGTCGGGAGATTGCGATCTCCAATGGCTCGGGATTCGCGGTAACGCCAGACGGGCTGATCGTGACCAACGCCCACGTGGTGGCCAATAAGCGCAGGGTGCGGGTGAAGCTGGCCAATGGGGAGATATACGAGGCATCGGTTCAGGCCGTGGACCAGGTGGCTGACATCGCCACCATCAAAATCAACCCCAGGGTGAGCGGCGGGGGGGGGGGGGGAGAGGGGAGGTGTCTCTTGTGGGAGGAGGGCGGAGCCACTTGCCGGGGAAGGAGCGGAGTTGATGAAAGTCAGTCTGTCAGTGTTTGGGGTGTTAATAATGGTGTCATTTTGGGGTGATATTGACTGTGTTATTTGGGGGTTTGGGGTGATATTGACTTATTATAGGGTGTAGATGTTTGGGGTGATATTGACTTATTATAGGGTGTAGATGTTTGGGGTGATATTGACTTATTATAGGGTGTAGATGTTTGGGGTGATATTGACTTATTATAGGGTGTAGATGTTTGGGGTGATATTGACTTATTATAGGGTGTAGATGTTTGGGGTGATATTGACTTATTTTGGAGTGTAGATGTTTTGGGGTGATATTGACTTATTTTGGAGTGTAGATGTTTTGGGGTGATATTGACTTATTTTGGGGTGTAGATGTTTGGGGTGATATTGACTGTTATTATAGGGTGTAGATGTTTTGGGGTGATACTGACTTATTTTGGAGTGTAGATGTTTTGGGGTGATATTGACTTATTATAGGGTGTAGATGTTTTGGGGTGATATTGACTGTTATATTTACTGTATCAGGAACCTCTGCCCACTCTTCCCCTGGGCATATCAGCTCAGATCAGGCACGGAGAGTTTGTGGTGGCCATGGGCAGTCCCTTCGCTCTCCAGAACACCATCACCTCCGGGATAGTCAGCTCTGTGCAGCGAGGGAGTCGAGAACTGGGGATGGCTCATTCGAACATGGAGTATATCCAGACTGACGCCTCCATCGATGTGAGTACAGACACTGTGTGGACACAGAAACAGCCCTCCAATTAACTTGCAACAACTTGCATTTATATCATTCATTCTCAGGATCCGGGTGTTGTTGGCCGTTGGCCAGGCCGCCATTTATTGATCATCCCTAGTTGCCCTGATGGTGAAGGTGGTGAGCCACCTTCTTGAACCGCTGCAGTCCGTGTGGCTCTTAGTAGAGATTTTGATACAAGAGTCTTTTGCTAGACCACTTCAGAGGGCACTCGAGTCAGTCACGTTGGTGTGGGGACTGGAGTCACCTATAGGCCCAGACTGGGCAAGGACGGCAGGTTTCCTTCCCTAAAGGACATTAGTGAACCAGTTGGGTTTTTAACCACAATCCGACAGCTCCACGGTCACTTTTACTGAGACCAGCTTTTTATTTCCAGGTATTTGTTTTTTTAAACTGAATTTGAATTCTCACACTGCCGCGGTGGGATTTATATCATTCAATCGATAAAACCTCCCGAAACGCTCCACCATCGGGAAGGAGAAACTCCCAACTCACTTCCTAGTGGGGAGCGACTGACAGCAGAAACCGGCCCCCAGGGTCGGCACTGAGTTGGTGGTCAGGCTCTGAGGGAGTGGGAGATGAAGGGTGCTACGCTGGCGTCATGGGGAGTGCTGTTCTCAATTTGTTGTAGATGGGGAAGTGGGCAGTTTGACCAGGGGGTGCATCATGCACTTAAGCACAGATTTTGCACCAGTAAGAAGTGTGGGTTTCCCTACTGATGCCTGTGTGAATGCACTGTCCTGTGAATTTTTTTTTTCTCTATTCGTTCATGGGATGTGGGCGTCACTGGCGAGGCCGGCATTTATTGCCCATCCCTAATTGACCATTGAGAAGGTGGTGGTGAGCCGCCTTCTTAAACTGCTGCAGTCCGTGTGGTGAAGGTTCTCCCACAGTGCTGTTAGGAAGGGAGTTCCAGGATTTTGACCCAGCGACAATGAAGGAACGGCGATATATTTCCAAGTCGGGATGGTGTGTGACTTGGAGGGGAACGTGCAGGTGGTGTTGTTCCCATGTGCCTGCTGCTCTTGTCCTTCTAGGTGGTAGAGATCGCGGGTTTGGGAGGTGCTGTCGAAGAAGCCTTGGCGAGTTGCTGCAGTGCATCCTGTGGATGGTACTCACTGCAACCACAGTGCGCCGGTGGTGAAGGGAGTGAATGTTTAGGGTGGTGGATGGGGTTCCAATCAAGCGGGCCGTTTTGTCCTGGATGGTGTTGAGCTTCTTGAGTGTTGTTGGAGCTGCACTCATCCAGGCAAGTGGAGAGTATTACATCACACTCCTGACTTGTGCCTTGTCGATGGTGGAAAGGCTTTGGGGAGTCAGGAGGTGAGCCACTCGCCGCAGAATACCCAGCCTCTGACCTGCTCTTGTAGCCGCAGTATTTATATGGCTGGTCCAGTTAAGTTTCTGGTTAAGTTGATGACCCCCAGGATGTTGATGGTGGGGGATTCGGTGATGGTAATGCCGTTGAATGTCAAGGGGAGGTGGTTGGACTCTCTCTTGTTGGAGATGGTCATTGCCTGGCACTTGTCTGGCACAAATGTTACTTGCCACTTATGAGCCCAAGCCTGGATGTTGTCCAGGTCTTGCTGCATGGGGGCACAGACTGTCCGGCGTCCAGGTCTTGCTGCATGTCGGCACACACTGTCCGGCGTCCGTGCCCTGTCCGGCATCCGTGCCCTGTCCAGCGTGATACTGAGGCACACAGGAAGGTCCTGGGTCTGTGCTGAATCAGCTGATCTCAGCCAATCTTAAGTGTCAGTCGTGGCCCTCTCACCTAGGAGTCAGCAGGTCGTGGGTTCAATTCCCACTCCAGAGACTTGAGCACATAATCCAGGCTGACACTCCCAGTGCAGTATTGAGGGAGTGCTGCACTGCCAGAGGTGCCATCTTTCGGGTTAAATCGAGACTCCGTCTGCCCTCTCGGGTGAATGTGAATGATCCCTGACACTATTTTTGACGAAGAGCAGGGGGGAGTTCTCCCCGGTGTCCTGGGACCAATATTTATCCCTCAACCAACATCACTTTTAAAAAAAAAACAGATTTCTGCTCTATCACATTGCTGTTTGTGGGATCTTGCTGTGCGCAAATTGGTTGCTGCGTTTCCTACATTACAACAATGACTACACTTCTAAAAAGTAATTCATTGGCTATAAAGTGCTTTGGGATGTCATGAGGTCGTTAAAGGCGCTGTAGAAATGGGAGTTCTTTTCTTTGCAATCCGCTTGGGCCAGTAATTAGCTGAGAGGTGGGAGACAGAGAGTGAGGATAAAGGGAACGTTCTCTGATTGGGAGGATGTGAAAGTGGTGTTCCCCAGGGATCTACTGGGGCCTCAGCTTTTCCCCATATTTATCGATGACTTGGATGAAGGAATAGAGAATTGTATATCCAAGATTGCAGATGATACTGTTATGGGTACAGAAAGTTGTGTAGATGGGAGCAGGAGTTTACAAAGGGACAGACAGACAGACTGAGTGAGTGGGCAAAACCACAGCAGATGGAGTTCAATGTGGGGAAGTGTGAGGTCATCCACTTTGGATCAGAGAAAGACAAATCGGAATCTTTCCTAATGGTGAGAGACCCGGAGCTGTGGAGGAGTCGAGGGATTTCGGGGTCCAGGTACGCAAATCACTAAAAGCTAGTGGACAGGTACAAAAAGCAATCAAAAAGGCCAGTGGAATGTTGGCCTTTATCTCGAGGGGGCTGGAATACAAAGGGGGTGGAAGTGATGTTCCAGCTGTACAGAGCTCTGGTCAGACCACATCTGGAGATACTGAGTTCAGTTCTGGGCACCGAACATTTCCTCTGGTGGGAAATCTAGAACAAGGGGGCACAATTTTAAAATTAGAGCCAGGCCGTTCAGGAGTGAAATCAGGAAGTACTTTTTTACACAAAGGGGAGTGGAAATCTGGAACTTTCCCCCCCCCCCCCCCCCCCCCACCTCCTTCCACAGGCTGCGGATGCTGGGGGTCAGTTGGAGCTTTCAAGACTGAGATCGATAGATTTTTGGGTATCGAGGGATATGGAGCAAAGGCGGGTAAATGGAGTTGAGGTACAGATCAGGCAGTGATCTAATTGAATGACGGAACAGGCTCGAGGGGCTGAATGGCCTCCTTCTGCTTTCAAAAAAAAAACACTAGTTCGGCCACAACTGGAATATTGTGTCCAGTTCTGGACACCGCACTTTAGGAAGGATGCGAAGGCCTTAGAGAGGGTGCAGAACAGATTTACTAGAATGAGTCCAGGGATGAGGGACTTCAGCTAGGTGGATAGACTGGAGAAGCTGGGGTTGTTCAAGTAGGGGGAGTAAAAAGGAAGGTGGTTGTAGTAGGCGACAGTATAGTTAGGGGGATAGACACTGTTCTCTGCAGCCAGGAGCATGAGTCCCGAAGGCCGTGTTGTCTACCCAGTGCCAGGGTTAAGGACATCTCCTCTGGGCTGGAGAAGAACTTGGAGTGGGAGGGGGAGGATCCAGTTGTCGTGGTCCACGTAGCTACCAACAACATAGGTAGAACTAAGAGAAAGGTTCTGCTGAGAGTGTTTGAGCAGCTAGGGACTAAATTAAAAAGCAGAACCACAAAGGTAATAATATTACCTGAGCCACGAGCAAATTGGCACAGGGTCAGTAAGATCAGAGAGATGAATGCGTGGCTCAAAGATTGGTGTGTGAGAAGTGGGTTTCGATTTGTGGGACACTGGCACCAGTACTGGGGAAAGAGAGAGCTGTTCGTTGGGACGGACCACACCTGAACCATGCTGGGATCAGAGTTCGAGCGAATCGAATAACAGGGAGGTAGATTGGGCTTTAAACTAAATAAGGTGGGGGGGGAGGGGGAGAAATCTAGAATGCTAAAGAGAAAAGACAAGGAAGCAGTGCAGGAAAGTGATTGGGGTAAGGATAACCAGATTGTGTCAGGAAGGGACAGAGCGGACAAACAAAGGACAACCAATAGGGTCCGGGTAAGAAAAAATGGTAATAAGACAAATAGGGCCATAGTACAAAAAAATGTTAAGATGTCTAAAAATGTTAAAAAGACAAATCTAAAGGCACTGTATCTGAATGCACGAAGCATTCGTAATAAGGGAGATGAATTAACAGCGCAAATAGATGTAAACGGATATGATATAATAGCAATTACAGAGACATGGCTGCAGGGTGACCAAGGCAGGGAGCTGAATATCCAAGGGTATTCGATATTTAGGAAGGACAGCCAAAAAGGAGGTGGGGTGGCGTTGTTAGTAAAGGATGAAATCAGAGCAATAGTGAGAAAGGATATTGGCTCAGAAAATCAAGATGTAGAAACAGTCTAGGTGGAGTTAAGAAGCACCAAGGGGCAGAAAACACTGGTGGGAGTTGTCGATAGGCCTCCAAACAGTAGTGGTAATGTAGGGGATGGAATCAAACCGGAAATTCGAGATGCATGTAACAGGGGTACTACAGTAATCATGGGTGACTTTAATCTACATATAGACTGGCCAAACCAAATTAGCAATAATACTGTGGAGGATGAATTCCTGGAGAGTGTACGAGATGGTTTTTTAGACCAGTACGTTGAGGAGCCAACCAGGGAACAGGCTATCCTAGATTGGGGATTGTGCAATGAGAAGGGGTTAATTAATAATCTTGTTGTGCGGGGTCCTTTAGGACAGAGTGACCATAACATGATAGAATTCTTCATTAAGATGGAAAGTGAAGTAGTCCAATCTGAAACTAGGGTCCTGAATCTAAACAAAGAAAACTACAAAGGTATGAGGAGTGAGTTGGCTATGACAGATTGGGAAGCTTCATTAAAAGGCATGATGGTGGAGAGGCAATGGCTAACATTTAAGGAACGAATGCATGAATTGCAATAATTATACATTCCTTTCTGGCACAAAAAAACAAAAGGAAATGTGGCCCAACCATGGCTAACACAAGAAATTAAGGATACTATTAGATCCAGAGAGGAGTCATATAAAGTTGCCAGAAAAAGTAGCAAGCCTGAGGATTGGGAGCAGTTTAGAATTCAGCAAAAAAGGACCAAGGGATTGATTAAGAGGGAAAAATAGAGTATGAGAATGGACTTTAAAAGCTTCTAAAAGTATGTAAAAAGAAAAAGATCAGTGAAGACAAATGTAGGTCCCTTACAGTCAGAAACGGGAGAATTTATAATGGGGAACAAGGAAATAGCAGAGCAATTAAACAAATACTTTCGTTCTATCTTCATGGAAGAGGACACAAATAACTTCCCAGAAATGCTAGGGAACCAAGTGACTAGTGAGAAGGAGGAATTAAAGGAAATTAGTATTAGTAAAAAAAATAGTGCTGGAGAAATTAATGGGACTGAAAGCCGATAAATCCCCAGGACCTGATAATCTGCATCCCAGAATACTAAAAGAGGTAGCCATGGAAATAGTGGATGTATTAGTTGTCATCTTCCAAAATTCTATAGATTATGGAACAGTTCCTGCAGATTGGAGGGCGGCAAATGTAACCCCACTATTTAAAAAAGGAGGGAGAGAGAAAACAAGGAACTACAGACCGGTTAGTCTAACATCAGTAGTAGGGAAAATGCTAGAGTCTATTATAAAGGATGTGATAACAGGACACTTAGAAAATATCAATGGGATTAGACAAAGTCAACATGGATTTATGAAAGGGAAATCATGTTTGACAAACCTCCTGGAGTTTTTTGAGGATGCAACTGGTAGAATAGATAAGGGAGAACCAGTGGATGTGGTTTATTTGGATTTTCAGAAGGCCTTTGATAAAGTCCCACATAAGAGGTTAGTGTGCAAAATTAAAGCACATGGGATTGGGGGTAACATACTGGCATGGATTGAAAATTAGTTAACAGACAGGAAACAGAGAGTAGGAATAAACGGGTCTTTTTCGGGGTGGCAGGCAGTGACTAGTGGGGTACCGCAGAGATCAGTGCTTGGGCCCCAGCTATTCACAATATATATCAATGATTTGGATGAGGGAACCAAATATAACATTTCCAAGTTTGCTGACGACACAAAACTAGGTGGGATTGTGAGTTGTGAGGAGGATGCAAAGAGGTTTCAAGGCAATTTAGACAAGTTGAGTGAGTGGGCAAATACATGGCAGATGCAGTATAATGTGAATAAATGTGAAGTTATCCACTTCAGAAGGAAAAACAGAAAGGCAGAGTATTATTTAAATGGTGATAGATTGGGAAATGTTGATGTACAAAGGGACCTGGGTGTCCTTATACACCAGTCACTGAAAGCAAACATGCAGGTGCAGCAAGCAGTTAGGAAGTTAAATGGTATGTTGGCCTTCATTGCAAGAGGATTTGAGTACAGGAGCAGGGATGTCTTACTGCAGTTATACAGGGCCTTGGTGAGACCACACCTGGAGTATTGTGTGCAGTTTTGGTCTCCTTACCTAAGAAAGGATATACTTGCCATAGAGGGAGCACAGTGAAGGTTCACCAGACCGATTCCTGGGATGGCAGGACTGTCGTATGAGGAGAGATTGGGTCGACTCGGCCTGTATTCACTGGAGTTTAGAAGAATGAGAGGGGATCTTATTGAAACATAAAATTCTGACAGGGCTAGACAGACTGGATGCAGGGAGGATGTTTCCCCTGGCTGGGGGGTCCAGAACGAGGGTTCACAGTCTCAGGATATGGGGTAGGACATTTAGGACTGAGATGAGGAGAAATTTCTTCACTCAGAGGGTGGTGAACCTGTGGAATTCTCTACCACAGAAAGCTGTTGAGGCCAAGTCACTGAATATATTTAAGAAGGAGCGAGATAGATTTCTAGACACAAAAGGCATCAAGGGGTATGGGGAGAGAGCGGGAATATGGTATTGAGATCGAGGATCAGCCATGATCATATTGAATGGCGGAGCAGGCTCGAAGGGCCGAATGGCCTACTCCTCCTATTTTCTATGTTTCTATGTTCTCCTTGGAACAGAGGCGGTTGAGAGGAGATTTGATCGAGGTATTCAAAATCATGAAGGGTCTGGACAGAGTGGATAAAGAGAAACTGTTCCCATTGGTGGAAGGGTCAAGAACCAGAGGACATAGATTTAAGGTGATTGGCAAAAGAATCAAAGGTGACATGAGGAAAAACTTTTTACACAGCGAGTGGTTAGGATCTGGAATGCACTGCCTGAGGGGGTGGTGGAGGCAGATTCAATCATGGCCTTCAAAAGGGAACTGGATAAGTACTTGAAAGGAAAAAATTTGCAGGGCTACGGGGATAGGGCGGGGGAGTGGGACTAGCTGGATTGCTCTTACACAGAGCCAGCCTGAACTTGATGGGCCGAATGGCCTTCTGTGCGGTAACCTTTCTATGATTCCTGCGTAACAGGATCGAGGGGCTGAATGGCCTCCTCCTGTTCCCGCGTAACAGGATCGAGGGGGCTGAATGGCCTCCTCCTGTTCCCGCGTAACAGGATCGAGGGGGCTGAATGGCCTCCTCCTGTTCCCGCGTAACAGGATCGAGGGGGCTGAATGGCCTCCACCTGTTCCCGCGTAACAGGATCGAGGGGGCTGAATGGCCTCCTCCTGTTCCCGCGTAACAGGATCGAGGGGGCTGAATGGCCTCCTCCTGTTCCCGCGTAACAGGATCGAGGGGGCTGAATGGCCTCCTCCTGTTCCCGCGTAACAGGATCGAGGGGGCTGAATGGCCTCCTCCTGTTCCCACGTAACAGGATCGAGGGGGCTGAATGGCCTCCTCCTGTTCCCGCGTAACAGGATCGAGGGGGCTGAACGGCCTCCTCCTGTTCCCGCGCAACAGGATCGAGGGGGCTGAATGGCCTCCTCCTGTTCCCGTGTTTGATGCCCGAAGGTTATGGAGAGGACGAATTGGCTAGGCTGACTGGAATGTGAGACGGTGCAGGTCAGAGAGGGCACTGCATCGTAGACAGGAATAATCGAAGAACCGTGGCTAATTACAGGGACTGCGTGGACCCTGAGGTCAAGGACTATAAAGGGATAAAGGAAATGACAGTCTGCTGTTACAGACTGTTCCGACTGATCGAGGAGATCTGCGATGCTGCCAGAACCCTACACCAAGGGATTTCAGTCACTCAGAGAGCGACGGGCAAAACAGCAGAGAAGAAAGAATTTGGATTTATATAACTCCTTGTGTGACCTCAGGACATCCCAAGGAGGCCATGTTATACTCGGGCGCACTTGATCACGACACCTGTTATAAGCTGGAGATGGACTGTCTCAGGGGCATAGAGTGTAAGAGTGAAGAAGTTATGATTAATTTGAATAAATCAATGCTAGGCCACAGTTAGAGTACTGGGTGAAGTTTTGGGAGCCCCGTTATAGAAAGCACATCGAATGTACAGCACAAAACAGGCCATTTGGCCCAACATGTCTGTGCTTCTCACGAGTCTCCTCGCACTCTGTTTACTCCATCTCACCCTATCAACATATCCTTCTATTTCTTTCTCCCTCGTGCACTTACCTAGTGTCCCCCTATAGAAAGGCGATTGAGAGCGTACAGCGTAGATTCCAGCGATGGGAAACTATCGTTATGAGGACACATTCGAGATACTGGGACTATTTACAACGGAGCAGAGAAGGCCAAGAGGAGATTTAATAGAGGTTTAAAAAATTACGAAGGGTTTTGATGGTGAATGGGGACAGACTATTTCCTCTGATTGGAAAGTCAGTGATTTAAAATAATCACTGAGCGAGGAGAGGGGTTTGGAGAAATTTCTTTACACAGAGGGTTGTTGGAGCATGGAATGGTTTGCCACAGGGAGTGGTTGAGGCAAAGATCACTGCACCTTTTAAGGGAAAACTGGATAAATGTTTGAAGCAGTGAAAAATACAGGGCTATGGGGAGAGTGTGGGGCAGTGGGATTAGTTTGGGATTGGTACAGGGCTATGGGGAGAGAGTGGGGCAGTGGGATTAGTTTGGGATTGATACTGGGCTATGGGGAGAGAGCGGGGCAGTGGGATTAGTTTGGGATTGATACAGGGCTATGGGGAGAGAGTGGGGCAGTGGGATTAGTTTGGGATTGATACAGGGCTATGGGGAGAGAGTGGGGCAGTGGGATTAGTTTGGGATTGATACAGGGCTATGGGGAGAGAGTGGGGCAGTGGGATTAGTTTGGGATTGATACAGGGCTATGGGGAGAGAGCGGGGCAGTGGGATTAGTTTGGGATTGATACAGGGCTATGGGGAGAGAGTGGGGCAGTGGGATTAGTTTGGGATTGATACAGGGCTATGGGGAGAGAGTGGGGCAGTGGGATTAGTTTGGGATTGATACAGGGCTATGGGGAGAGAGTGGGGCAGTGGGATTAGTTTGGGATTGATACAGGGCTATGGAGAGAGAGTGGGGCAGTGGGATTAGTTTGGGATTGATACAGGGCTATGGGGAGAGAGTGGGGCAGTGGGATTAGTTTGGGATTGATACAGGGCTATGGGGAGAGAGTGGGGCAGTGGGATTAGTTTGGGATTGATACAGGGCTATGGGGAGAGAGTGGGGCAGTGGGATTAGTTTGGGATTGGTACAGGGCTATGGGAGAGAGTGGGGCAGTGGGATTAGTTTGGGATTGGTACAGGGCTATGGTGAGAGAGTGGGATTAGTTTGGGATTGATACAGGGCTATGGGGAGAGAGTGGGGCAGTGGGATTAGTTTGGGATTGATACAGGGCTATGGGGAGAGAGTGGAGCAGTGGGATTAGTTTGGGATTGATACAGGGCTATGGGGAGAGAGTGGGGCAGTGGGATTAGTTTGGGATTGATACAGGGCTATGGGGAGAGAGTGGGGCAGTGGGATTAGTTTGGGATTGGTACAGGGCTATGGGAGAGAGTGGGGCAGTGGGATTAGTTTGGGATTGGTACAGGGCTATGGTGAGAGAGTGGGATTAGTTTGGGATTGATACAGGGCTATGGGGAGAGAGTGGGGCAGTGGGATTAGTTTGGGATTGATACAGGGCTATGGGGAGAGAGTGGGGCAGTGGGATTAGTTTGGGATTGGTACAGGGCTATGGGAGAGAGTGGGGCAGTGGGATTAGTTTGGGATTGGTACAGGGCTATGGTGAGAGAGTGGGATTAGTTTGGGATTGATACAGGGCTATGGGGAGAGAGTGGGGCAGTGGGATTAGTTTGGGATTGATACAGGGCTATGGGGAGAGAGTGGGGCAGTGGGATTAGTTTGGGATTGATACAAGGCTATGGGGAGAGAGTGGGGCAGTGGGATTAGTTTGGGATTGAAACAGGGCTATGGGGAGAGAACATAAGAACATAAGAAATAGGAGCAGGAGTAGGCCAATCGGCCCCTCGAGCCTGCTCCGACATTCAATAAGATCATGGCTGATCTGATCCCAACCACAAAACTAAAGAACACACGAAGTAGGAGCAGGACCCGGCCACTCAGCCCCTGGGCCCTCTCCACCACCCACAGGGCCTTGACCGATCCGAACTCAGCTTCATGTCCAATTTCCTGCCCGCTCCCCATAACCCCTAATTCCCTTTACTTCTAGAAAACTGTCTATTTCTGTTTTAAATTTATTTAATGATGTAGCTTCCACAGCTTCCTGGGGCAGCAAATTCCACAGACCTACTACCCTCTGAGTGAAGAAGTTTCTCCTCATCTCAGTTTTGAAAGAGCAGCCCCTTATTCTAAGATTATGCCCCCTAGTTCTAGTTTCACCCATCATTGGGAACATCCTTACCGCATCCACCCGATCAAGACCCTTCACAATCTTATATGTTTCAATAAGATCGCCTCTCATTCTTCTGAACTCCAATGAGTAGAGTCCCAATCTACTCAACCTCTCCTCATATGTCCACCCCCTCATCCCCGGGATTAGCCGAGTGAACCTTCTTTGTACTGCCTCGAGAGCAAGTATGTCTTTTCTTAAGTATGGAGACCAAAACTGTATGCAGTATTCCAGGTGCGGTCTCACCAATGGGGCAGTGGGATTAGTTAGAGAATTATAGAAAATTTACGGCACAGAAGGAGGCCATTCGGCCCATCGTGTCCGCGCCGGTTGGAAACGAGCCACCCAGCCTAATCCCACTTTCCCGCACTTGGTCCGTAGCCCTGCAGGTCACGGCTCTTCAGGTGCACATCCAGGTATTTTTTAAATGAGTTGAGGGTTTCTGCCTCTACCACCCTCTCAGGCAGTGAGTTCCAGACCCCCACTACCCTCTGGATGAAAGAAAATCTCCTCATTTCCGCTCTAAGCCTTCTACCAATCACTTTAAATCTATGCCCCCTGGTTATTGATCCCTCTGCTAAGGGAAATAGGTCCTTCCTGTCCACTCTATCTAGGCCCCTCATAATTTTATACACCTCAATCAAATCTCCCCTCAGCCTCCTCTGTTCCAAGGAAAACAACCCCAGCCTATCCAATATATCATCATAGCTAAAATTCTCCAGTCCTGGCAACATCCTCGTAAATCTCCTCTGCACCCTCTCTAGTGCAATTACATCCTTCCTGTAATGTGGTGACCAGAACTGTACACAGTACTCAAGCTGTGGCCTAACTAGTGTTTTATACAGTTCCAGCATAACCTCCCTGCTCTTATAGTCTATGCTTTGGCTAATAAAGGAAAGCATTCCATATGCCTTCTTAATCACCTTATCTGACTGTCCTGCTACCTTCAGGGATCTGTGGACATGCACTCCAAGGTCCCTCTCTTCCTCTACACCTCTCGGTATCCTCCCATTTATTGTGTATTCCCTTGCCTTGTTTGCCCTCCCCAAATGCATTACCTCACACTTCTCCGGATTGAACTCCATTTGCCTCTTTTCTGCCCACCTGACCAGTCCGTTGATATCTTCCTGCAGTCTACAGCTTTCCTCCTCACTATCAACCACACGGCCTATCTTTGTGTCATCCACAAACTTCTTAATCATGCCCCCTACGTTTAAGTCCAAATCGTTAATGTATACCACAAAAAGCAAAGGACCTAGTACCGAGCCCTGCGGCACCCCACTGGAAACAGCCTTCCAGTCGCAAAAACACCCA
Organism: Heptranchias perlo; assembly: GCF_035084215.1. Classification (NCBI taxonomy): domain Eukaryota; kingdom Metazoa; phylum Chordata; class Chondrichthyes; order Hexanchiformes; family Hexanchidae; genus Heptranchias; species Heptranchias perlo. The sequence continues at coordinate 3,432,641 of NC_090325.1, read as the reverse complement.
TTGACCATTTCCCTTTGCTTCCTGCCACTGAGCCAATTTTGGATCCAATTTACCACATTCCCTTGGATTCCATGGGCCTTTACTTTTTTGACCAATTTGCCATGTGGGACCTTGTCAAAAGCCTTGCTAAAATCCAAGTAGACTACATCAAATGCGCTACCCTCATCGACCCTCATTGTCACCCCCTCGAAAAATTCAATCAAGTTCGTCAGACACGACCTCCCCTTAACAAATCCGTGCCTTTCTAAGTGACGCTTTATCCTGTCCCTCAGAATTGATTCCAATAATTTGCCCACCACTGAGGTTAGACTGACTGGCCTGGAATTAACTTAGTCTATCCCTTTCTCCCATTTTAAACAACGGTACAACGTTAGCAGTCCTCCAATCCTCTGGCACTCCGCCTGTATCCAGTGACGCTTGGAAAATGATTGTTAAAGCCTCCGTTATTTCCTCCCTGGCTTTTTTTAACAGCCTGGGATACATTTCATCCGGCCCTGGTGATTTATCCACGTTCGAAGATGCTAATCCCCTTAATACCTCCCCTCTCACTATGTTTATCCCATCCAATATTTCACAGTCCTCCTCCTTAACTTCAATCCCTGCATCATCCCTCTCCTTTGCGAAGACCGAAGCAAAGTATTCATTAAGAACCACACCCACATCTTCCACCTCCACACATAGTTTACCATTTTGGTCTCTAATAGTCCCTACTCTTTCCTTAGTTATCCTCTTGCTCTTAATGTATTTATAAAACATCTTTGGGTTTTCTTTGATTTTACCTGCTAATATTTTTTCATGCCCGCTCTCTGCTTTCCTAATTTCCTTTTTAACTTCACCCCTGCACTTTCTATACTCCTAAGCTTTCTATAGTATTGAGTTCCCGGTGTCTATCATAGGCTTCCTTTTTCTGCCTTATCTTACCCCGAATGCTTCTTAACATCCAGGGGGCTCTAGAATTGGCAGCCCCTCCCTTTTTCTTTGTGGGAACATGTTTACTCTGAACCCCTTGAGTTTTGGATTGCTGTAGCGCAGCTGGCACAGACACGATGGGCCGAAGAGCCTCCTTTTATGCTGTATGAAATGGAGAGGGACTGATGTGACACCTGGTTTTGAAAGGTTCTTAAGATGTACATGGAAATGATAGAGCAGGCGTTTAACATCTGCTGTGGGGACCGTGTTTGAAACGATTTTTGAGAGATCGAGTTCATTAACACTGAGAAAAGCAGAACTTGTTGAAGGTGAGTTAACGTGGATCCAGGAGAGAGAGGCCCTGTTGGATTATTCCGCTGGAGTTTTTAAACATATTACTGACCTGGAGCGTAGGGGGGGTTGTCCTGTGATGGCGTTGAATTTTCAGAAAGCTTTTCACAAACTTCCACATCAGAGATTAGTGGAAGAGGTGAGGAGACATGAATTGGAGCTGATGTTTGGAGCTCATTGGTCAAATCCAGGACATCGTGGCTATAATCAGGAGCTCTTCAGACTGCAAGAGGACACCACAGGGCTTGGCTTTAGGACCCCGGCCATTTCTAATGCCTGTTCGTGATTCAGCCAAGGTCTCATAAGGAAGGTCCAATTTTACAATTGACACACAAATAGGAGATGGGGGGAATGATGTGGTTCAGGATCGATCACAGAATCGTACAGTACAGAAGGAGGCCATTTGGCCCATCGTGTCTGTGCTGGCACTTGGAAAGGGCTATCCAATTAGTCCCATTCCCCTGCTCTTTCCCCATATCCCTGTAAATTTTTCCTTTTCAAGTATTTATCCAATTTCCCTTTTGAAAGTTATTATTGAATCTGCTTCCACCGCCCTTTCAGGCAGCGAATTCCAGATCATCACAACTCGCTGCACAAAAAAAATTCTCCTCATCTCCCTCTCTGGCTCCTTTGCCGATCACCTTAAATCTTTGTCCTCTGGTTACCGACCCTTCTGCCACTGGAAACAGTTTCTCCTTATTTACTCTGTCAAAACTGTTCCGATCTATTGGGCAAATGCAGTTCAAAGTGATTAAACCTAAAATAAGTAGGATGGAACCACGAGAGAGATTGGATCCCTGTTACAGTGTGCTGATGGACGATCTCAGGACACAGCGAATGAATCCAGACGCTTGCCTTTTCTTCATGTTTTACGATTAATTATTTTTTTAACTCATTTCCTTTCTCTTTCCCTCTGTTATAGTTTGGAAACTCTGGAGGCCCACTTGTCAATTTGGTAAGCTGTATTCTTTTCTCTGTATTTTTTTTGCTCCCCCCCCCCCCCCCCCCCCCCCACCCCCGCGCCCCAGGGACCTATTTATTGGGTGGTGAATTTCCCCGTCACAGTGCAGAGTTGTGCCATCTCCCGCCACCAGATGTCACCGTGGTCCCAACGCACAGTGAGTCGGCTACGGCCATCGACTGGTCATCGAAGGTGCTGCAGATACTCGGTGACTGGACATCGTCTCAATAAGAGTTTTCACCAAAAGCATTGAGCCCATCAGGCCCTAACCATCCGTCCCATTTTTGGTGGGACAATTCCAGCAACTGAGTTCCTCACCGTGTCTCTCAATCCCCCCCCCTCACAATATCCCTCAACCCCCCCCTCTCCGTGTCCCTCGATTCCCCCCCCCCACAACGTGTCCCGCAATTCCCCCCCCCCCCCCACCGTGTCCCTCGATTTCCCTCCCACCGTGTCCCTCGATTTTCCCCCCCCCCACCATAACTCTGGCGGGAGACGGTGCCTGTCTGCGCACAGACCTGTAACCTCACTCATGTCTCAATCTCCCTCCGCCTCTTGTGTTAACAGGACGGTGAGGTGATCGGGATCAACACCATGAAGGTGACGGCGGGAATCTCGTTTGCTATTCCGTCCGACCGCGTGCGCCAATTTCTCGTCCAGGCGGAGCAGAAGAAAAGTGAGTTACTGCGTGAGGTCGGAGCCTCGCAGGGTCATGGGGGTCGCTGGACGGAAAAAGACCAGGTTCCATCTCATTCACCGTTCGCCATTAATTAGTCAAAAGATAGAACAAACTTGCATTTATATAGCGCCTTTCACAATCTCAGGACTTTTTTGAAGTGTTGTCACTGTTGTAATGTAGGAAACATGGCAGCCAGTCTGTGCACAGCAAGATCCCACAAACAGCAATGAGATGACCAGATAATCTGTTTTCGTAATGTTGTTTGAGGGATAAATGGTGCCCAGGACACTGGGGAGAGCTCCCCTGTTCTTCTAATAGTGCCGTTGGATCTTTTACGTGCACCCGAGGGGCAGACGGGGCCTTGATCTAACGTCTTATCCAAAAGACATCAACGACTCTGTTGTTTCGTACGACTAGCGGAGTGGGGGAAGGTGAACTGGATGGACCTTGGTCTTTTTCCATCTACAACAGACCCCAGACATGAGGCGATGAAAACCCCCAGTGGTGGAGAGCTTTGGGAACCATAGTCCAAAGTCACCGGTTCCTCCCAAGCCTGTTACACTCGCCACATGTCACGGCTCAAATTACTTAAAGCAATAATTACACCTTGGAAGGCTGGGTGATGTGGAAGAGCAGAGGGATTTGGGGGTTCAGGTTCACAGGATGTTAACGGCAGCACCTCAAGTGGATCAGGCCATGAATATAGGTAATGAAGCATTGGGTTTTATGGCTTGGTGAGCCAATAGTGTACTGTTGTGGGCTCCATACGATAGGAAGGGTGTTGAGGCAACAGAGGGGGAACAGCACAGATTCACTCGGATGCTGCCAGGGATGAGGAAATAAAAATATGGAGAGAGATTTGATAAACCAGGGCTGTTTTCATCAGAACAGAGGAGATTACGAGCTGATTTGTTAGATGTGTTTAACGTTACAAAGAGACAGGACGGGTAGATGGGAACAGACCCTTTCCAGTGGTTGAGGGTCCAGATCGAGGGGACGTAGATAGAACATTAAATGTGGTTTAGGACAGGGAGCAGGAAAAAGCCTTTTTCACACGAGCGATGTGAGGCTGTGGATGCACTAGGGGAGCCCGCATGTTATCCAGACCCTGCTGTAGGCTGGCATGGGCTGCTTCATGAGCTGAGGAGCTGAACACTGTGCAGTCATCAGCGAGCAGTCCCACTCCTGATCTTATGATGGAGGGAAGGTCATTGATGAAGCAGCTGAAGATGGTGGGGCCGAGGACACTGCCCCGAGGAACTCCTGCAGCAATGTCCTGGGGCTGAGATGATTGGCCTCCCAACAGCCACGACGATTTGTGTGGGGAAAGGCTCCACCTCTGGAGGGTTTCCTCATTGATCCCCATTGACCAGTTTCACTGGAGCTCCTCCACCAGATGCTGCCCTGAGGGCAGTCACTCTCACTCTCACTCTCACCTCACCTCACCTCTGGAATTCAGCACTTGTGTCCACATCTGGAGTGAGAACTGTAACGGCAGGTGTCTTACCAGTTTGTCCCTGGTCCTTCGCACTAGGATACTGGGAGAGAATCGTACGGTGTGAAGATTCATGGACAGTGTCTGACCCACTGTCCCAGAGTGTGAAAGGACAGCGTCTGACCCACTGTCCCAGAGTGTGAAAGGTCAGTGTCTGACCCACTGTCCCAGAGTGTGAAAGGTCAGTGTCTGACCCACTGTCCCAGAGTGTGAAAGGACAGTGTCTGACCCACTGTCCCAGAGTGTGAAAGGTCAGTGTCTGACCCACTGTCCCAGAGTGTGAAAGGTCGGTGTCTGACCCACTGTCCCAGAGTGTGAAAGGTCAGTGTCTGACCCACTGTCCCAGAGTGTGAAAGGACGGTGCCTGGCCCACTGTCCCAGAGTGTGAAAGGACGGTGCCTGGCCCACTGTCCCAGAGTGTGAAAGGACGGTGCCTGGCCCACTGTCCCAGAGTGTGAAAGGACGGTGCCTGGCCCACTGTCCCAGAGTGTGAAAGGACGGTGCCTGGCCCACTGTCCCAGAGTGTGAAAGGACGGTGCCTGGCCCACTGTCCCAGAGTGTGAAAGGACGGTGCCTGGCCCACTGTCCCAGAGTGTGAAAGGACGGTGCCTGGCCCACTGTCCCAGAGTGTGAAAGGACGGTGCCTGGCCCACTGTCCCAGAGTGTGAAAGGACGGTGCCTGGCCCACTGTCCCAGAGTGTGAAAGGACGGTGCCTGGCCCACTGTCCCAGAGTGTGAAAGGACGGTGCCTGGCCCACTGTCCCAGAGTGTGAAAGGACGGTGCCTGGCCCACTGTCCCAGAGTGTGAAAGGACGGTGCCTGGCCCACTGTCCCAGAGTGTGAAAGGACGGTGCCTGGCCCACTGTCCCAGAGTGTGAAAGGACGGTGCCTGGCCCACTGTCCCAGAGTGTGAAAGGACGGTGCCTGGCCCACTGTCCCAGAGTGTGAAAGGACGGTGCCTGGCCCACTGTCCCAGAGTGTGAAAGGACGGTGCCTGGCCCACTGTCCCAGAGTGTGAAAGGACGGTGCCTGGCCCACTGTCCCAGAGTGTGAAAGGACGGTGCCTGGCCCACTGTCCCAGAGTGTGAAAGGACGGTGCCTGGCCCACTGTCCCAGAGTGTGAAAGGACGGTGCCTGGCCCACTGTCCCAGAGTGTGAAAGGACGGTGCCTGGCCCACTGTCCCAGAGTGTGAAAGGACGGTGCCTGGCCCACTGTCCCAGAGTGTGAAAGGACGGTGCCTGGCCCACTATCCCAGAGTGTGAAAGGACGGTGCCTGGCCCACTGTCCCAGAGTGTGAAAGGACGGTGCCTGGCCCACTGTCCCAGAGTGTGAAAGGACGGTGCCTGGCCCACTGTCCCAGAGTGTGAAAGGACGGTGCCTGGCCCACTGTCCCAGAGTGTGAAAGGACGGTGCCTGGCCCACTGTCCCGGAGTGTGAAAGGACGGTGCCTGGCCCACTGTCCCAGAGTGTGAAAGGACGGTGCCTGGCCCACTGTCCCAGAGTGTGAAAGGACGGTGCCTGGCCCACTGTCCCAGAGTGTGAAAGGACGGTGCCTGGCCCACTGTCCCGGAGTGTGAAAGGACGGTGCCTGGCCCACTGTCCCGGAGTGTGAAAGGACGGTGCCTGGCCCACTGTCCCGGAGTGTGAAAGGACGGTGCCTGGCCCACTGTCCCGGAGTGTGAAAGGACGGTGCCTGGCCCACTGTCCCAGAGTGTGAAAGGACGGTGCCTGGCCCACTGTCCCAGAGTGTGAAAGGACGGTGCCTGGCCCACTGTCCCAGAGTGTGAAAGGACGGTGCCTGGCCCACTGTCCCAGAGTGTGAAAGGACGGTGCCTGGCCCACTGTCCCAGAGTGTGAAAGGACGGCGCCTGGCCCACTGTCCCAGAGCGTGAAAGGACGGCGCCTGGCCCACTGTCCCAGAGCGTGAAAGGACGGCGCCTGGCCCACTGTCCCAGAGCGTGAAAGGACGGCGCCTGGCCCACTGTCCCAGAGCGTGAAAGGACGGCGCCTGGCCCACTGTCCCAGAGCGTGAAAGGACGGCGCCTGGCCCACTGTCCCAGAGCGTGAAAGGACGGCGCCTGGCCCACTGTCCCAGAGCGTGAAAGGACGGCGCCTGGCCCACTGTCCCAGAGCGTGAAAGGACGGCGCCTGGCCCACTGTCCCAGAGCGTGAAAGGACGGCGCCTGGCCCACTGTCCCAGAGCGTGAAAGGACGGCGCCTGGCCCACTGTCCCAGAGCGTGAAAGGACGGCGCCTGGCCCACTGTCCCAGAGCGTGAAAGGACGGCGCCTGGCCCACTGTCCCAGAGCGTGAAAGGACGGCGCCTGGCCCACTGTCCCAGAGTGTGAAAGGACGGCGCCTGGCCCACTGTCCCAGAGTGTGAAAGGACGGCGCCTGGCCCACTGTCCCAGAGTGTGAAAGGACGGCGCCTGGCCCACTGTCCCAGAGTGTGAAAGGACGGCGCCTGGCCCACTGTCCCAGAGTGTGAAAGGACGGCGCCTGGCCCACTGTCCCAGAGTGTGAAAGGACGGCGCCTGGCCCACTGTCCCAGAGTGTGAAAGGACGGTGCCTGGCCCACTGTCCCGGAGTGTGAAAGGACGGCGCCTGGCCCACTGTCCCGGAGTGTGAAAGGACGGCGCCTGGCCCACTGTCCCGGAGTGTGAAAGGACGGCGCCTGACCCACTGTCCCGGAGTGTGAAAGGACGGCGCCTGGCGCACCGTCCCAGAGTGTGAAAGGACGGCGCCTGGCCCACCGTCCCAGAGTGTGAAAGGACGGCGCCTGGCCCACCGTCCCAGAGTGTGAAAGGACGGCGCCTGGCCCACCGTCCCAGAGTGTGAAAGGACGGCGCCTGGCCCACTGTCCCAGAGTGTGACCCGACGGCGCCTGACCCACTGCCCCAGAGTGTGACCCACTGTCCCAGAGTGTGAAAGGACGGCGCCTGGCCCACTGTCCCAGAGTGTGACCCGACGGCGCCTGACCCACTGCCCCAGAGTGTGACCCACTGTCCCAGAGTGTGAAAGGACGGCGCCTGGCCCACTGTCCCAGAGTGTGAAAGGACGGCGCCTGGCCCACTGTCCCAGAGTGTGAAAGGACGGCGCCTGGCCCACTGTCCCAGAGTGTGAAAGGACGGCGCCTGGCCCACTGTCCCAGAGTGTGAAAGGACGGCGCCTGGCCCACTGTCCCAGAGTGTGAAAGGACGGCGCCTGGCCCACTGTCCCAGAGTGTGAAAGGACGGCGCCTGGCCCACTGTCCCAGAGTGTGAAAGGACGGCGCCTGGCCCACTGTCCCAGAGTGTGACCCGACGGCGCCTGACCCACTGTCCCAGAGTGTGACCCGACGGCGTCTGACCCACTGCCCCAGAGTGTGACCCACTGTCCCAGAGTGTGAAAGGACAGCGTCTGACCCACTGTCCCAGAGTGTGAAAGGACAGCGTCTGACCCACTGTCCCAGAGTGTGAAAGGACAGCGTCTGACCCACTGTCCCAGAGTGTGAAAGGACAGCGTCTGACCCACTGTCCCACCCAGTCCCAGATTCTAATTAAACAACTCCAATCGGACAAGGATTTGATTCTGGAGATTTTTCCTCACTCTGGGAGTGTTTGCCGCACGGGATGAATTCTGGGGAGTCGAGTAAAGCCACAAACACCGCAGTTATTTGAGAATCGGTGAATCCCCTTGACGGGGATGCTGTCGGTTCAGAAGTATGAACTTGGGCCATCGCGGGCCCGCCTGCGGTGAGTCGATCGCGGGCCCGTCTGCGGTGCGTGTGTCGATCGCGGGCCCGTCTGCGGTGCGTGTGTCGATCGCGGGCCCGTCTGCGGTGCGTGTGTCGATCGCGGGCCCGTCTGCGGTGCGTGTGTCGATCGCGGGCCCGTCTGCGGTGCGTGTGTCGATCGCGGGCCCGTCTGCGGTGCGTGTGTCGATCGCGGGCCCGTCTGCGGTGCGTGTGTCGATCGCGGGCCCGTCTGCGGTGCGTGTGTCGATCGCGGGCCCGTCTGCGGTGCGTGTGTCGATCGCGGGCCCGTCTGCGGTGCGTGTGTCGATCGCGGGCCCGTCTGCGGTGCGTGTGTCGATCGCGGGCCCGTCTGCGGTGCGTGTGTCGATCGCGGGCCCGTCTGCGGTGCGTGTGTCGATCGCGGGCCCGTCTGCGGTGCGTGTGTCGATCGCGGGCCCGTCTGCGGTGCGTGTGTCGATCGCGGGCCCGTCTGCGGTGCGTGTGTCGATCGCGGGCCCGTCTGCGGTGCGTGTGTCGATCGCGGGCCCGTCTGCGGTGCGTGTGTCGATCGCGGGCCCGTCTGCGGTGCGTGTGTCGATCGCGGGCCCGTCTGCGGTGCGTGCGTCGATCGCGGGCCCGTCTGCGGTGCGTGCGTCGATCGCGGGCCCGTCTGCGGTGCGTGCGTCGATCGCGGGCCCGTCTGCGGTGCGTGCGTCGATCGCGGGCCCGTCTGCGGTGCGTGCGTCGATCGCGGGCCCGTCTGCGGTGCGTGCGTCGATCGCGGGCCCGTCTGCGGTGCTTGCGTCGATCGCGGGCCCGTCTGCGGTGCGTGCGTCGATCGCGGGCCCGTCTGCGGTGCGTGCGTCGATCGCGGGCCCGTCTGCGGTGCGTGCGTCGATCGCGGGCCCGTCTGCGGTGCGTACGTCGATCGCGGGCCCGTCTGCGGTGCGTGCGTCGATCGCGGGCCCGTCTGCGGTGTGTCGATCGCGGGCCCGTCTGCGGTGTGTCGATCGCGGGCCCGTCTGCGGTGTGTCGATCGCGGGCCCGTCTGCGGTGCTTGCGTCGATCGCGGGCCCGTCTGCGGTGCGTCGATCGCGGGCCCGTCTGCGGTGCGTCGATCGCGGGCCCGTCTGCGGTGCGTCGATCGCGGGCCCGTCTGCGGTGCGTCGATCGCGGGCCCGTCTGCGGTGCGTCGATCGCGGGCCCGTCTGCGGTGCGTCGATCGCGGGCCCGTCTGCGGTGAGTCGATCGCGGGCCCGTCTGCGGTGCGTGCGTCGATCGCGGGCCCGTCTGCGGTGCGTGGATCGCGGGCCCGTCTGCGGTGCGTGGATCGCGGGCCCGTCTGCGGTGCGTGGATCGCGGGCCCGTCTGCGGTGCGTGGATCGCGGGCCCGTCTGCGGTGCGTGGATCGCGGGCCCGTCTGCGGTGCGTCGATCGCGGGCCCGTCTGCGGTGCGTCGATCGCGGGCCCGTCTGCGGTGCGTCGATCGCGGGCCCGTCTGCGGTGCGTCGATCGCGGGCCCGTCTGCGGTGCGTGGATCGCGGGCCCGTCTGCGGTGCGTCCATCGCGGGCCCGTCTGCGGTGCGTCCATCGCGGGCCCGTCTGCGGTGCGTCCATCGCGGGCCCGTCTGCGGTGCGTCCATCGCGGGCCCGTCTGCGGTGCGTCGATCGCGGGCCCGTCTGCGGTGCGTCGATCGCGGGCCCGTCTGCGGTGCGTGCGTCGATCGCGGGCCCGTCTGCGGTGCGTGCGTCGATCGCGGGCCCGTCTGCGGTGCGTGCGTCGATCGCGGGCCCGTCTGCGGTGCGTGCGTCCATCGTGGGCCTCACTGACACAAATCTGCCCCTCTTCTGCTCTGTTGTAATATTTTTGTTTTTTTTGCAGAATCCTGGTTTGGGACCGAAACAAAGCGTCGTTATATCGGAGTTATGATGCTGACCCTCACCCCCCAGTAAGTCCGACGGGCGAGGGGGGTGGGCGTGTAGTACGTGTGACGGGCGAGGGGGTGGGCGTGTCGTATGTGTGAAGGGCGAGGGGGTGGGCGTGTAGTACGTGTGACGGGCGAGGGGGTGGGCGTGTCGTATGTGTGATGGGCGAGGGGGTGGGCGTGTAGTACGTGTGACGGGCGAGGGGGTGGGCGTGTAGTATGTGTGACGGGCGAGGGGGTGGGCGTGTCGTATGTGTGATGGGCGAGGGGGTGGGCGTGTCGTACGTGTGACGGGCGAGGGGGTGGGCGTGTAGTATGTGTGACGGGCGAGGGGGTGGGCGTGTCGTATGTGTGATGGGCGAGGGGGTGGGCGTGTAGTATGTGTGACGGGCGAGGGGGTGGGCGTGTCGTACGTGTGACGGGCGAGGGGGTGGGCGTGTCGTACGTGTGACGGGCGAGGGGGTGGGCGTGTCGTACGTGTGACGGGCGAGGGGCTGGGCGTGTCGTACGTGTGAAGGGCGAGGGGGTGGGCGTGTCGTAAGTGTGACGGGCGAGGGGGGTGGGCGTGTAGTATGTGTGACGGGCGAGGAGTTGGGCGTGTCGTACGTGTGACGGGCGAGGGGGTGAGCGTGTGGTACGTGTGACGGGCGAGGGGGTGGGCGTGTGGTACGTGTGACGGGCGAGGGGGTGGGCGTGTCGTATATGTGACGGGCGAGGGGGTGGGCGTGTAGTATGTGTGACGGGCGAGGGGCTGGGCGTGTCGTACGTGTGACGGGCGAGGGGGTGGGCGTGTAGTATATGTGACGGGCGAGGGGGTGGGCGTGTAGTACGTGTGACGGGCGAGGGGGAGGGCGTGTCGTACGTGTGACGGGCGAGGGGGTGGGCGTGTAGTACGTGTGACGGGCGAGGGGGCGGGCGTGTCGTACGTGTGACGGGCGAGGGGGTGGGCGTGTAGTATATGTGACGGGCGAGGGGGTGGGCGTGTAGTACGTGTGACGGGCGAGGGGGAGGGCGTGTCGTACGTGTGACGGGCGAGGGGGTGGGCGTGTAGTACGTGTGACGGGCGAGGGGGCGGGCGTGTAGTATATGTGACGGGCGAGGGGGTGGGCGTGTAGTACGTGTGACGGGCGAGGGGGAGGGCGTGTCGTACGTGTGACGGGCGATGGGGTGGGCGTGTAGTATGTGTTACGGGCGAGGGGGAGGGCGTGAAGTATGTGTGACGGGCGAGGGGGTGGGCGTGTAGTATGTGTGACGGGCGAGGGGGGTGGGCGTGTGGTATGTGTGACGGGCGAGGGAGTGGGCGTGTCGTATGTGTGACGGGCGAGGGGGTGGGCATGTAGTATGTGTGACGGGCGAGGGGTGGGCGTGTCGTACGTGCGACGGGCGAGGGGGGTGGGCGTGTAGTACGTGTGACGGGCGAGGGGGTGGGCGTGTCATATATGTGACGGGCGAGGGGGTGGGCGTGTAGTATGTGTGACGGGCGAGGGGGTGGGCGTGTCGTATGTGTGACGGGCGAGGGGGTGGGCGTGTAGTACGTGTGACGGGCGAGGGGGTGGGCGTGTCGTACGTGCGACGGGCGAGGGGCTGGGCGTGTCGTACGTGCGACGGGCGAGGGGCTGGGCGTGTCGTACGTGCGACGGGCGAGGGGGTGGGCGTGTCGTATGTGTGACGGGCGAGGGGGTGGGCGTGTCGTATGTGTGACGGGCGAGGGGGTGGGCGTGTCGTACGTGCGACGGGCGAGGGGGTGGGCGTGTCGTACGTGCGACGGGCGAGGGGGTGGGCGTGTAGTACGTGTGACGGGCGAGGGGGTGGGCGTGTAGTACGTGCGACGGGCGAGGGATTGAGGGGTCTCAGAAGCTCTGAACTGTTTGTTCTGATCTTCATTCCTTCTTTACAGAATCCTGAGTGAGCTGAAACTTCGTGATCCCAGATTCCTGAATGTTTCCTCTGGAGTTCTGATCCACAAGGTGATCACAGGATCTCCAGCGTATCTGTGAGTACCTGGGTGGGGGGGGTTCTGGAATGGGAGACGGGGTCCGGTGCCTCACCGGTCTGAGGGTGTCTCGTGTTGGGGACATGTTCCACATTCAGTGCCTTGTGTCACAGGTGCTGTTTACGGGACTGGGTGCTGTAGGGGTTAATACTCAGTCCTTGAATCTCTGGGACCAGCACCAGACCCTGGCACGAGTCCCCTCTTTACAAAATCAGTCGGACCGAGTGTTGGACAACAACAGGACTGTTGTAATATTTAACCAAAGAAGCCGGCTTTTTACCTGGACAGTGGAGGGGGGGTGCTTTTTTTTATTCGTTCATGGGATGTGGGCATCGCTGGCGAGGCCGGCATTTATTGCCCATCCCTAATTGCCCTTGAGAAGGTGGTGGTGAGCCGCCTTCTTGAACCGCTGCAGTCCGTGTGGTGAAGGTTCTCCCACAGTGCTGTTAGGAAGGGAGTTCCAGGATTTTGACCCGGCGACAATGAAGGAACGGCGATATATTTCCAAGTCGGGAAGGTGTGTGACTTGGTGGGGAACGTGCAGGTGGTGTTGTTCCCATGTGCCTGCTGCCCTTGTCCTTCTAGGTGGTAGAGGTCGCGGGTTTGGGAGGTGCTGTCGAAGAAGCCTTGGCGAGTTGCTGCAGTGCATCCTGTGGATGGTGCACACTGCAGCCACGGTACACCGGTGGTGAAGGGAGTGAATGTTTAGGGTGGTGGATGGGGTGCCAATCAAGCGGGCTGCTTTGTCCTGGATGGTGTTGAGCTTCTTGAGTGTTGAGGGGGGGGGGGCGTGTTTGAGGGGTCAGTGTTGGGGGGGGTGTTTGAGGGGTCAGTGTTGGGGGGAGGGGGTGTTTGAGGGGTCAGTGTTGGGGGGAGGGGGTGATTGAGGGGTCAGTGTTGGGGGGAGGGGGTGATTGAGGGGTCAGTGTTGGGGGGAGGGGGTGATTGAGGGGTCAGTGTTGGGGGGAGGGGGTGATTGAGGGGTCAGTGTTGGGGGGAGGGGGTGATTGAGGGGTCAGTGTTGGGGGGAGGGGGTGATTGAGGGGTCAGTGTTGGGGGGAGGGGGTGATTGAGGGGTCAGTGTTGGGGGCGGGGTTTGAGGGGTCAGTGTTGGGGGGAGGGGGGGTTTGAGGGGTCAGTGTTGGGGGGCGGTGGGTGTTTGAGGGGTCAGTGTTGGGGGGAGGGGGTGTTTGAGGGGTCAGTGTTGGGGGGAGGGGGTGTTTGAGGGGTCAGTGTTGGGGGGAGGGGGTGTTTGAGGGGTCAGTGTTGGGGGGAGGGGGTGTTTGAGGGGTCAGTGTTGGGGGGAGGGGGTGATTGAGGGGTCAGTTTTGGGGGGAGGGGGTGTTTGAGGGGTCAGTGTTGGGGGGAGGGGGTGTTTGAGGGGTCAGTGTTGGGGGGAGGGGGTGATTGAGGGGTCAGTGTTGGGGGGAGGGGGTGTTTGAGGGGTCAGTGTTGGGGGGAGGGGGTGTTTGAGGGGTCAGTGTTGGGGGGAGGGGGTGTTTGAGGGGTCAGTGTTGGGGGGAGGGGGTGTTTGAGGGGTCAGTGTTGGGGGGAGGGGGTGTTTGAGGGGTCAGTGTTGGGGGGAGGGGGGTGTTTGAGGGGTCAGTGTTGGGGGGAGGGGGTGTTTGAGGGGTCAGTGTTGGGGGGGAGGGGGTGATTGAGGGGTCAGTGTTGGGGGGAGGGGGTGTTTGAGGGGTCAGTGTTGGGGGGAGGGGGTGTTTGAGGGGTCAGTGTTGGGGGAGGGGGTGTTTGAGGGGTCAGTGTTGGGGGCGGGGTTGAGGAGTTGATTTACTGGGAGTTTTACTCTGCTTGAGTTTCTCTCTCACTCCAGGTACCTGTGTTTCGGGCGGGTGCTGAGCTCTCTCTCCGTCACTCCCTCCGACCCGTTCCTTCTGATCGTTGCCTCTCTCTTTCTCGGCACAGAGCTGGTGTGAGACCGGGGGACATCGTCCTGGAGATAAACGGCCAAGCGGTGAAGACAGCTGAGGATATTTACCGGGCCGTTCTCCGAGAGAACTCTCTGACCGTGGTGGTACACAGAGGCATCGAGGAACTGATGATCAACATTGTCCCTGAAACCCCTGAGTAATGGCAGGGGGCAACGGGACACCGGGGACCACAGGGAATCGGGCAGATCTCACCCCACAACCCAACGAGTCCATTAGTTTGTACTTTCTGTTCTGAAGGGCAGGGATCATGAGCTGGAGCCCAGCTTATCTGTTTGAATATAATTTTAATTTGCGATTAAGCTTGTTGGAGAGAGGGAGGGGGGACGGACGGGGAGGGAGAGGGAGGGGGAGGGGGAGTGGGGAGTGTTCCCTGATCACGGCCTGAGTCTCGTTATTTTAATGCACCAGACTGGATGGTATAATTATGTGACAGCCCAATCTTCAAGGTGAACAGATACAAAAATTACTGATTAAAGTCGGGCCTTGGTATGTAACCCCGCTGGGACGGGCACAGTGTGTCGGGGGGGCAGGGGAGAGGGTCAGCGCCCAGTGTCGTGCTCGTATTTAATAATAAAATTAAATCTGCAGTGACCGTCTCCTGTGAACAGTGAGCGTTTGTTTAATGGGCCAGTCCCATGGGTTTACAGTGAGATTCACCAGGACCCCAGCTGCCCCTCACACTTCCTGTTCCTGTGTAACGGGCCCGAGGGGCTGAATGGCCTCCTCCTGTTCCTGTGTAACGGGCCCGAGGGGCTGAATGGCCTCCTCCTGTTCCTGTGTAACGGGCCCGAGGGGCTGAATGGCCTCCTCCTGTTCCTGTGTAACGGGCCCGAGGGGCTGAATGGCCTCCTCCTGTTCCTGTGTAACGGGCCCGAGGGGCTGAATGGCCTCCTCCTGTTCCTGTGGGTGAGAACTACCATCCGATTGAACATTAGCACAAACCTATCTCCAGGTAGAATGTTCCTCAGCAGCAGTAAAATAAAATGCTGACCACTAAACATACTAATTATTCACAATTGTGAACTTATTCTTAATCCTAGAAAGGTTACAGCACGGAAGGAGGCCATTCAGCCCATCGAGTCCGTGCTGGCTCTGTGCATGAGCAATCCAGCTAGTCCCACTCCCCCGCCCTATCCCTGTAGACCTGCACATTGTTTCCTTTCAAGTACTTATCCAGTTCCCTTTTGAAGGCCATGATTGAATCTGCCTCCACCACCCCCTCGGGCAGTGCATTCCAGATCACAACCACTCGCTGTGTAAAAATGTTTTTCCTCATGTCACCTTTGGTTCTTTTGCCAATCAGCTTAAATCTATGTCCTCTGGTTCTTGACCCTTCCGCCAATGGGAACAGTTTCTCTCTATCTACTCTATCCAGACCCTTCATGATTTTGAATACCTCGATCAAATCTCCTCACAACCGTCTCTGTTCCAAGGAGAACAACCCCAGCTTCTCCAGTCTATCCACGTAACTAAAGTCCCTCATCCCTGGAATCATTCTAGTAAATCTCTTCTGCACCCTCTCTAAGGCCTTCACACCTTTCCTAAAGTGCGGTGCCCAGAACTGGACACAATACTCCAGTTGTGGTCGAACCAGTGTTTTATAAAGGTTCATTGTGACTTCCATACTTTTGTACTCTATGCCTCTATTTATAAAGCCCAGGATCCCGTATGCTTTTTTAACCACTTTCTCAACCTGCCCTGCCACCTTCAATGATTTGTGCACATATACCCACAGATCTCTCTGTTCCTGTACCCCTTTTAGAGTTGTGCCCTCTAGTTTATATTGCCTCTCCTCGTTCTTCCTACCAAAATGTATCACTTCGCAATTTTCTATGTTGAATTTCATCTGCCATGTGTCCGCCCATTCCACCAGCCTGTCTATATCCTCTTGAAGTCTATCACTATCCTCCTCGCTGTTTACTACCTTGCCAAGTTTTGTGTCAACTGCAAATTTTGAAATTGTGCACCCAAGTCCTCCCATCTCTGTGGGGTTTGATCATGAAACTTGCTGTTATTTTGTTGGGTGCCAGTAAAAGGGAGCAGTTGATTTGACTGCAGTTCAGTCCGGCCCCAGCAGGTGGTGGTGTTGGCCAGGTTAAGACAGCAGGCTGGCTCCATACAATGAATGCGGGAGCCATGTGTGATCTGTGTGTTCAGGCCCAGTTCCAACACAGGGAGCTAGCAAGAAAGGGAGCTCGAAGCAGGACGTTGGACTTTAACGTGTACAAACACACGTGTGTGCATGTGTTTGTGTGTGTGTGTGTGTTTGTGTGCGCATCCTTAGAATGATAGTGTCGAAGCAGGCCATTCTGCCCATCGTGCCTGTGCCGGCTCTTTGAAAGAGCTGTCCAATTAGTCCCACTCCCCCTGCTCTTTCCCTGTAACTCTGCAAATTTTTCCACTTAAAATATTTATCTAATTCCCTTTTGAAAGTTATTATTGAATCTGCTTCCACCGCCCTTTCAGGCAGCGCATTCCAGATCATCACAACTCGCTGCCTAAAGAAATTTCTCCTCATCTCACCCCTTATTCTTTTGCCAATCAACTTAAATCTGTGTCCTCTGGTTACCGACCCTTCTGCCACTGGAAACAGTTTCTCCTTATTTACTGTGTCAAAACCCTTCATGATTTTGAACACCTCGATCAAATCTCCCCTTAACCTTCTCTGTTCTAAGGAGAACAACCCCAGATTCTCCAGTCTCTCCACATAACTGAAGTCCCTCATCCCTGGTACCATTCTAGTAAATCTCCTCTGCACCCTCTCTAAGGCCTTGACATCCTTCCTAAAGTGTGGTGCCCAGAATTGAACACAATACTCCAGCTGAGGCCTAACCAGTGTTTTATAAAGGTTTGAAATAACTGCCTTGCTTTTGTACTCTATGCCTCCAATAATAAAGCCCAGGATCCCGTATGCATTTTTTAACAGCCTTATCGACTTGTCCTGCCACCTTCAATGATTTGAGTACACACACCCCCAGGTCTCTCTGTTCCTGCACCCCCTTTAAAATTGTACCATTTAGTTTATGTTGCCTCTCCTCATTCTTCCCACCAAAATATATCACTTCACATTTCTCTGTGTTAAATTTCATCTGCCATGTGTAGTCTGCCCATTTCACCAGTCTGTCTCTGTCCTCCTGAAGTCTGTTAGTATCCTCCACATTGTTTACTACATTTGAGTTTTGTGTCATCTGCAAACTTTGAAATTTTTCCCTCTCCCCAAGTCCAGGTCATTAATATATATCAAAAAGAGCAGAGTTCCTAATACTGACCCCTGGGGAACACCACTGTAAACTTCCCTCCAGTCTGTAAAACAACCGTTCACCACTACTCTCAGCTTTCTGCCCCTTAGTCAATTTTATATCCACGCTGCCACTGTCCCTTTAATCCATGGACTTCAGTTTTGCTAACAAGTCTATTATGTGGTAGTTTACCAAACACCTTTTGAAAGTCCATATTCACAACATCAACTGCACTACCCTCATCAACCCTCTCCGTTACCTCATCAAAGAACTCAATCAAATTCGTCAAACACAATTTGCTTTTAACAAATCCATGCTGACTTTCATTTATGAGCCCATACTTTTCCAAGTGCCAATTAATTTTGTCCCTGATTATTGTCTCTAAAAGTTTCCCCCCCACCGACATTACATGGGTAAGATGGGTATCGAGGGATATGGGCCAAGTGCAGGCAACTGGGACCAGCTTAGTGGTATAAACTGGGCAACATGGACATGTTGGGCCGAAGGGCCTGTTTCCATGTTGTAACTTCTATGATTCTATGATTAGACTGACTGGGGCGGCGACCATGAGCCTCAGTGCTCTTGAGTTTAGTTAAACACATCCCAGTTGGATGGAGACTTCAGTGCTCCCTGCCAGACGGTCTCTTCTGCCCCACCTCCCCGACGTTCCCCCTCTACCCCTCTTTCCCCCCCCCCCCCCCCCCCCCGGGACGCTCCCTCTCTTCCTCCCCCCCTCCCCCCTCCCCCCTCCCCCCGACGCTCCCTCTCTTTCTTCACTCCCCCCCCCCCCCCGACGCTCCCTCTCTTTCCTCCCCCCGTGAATGTCTGCAGTCTCAGCCTGGTGTCTGGCCAACAGGTGATGAGTCTCCGTGTTCCCGAGATAAGAACATAAGGAATAGGAGCAGGAGTCGGCCATTCAGCCCCTCGAGCCTGCTCCTCCATTCAATAAGATGATGGCTGATCTTCGACCTCAACTCCACTTTCCCGCCCAATCCCCATATCCCTTGATTCCCCGAGAGTCCAAAAATCTATTGATCTCAGCCTTGAATATATTCAATGGACTCAGCATCCACAGCCCTCTGGGGTAGAGAATTCCAAAGATTCACAACCCTCTGAGTGAAGAAATTCCTCCTCATCTCAGTCTTAAATGGCCGACCCCTTATCCTGCGACTTATGCCCATCTATGTTCTAGACTCTCCAGCCAGGGAAACAACCTCTCAGCCATCTACCCTGTCAAGCCCCCTCAGAATCTTACATGTTTCAATGAGATTCACCTCTCATTCTTTAAAACTGCAGAGAGTATAGGCCCATTCTACTCAATCCTCTCCTCATAGGACAACACTCTCATCCCAGGAATTAATCTAGTCAACCTTTGCTGCACTGCCTCTAAGGCAAGTATATCCTTCCTTAGAAACAGAAAAATAGGAGCAGGAGTAGGCCATTCGGGCCCTTCGAGCCTGCTCCGCCATTCAATATGATCATGGCTGATCCTCTATCTCAATACCATATTCCCGCTCTCTCCCCATACCCCTTGATGCCTTTTGTGTCTAGAAATCTATCCAGCTCCTTCTTAAATATATTCAGTGACTTGGCCTCCACAGCCTTCTGTGGTAGAGAATTCCACAGGTTCACCACCCTCTGAGTGAAGAAATTTCTCCTCATCTCAGTCCTAAATGTCCTACCCCGTATCCTGAGACTGTGACCCCTCGTTCTGGACTCCCCAGCTAGGGAAATATCCCTCCCTGCATCTAGTCTGTCTAGCCCTGTCAGAATTTTATATGTTTCAATGAGATCTCCTCTCATTCTTCTAAACTCGAGTGAATACAGGCCGAGTCGACCCAATCTCTCCTCATTGACAGTCCTGCCATCCCAGAAATCAGTCTGGTGAACCTTTGCTGCACTCCCTCTATGGCAAGTATGTCCTTTCTTAGGTAAGGAGACCAAAACTGCACACAATACTCCAGGTGTGGTCTCACCAAGGCCCTGTATAACTGCAGTAAGACATCCTTGCTCCTGTACTCAAATCCTCTTGCAATGAAGGCCAACATACCCTTCCATAGAAGCATAGAAAATAGGAGCAAGAATAGGCCATTCGGCCCTGCTCCGCCATTCAATAATGATCATGGCTGATCGTCTAACTCAGTTCCCTGTTCCTGCTTTTTCCCCATATCCCTTGATCCCCTTTAGCATTAAGAAATATATCTATTTCCTTCTTGAATACATCTAATGACTTGCCCCTCCACTGCCTTCTGTGGTAGAGAATTCCACAGGTTCACCACCCTCTGAGTGAAGAAATTCTCCTCATCTCGGTTCTAAATGGCATACCCCATATCCTGAGACTGTGACCCCTGGTTCTGGACTCCCCAGCCATCGGGAACATCCTCCCTGCATCTAGTCTGTCTAGTGCTGTTAGAATTTTATATGTTTCGATGAGATCACCTCTCATTCTTCTAAACTCTAGTGAATATAGGCCTAGTCGACCCAATCTCTCCTCATACGTCAGTCCTGCCATCCCAGGAATCAGTCTGGTAAACCTTCGTTGCACTCCCTCCATGGCAAGGATATCCTTCCTCAGATAAGGAGACCAAAACTGCACACAATACTCCAGATGTGGTCTCACCAAGGGCCCTGTACAACTGCAGTAAGACATCCCTGCTCCTGTACTCAAATCCTCTTGCAATGAAGGCCAACATACCATTCGCCTTCCTAACTGCTTGCTGCACCTGAATGCTCGCTTTCAGCGACTGGTGTACAAGGACACCCAGGTCTTGTTGCACCTCCCCTTTTCCCAATCTGTCACCATTCAGATAATCTGTCTTTCTGTTTTTACAACCAAAGTGGATAACCTCACATTTATCCACGTTATACTGCATCTGCCATGTTCTTGCCACTCACCCAACTTGTCTAAATCACATTGGAGCCTCTTTGCATCCTCCTCACAGCTCACATTCCACCCCAGCTTTGTGTCGTCTGCAAACTTGGAAATGTTACATTTAGTTCCCTCATCCAAATCATTGATATATATTGTGAATAGCTGGGGCCCAAGCACTGATCCCTGCAGTACCCCACTAATCACTGCCTGCCACCCGGAAAAAGACCCCGTTTATTCCTACTCTGTTTCCTGTCTGTCAACCAATTCTCAATCCATGCAGTATATTCCCCCCAATCCCATGTGCTTTAATTTTGCACACAAACCTCTTGTGTGGGACCTTATCAAAAGCCTTCTGAAAATCCAAGTACACCACATCCACTGGTTCTCCCCTATCTATTCTACTAGTTACATCCTCAAAAAAAACTCCAGTGGATTTGTTAAGCATGATTTCCCTTTCATAAACCCATGCTGACTTTGTCCAATCCCGTTAATGCCTTCCAAGTGTTCTGTTATCACGTCTTTTATAATAGACTCCAGCATTTTCCCCACTACTGATGTTAGACTAACTGGTCTGTAATTCCCTGTTTTTTCTCTCCCTCCTTTCTTAAATAGTGGGGTTACATTTGCCACCCTCCAATCTGTAGGAACTGTTTCCAAAGTCTATAGAATTTTGGAAGATGATCACCAATGCATCCACTATTTCCAGGGCCACTTCCTTTAGTACTCTGGGATGTAGATTATCAGGCCCTGGGGGATTTGTCAGCCTTTCGCCCATTAATTTCCCTGGTACTATTTTTTTACTAATACTGGTTTCCTTCAGTTCCTCCCTCTTACTAGACCCTTGGTTCCCTAACATTCCTGGGAGGTTATTTGTGTCCTCCTTTGTGAAGACAGAACCAAAGTATGTGTTTAATTGTTCTGCCATTTCTTTGTTCCCCATTATAATTTCCCCCATTTCTGACTGTAAAGGACCTACATTTGTCTTCACTAATCTTTTTCTCTTGACATATTTATGGAAGCTTTTACAGTCAGTTTTTATGTTCCCTGCTAGTTTACTCTCATATTCTATTTTTCCCCTCTGAATCAATCTCTTTGTCCTCCTTTGCTGAATTCTGAGCTGCTCCCAATCCTCAGGCTTGCCGCTTTTTCTGGCAATTTTATATGTCTCCTCTTTGGATCTAATACTATCCCTAATTTCTTTCGTAAGCCACAGTTGAGCCACCTTTCCTGTTTTATTTTTGCGTCAGACAGAAATGAATACTTGTTGTAATTCCTGCACACGTTCTTTAAATATTAGCCATTGCCTATCCACCATCATCCCTTTTAGTAAAGTTCCTCAATCTATCATAGTCAATTCACACCTCATACTTTCCTAACTGCTTGCTGCACCTGCATGTTTGCTTTCAGTGACTGGTGTACAAGGACACCCAGGTCCCTTTGTACATCGTGATGTGGAGATGCCGGTGATGGACTGGGGTTGACAATTGTAAACAATTTTACAACACCAAGTTATAGTCCAGCAATTTTATTTTAAATTCACAAGCTTTCGGAGACTTCCTCCTTCCTCAGGTAAATGTTTACCTGAGGAAGGAGGAAGTCTCCGAAAGCTTGTGAATTTAAAATAAAATTGCTGGACTATAACTTGGTGTTGTAAAATTGTTTACCTTTGTACATCAACATTTCCCAATCTATCACCATTTATATAATACTCTGCCTTTCTGTTTTTCCTTCCGAAGTGGATAACTTCACATTTATCCACATTTTACTGCATCTGCCATGTATTTGCCCACTCACTCAACTTATTTAAATCCCCTTGAAGCCTCTTTGCATCCTCCTCACAACTCACAATCCCACCTAGTTTTGTGTCGTCAGCAAACTTGGAAATATTACATTTGGTTCCCTCATCTAAATCATTGATATATATTGTGAATAGCTGGGGCCCAAGCACTGATCTCTGCGGTACCCCACTAGTCACTGCCTGCCACCCCAAAGTCAGCATGGGTTTATTCCTACTCTCTGTTTCCTGTCTGTTGACCAATTTTCAATCCATGCCAGAATTTTGGAAGATCACAACCAATGCATCCACTGTCTCTGCAGCCTCCTCTTTTAGAACCCTCAGATGTAGGCCATCAGGTCCAGGGGATTTATCAGCTTATAGTCCCATTAATTTCTCACGTACTTTTTCTTTACTAATATTAATTATTTAAGTTCCTCACTCTCATTAGACCCTTGGTTCACCACTATTTCTGGTATGTTTTTTGTATCTTCTACTGTGAAGACAGATATAAAATATTTGTTTAATGTCTCTGCCATTTCCTGACTCACCCTCTAAGTGACCAGCATTTACTTCTGCTACTCTCTTCCTTTTTACATACGTGTAGAAGCTCTTACAATCCGTTTTTATATTTCTTGCTAGTTTACTCTCAAATTTGATTTTCTCTCTTCTCATCAATTTTTTGGTCATCCTTTGCTGTTTTCTAAAACTCTCCCAATCCTCAGGGTTACTACTCTTCCTGGCAATGTTATCGGCCTCTTCTTTTAATTTAATACTATCCTTCTTTAGTTAGCCACAGATGGATCACTTTTCCCGTGGAGTTATTATTACTCAATGGAATGTATATTTATTGAGAATATTGAAATATTTCCCATTGCTTTTCAATCGTCATATCTTTTAATCTAATTTCCCAATCTACCTTAGCCAACTCGCCCCTCATACCTATATAATTGGCTTTATTTAAGTTTGAGACTCTAGTTTCTGACTTAAGTTCGTCACTCTCAAACTCAATGTGAAATTCTATCATATTATGATCACTCTTCCCCTGAGGATCCTTTACTGTGAGATTACTAATTAACCCTGTCTCATTACACAATACTAGATCTAAAATAGCCTGTTCCCTGTTTGGTTCCACGACGCATTGCTCTAGGAAACTGTCTCGAATACATTCCATGAACTCGTCCTCCAAACTACCTTTTGCCAATTTGATTTGTCCAGTCTATATGAAGATTAAAGTCCCCACGATTATTGCATTACCTGTGTTACAAGCTCCTATTATTTCATGATTAATATTCTGTCCAACATTATAGCTACTATTCGGGGGCCTATAAGCTACTCCCACCAGTGTTTTCTGCCCCTTGTTATTTCTAATTTCCACCCAGACTGATTCTACTTCCTGATCTTCTGAGCCCAGATCCTTTCTCACCACTGTCCTCATGTCATCCTTTATTATCAGGGCTACACCCCCTCCTTTTCCATTCTGTCTGTCTTTTCTGAACGTCATGTACCCTGGAATATGTAGTTCCCAACCTTGGTCACCTTGCAACCAGGACTCTGTAATGGCCACAAGGTCATACCCATTTATCTCTACTTGTGCAACTAATCCATCTATCTTGTTACGAATGCTCCGTGCATTCAGATAACGAGCCTTTAGTTTTGACTTTTTACCATTTTTTCCTGCTTTGACCTTACTTGTTGATGCTCTATTACTGTTAAACTCTCTGTCCCTTCCTCTGCTTATCATGCACTGCTCTGTTGCCTTGACTTCTCTCATTAGATTTCTAAATCTGTTCAGTGTTGGAAAGTCTCAGCTCTCGAACACTGGGCCCATTCACAATAAGATCTGGAGCGAATAGGCTGAGTGTCCAAAAACCATATTGAGAATATATAGCGGGAGGTTTTCACTTTGTGAATAGCAGACTGCTTCTCTCGTGAGTTCCTAGAATTGACTCTGGCCTGAGAACAAACCGCCCTCTTGTACTTTCCCAAACTGTGCGGCAGAGCTGGAATCTGGGCTGGAACCGGTCGTCAGGGAGTCACTAATTCCAATCAGCGTTGGAATTCCACCTCGGGGAATGTGGTTCCTTCATTGCCAGAATGTTCCGCACAGTGAAGCTTTGGTTATATCTGTAGATGGACAGAGTCAAATCTGGAGGGGAGGGGAAGGGAGGGATGGGGGGATGGGGGGGGAGGGATGGAGGGAGGGGAGGGGAGGGGAGGGGGGGATGGGGGGAGGGGAGGGATGGGGGGAGGTGGAGTAGGGAGGGGTGGGGAGGGATGGAGAGGTGAAGGGTGGGGAGGGATGGGGAGGAGGGAGAGGAAGTGAGGGTGAGATATGCTTTCCCCGAGAGGCGGAGAGTCTGACAGTGCCGCCCCTCCCCGCTCACTGTGGTCGGATCAGAAACGGATCTGTGCCAAGGTTGGCTCACTCCCAGCAAGCAGTTCAGGATTGATCCACTCAAACCATGGCAACAGGGATGTCTGACCAGTGTCTCTCTCCCTCTCTCTCTCTCCCCCCCTCTCCCTGACCAGTGTCTCTCTCTCTCTCTCCCCCTCTCCCTGACCAGTGTGTAGCTCTCTCTCTCTCCCTGACCAGTGTCTCTCTCTCTCTCTCTCTCTCTCTCTCTCCCTGACCAGTGTCTCTCTCTCTCTCTCTCCCTGACCAGTGTCTCTCTCTCTCTCTCCCTGACCAGTGTCTCTCTCCCTCTCTCTCTCTCTCTCTCTCTCTCCCTGACCAGTGTCTCTCTCCCTCTCTCTCTCTCGCTCTCTCCCTGACCAGTGTCTATCTCTCTCTCTCTCTCTCTCTCTTCCCTGACCAGTGTCTCTCTCTCTCTCTCTCCCTGACCAGTGTCTCTCTCTCTCTCTCCCTCTCTCTCCCTGACCAGTGTCTCTCTCTCTCTCTCTCTCCCTGACCAGTGTCTCTCTCTCTCTCTCTCTCCCTGACCAGTGTCTCTCTCTCTCTCTCCCTGACCAGTGTCTCTCTCTCTCTCTCTCTCCCTGACCAGTGTCTCTCTCTCTCTCTCTCTCCCTGACCAGTGTCTCTCTCTCTCTCTCTCTCCCTGACCAGTGTCTCTCTCTCTCTCTCTCCCTGACCAGTGTCTCTCTCTCTCTCTCTCTCTCCCTGACCAGTGTCTCTCTCTCTCTCTCTCCCTGACCAGTGTCTCTCTCTCTCTCTCTCTCCCTGACCAGTGTCTCTCTCTCTCTCTCTCTCTCCCTGACCAGTGTCTCTCTCTCTCTCTCTCTCTCTCTCCCTGACCAGTGTCTCTCTCTCTCTCTCCCTGACCAGTGTCTCTCTCTCTCTCTCCCTGACCAGTGTCTCTCTCTCTCTCTCCCTGACCAGTGTCTCTCTCTCTCTCCCTGACCAGTGTCTCTCTCTCTCTCTCTCTCCCTGACCAGTGTCTCTCTCTCTCTCTCTCTCTCCCTGACCAGTGTCTCTCTCTCTCCCTCTCCCTGACCAGTGTCTATCTCTCTCTCTCTCTCTCTCTCCCTGACCAGTGTGTGTGTGTGTCTCTCTCTCCCTGACCAGTGTGTGTCTCTCTCTCTCTCTCCCTGACCAGTGTCTCTCTCTCTCTCTCCCTGACCAGTGTGTGTCTCTCTCTCTCTCTCTCCCTGACCAGTGTCTCTCTCTCTCTCTCTCCTGACCAGTGTGTGTGTGTCTCTCTCTCTCCCTGACCAGTGTCTCTCTCTCTCTCTCTCCCTGACCAGTGTCTCTCTCTCTCCCTGACCAGTGTCTCTCTCTCTCTCTCCCTGACCAGTGTCTCTCTCTCTCTCTCTCCCTGACCAGTGTCTCTCTCTCCCTCTCTCCCTGACCAGTGTCTCTCTCTCTCTCTCCCTGACCAGTGTCTCTCTCTCTCTCTCTCTCCCTGACCAGTGTCTCTCTCTCTCTCTCCCTGACCAGTGTCTCTCTCTCTCTCTCTCCCTGACCAGTGTGTCTCTCTCTCTCTCTCTCTCCCCCTGACCAGTGTGTCTCTCTCTCTCTCTCTCTCTCTCCCCCTGACCAGTGTCTCTCTCTCTCTCTCCCTGACCAGTGTGTGTGTGTGTCTCTCTCTCTCTCCCTGACCAGTGTGTGTGTCTCTCTCTCTCTCCCTGACCAGTGACTCTCTCTCTCTCTCTCCCTGACCAGTGTGTGTCTCTCTCTCCCTCTCCCTGACCAGTGTCTCTCTCTCTCCCTCTCCCTGACCAGTGTCTATCTCCCTCTCTCTCTCTCTCCCTGACCAGTGTCTCTCTCTCTCTCTCTCTCTCTCTCCCTGACCAGTGTCTCTCTCTCTCTCTCTCTCCCTGACCAGTGTCTCTCTCTCTCTCTCCCTGACCAGTGTGTGTGTGTGTCTCTCTCTCTCTCTCTCTCCCTGACCAGTGTGTGTGTCTCTCTCTCTCTCTCTCTCTCTCTCCCTGACCAGTGTGTCTCTCTCTCTCTCTCCCTGACCAGTGTCTCTCTCTCTCTCTCTCTCCCTGACCAGTGTGTGTCTCTCTCTCTCTCTCTCTCTCTCTCTCCCTGACCAGTGTCTCTCTCTCTCTCTCCCTGACCAGTGTCTCTCTCTCTCTCTCTCCTCTCTCTCTCTCTCACTGACCAGTGTCTCTCTCTCTCTCTCTCTCTCTCTCTCTCCCTGACCAGTGTGTGTCTCTCTCTCTCTCTCCCTGACCAGTGTCTCTCTCTCTCCCCCTGACCAGTGTCTCTCTCTCTCTGACCAGTGTCTATCTCTCTCTCTCTCTCTCTCTCCCTGACCAGTGTCTCTCTCTCTCTCTCTCTCTCTCCCTGACCAGTGTCTCTCTCTCTCTCTCTCTCTCTCTCCCTGACCAGTGTCTCTCTCTCTCTCTCTCTCTCTCTCCCTGACCAGTGTCTCTCTCTCTCTCTCTCTCTCTCCCTCTCCCTGACCAGTGTCTATCTCTCTCTCTCTCTCTCTCCCTGACCAGTGTCTCTCTCTCTCTCTCTCCCTGACCAGTGTCTCTCTCTCTCTCTCTCTCCCTGACCAGTGTCTCTCTCTCTCTCTCCCTGACCAGTGTCTCTCTCTCTCTCTCCCTGACCAGTGTCTCTCTCTCTCTCTCCCTGACCAGTGTCTATCTCTCTCTCCCTGACCAGTGTCTATCTCTCTCTCCCTGACCAGTGTCTATCTCTCTCTCCCTGACCAGTGTGTGTCTCTCTCTCCCTCTCCCTGACCAGTGTCTCTCTCTCTCCCTCTCCCTGACCAGTGTCTATCTCCCTCTCTCTCTCTCTCCCTGACCAGTGTCTCTCTCTCTCTCTCTCTCTCTCTCCCTGACCAGTGTCTCTCTCTCTCTCTCTCTCCCTGACCAGTGTCTCTCTCTCTCTCTCCCTGACCAGTGTGTGTGTGTCTCTCTCTCTCTCTCTCTCCCTGACCAGTGTGTGTGTGTCTCTCTCTCTCTCTCCCTGACCAGTGTCTCTCTCTCTCTCTCTCTCTCTCTCTCCCTGACCAGTGTGTCTCTCTCTCTCTCTCCCTGACCAGTGTCTCTCTCTCTCTCTCTCTCCCTGACCAGTGTGTCTCTCTCTCTCTCTCTCTCTCTCTCTCTCCCTGACCAGTGTCTCTCTCTCTCTCTCCCTGACCAGTGTCTCTCTCTCTCTCTCCCTCTCTCTCTCTCACTGACCAGTGTCTCTCTCTCTCTCTCTCTCTCTCCCTGACCAGTGTGTGTCTCTCTCTCTCTCTCCCTGACCAGTGTCTCTCTCTCTCCCCCTGACCAGTGTCTCTCTCTCTCTGACCAGTGTCTATCTCTCTCTCTCTCTCTCTCTCTCCCTGACCAGTGTCTCTCTCTCTCTCTCTCTCTCTCTCCCTGACCAGTGTCTCTCTCTCTCTCTCTCTCTCTCTCCCTGACCAGTGTCTCTCTCTCTCTCTCTCTCTCTCCCTGACCAGTGTCTCTCTCTCTCTCTCTCTCTCCCTGACCAGTGTCTCTCTCTCTCTCTCTCTCTCTCTCCCTCTCCCTGACCAGTGTCTATCTCTCTCTCTCTCCCTGACCAGTGTCTCTCTCTCTCTCTCTCTCCCTGACCAGTGTCTCTCTCTCTCTCTCTCTCTCCCTGACCAGTGTCTCTCTCTCTCTCTCTCCCTGACCAGTGTCTCTCTCTCTCTCTCCCTGACCAGTGTCTCTCTCTCTCTCTCCCTGACCAGTGTCTATCTCTCTCTCCCTGACCAGTGTCTATCTCTCTCTCCCTGACCAGTGTCTATCTCTCTCTCCCTGACCAGTGTCTATCTCTCTCTCCCTGACCAGTGTGTGTCTCTCTCTCTCTCTCTCTCTCTCCCTGACCAGTGTCTCTCTCTCTCTCTCCCTGACCAGTGTCTCTCTCTCTCTCTCCCTCTCTCTCTCTCACTGACCAGTGTCTCTCTCTCTCTCTCTCTCTCTCCCTGACCAGTGTGTGTCTCTCTCTCTCTCTCCCTGACCAGTGTCTCTCTCTCTCCCCCTGACCAGTGTCTCTCTCTCTCTGACCAGTGTCTATCTCTCTCTCTCTCTCTCTCTCCCTGACCAGTGTCTCTCTCTCTCTCTCTCTCTCTCTCCCTGACCAGTGTCTCTCTCTCTCTCTCTCTCTCTCTCCCTGACCAGTGTCTCTCTCTCTCTCTCTCTCTCTCTCCCTGACCAGTGTCTCTCTCTCTCTCTCTCTCTCTCTCCCTGACCAGTGTCTCTCTCTCTCTCTCTCTCTCTCCTCTCCCTGACCAGTGTCTATCTCTCTCTCTCTCTCTCTCCCTGACCAGTGTCTCTCTCTCTCTCTCTCCCTGACCAGTGTCTCTCTCTCTCTCTCTCTCTCTCTCCCTGACCAGTGTCTCTCTCTCTCTCCCTGACCAGTGTCTCTCTCTCTCTCCCTGACCAGTGTCTATCTCTCTCTCCCTGACCAGTGTCTATCTCTCTCTCCCTGACCAGTGTCTATCTCTCTCTCCCTGACCAGTGTCTATCTCTCTCTCCCTGACCAGTGTCTCTCTCTCTCCCTGACCAGTGTCTCTCTCTCTCCCTGACCAGTGTCTCTCTCTCTCCCTGACCAGTGTCTCTCTCTCTCCCTGACCAGTGTCTCTCTCTCTCCCTGACCAGTGTCTCTCTCTCTCCCTGACCAGTGTCTCTCTCTCTCCCTGACCAGTGTCTCTCTCTCTCCCTGACCAGTGTCTCTCTCTCTCCCTGACCAGTGTCTCTCTCTCTCCCTGACCAGTGTCTCTCTCTCTCCCTGACCAGTGTCTCTCTCTCTCCCTGACCAGTGTCTCTCTCTCTCCCTGACCAGTGTCTCTCTCTCTCCCTGACCAGTGTCTCTCTCTCTCCCTGACCAGTGTCTCTCTCTCTCCCTGACCAGTGTCTCTCTCTCTCCCTGACCAGTGTCTCTCTCTCTCCCTGACCAGTGTCTCTCTCTCTCCCTGACCAGTGTCTCTCTCTCTCCCTGACCAGTGTCTCTCTCTCTCCCTGACCAGTGTCTCTCTCTCTCCCTGACCAGTGTCTCTCTCTCTCCCTGACCAGTGTCTCTCTCTCTCCCTGACCAGTGTCTCTCTCTCTCCCTGACCAGTGTCTCTCTCTCTCCCTGACCAGTGTCTCTCTCTCTCCCTGACCAGTGTCTCTCTCTCTCCCTGACCAGTGTCTCTCTCTCTCCCTGACCAGTGTCTCTCTCTCTCCCTGACCAGTGTCTCTCTCTCTCCCTGACCAGTGTCTCTCTCTCTCCCTGACCAGTGTCTCTCTCTCTCCCTGACCAGTGTCTCTCTCTCTCCCTGACCAGTGTCTCTCTCTCTCCCTGACCAGTGTCTCTCTCTCTCCCTGACCAGTGTCTCTCTCTCTCCCTGACCAGTGTCTCTCTCTCTCCCTGACCAGTGTCTCTCTCTCTCCCTGACCAGTGTCTCTCTCTCTCCCTGACCAGTGTCTCTCTCTCTCCCTGACCAGTGTCTCTCTCTCTCCCTGACCAGTGTCTCTCTCTCTCCCTGACCAGTGTCTCTCTCTCTCCCTGACCAGTGTCTCTCTCTCTCCCTGACCAGTGTCTCTCTCTCTCCCTGACCAGTGTCTCTCTCTCTCCCTGACCAGTGTCTCTCTCTCTCCCTGACCAGTGTCTCTCTCTCTCCCTGACCAGTGTCTCTCTCTCTCCCTGACCAGTGTCTCTCTCTCTCCCTGACCAGTGTCTCTCTCTCTCCCTGACCAGTGTCTCTCTCTCTCCCTGACCAGTGTCTCTCTCTCTCCCTGACCAGTGTCTCTCTCTCTCCCTGACCAGTGTCTCTCTCTCTCCCTGACCAGTGTCTCTCTCTCTCCCTGACCAGTGTCTCTCTCTCTCCCTGACCAGTGTCTCTCTCTCTCCCTGACCAGTGTCTCTCTCTCTCCCTGACCAGTGTCTCTCTCTCTCCCTGACCAGTGTCTCTCTCTCTCCCTGACCAGTGTCTCTCTCTCTCCCTGACCAGTGTCTCTCTCTCTCCCTGACCAGTGTCTCTCTCTCTCCCTGACCAGTGTCTCTCTCTCTCCCTGACCAGTGTCTCTCTCTCTCCCTGACCAGTGTCTCTCTCTCTCCCTGACCAGTGTCTCTCTCTCTCCCTGACCAGTGTCTCTCTCTCTCCCTGACCAGTGTCTCTCTCTCTCCCTGACCAGTGTCTCTCTCTCTCTCCCTGACCAGTGTCTCTCTCTCTCTCCCTGACCAGTGTCTCTCTCTCTCTCCCTGACCAGTGTCTCTCTCTCTCTCCCTGACCAGTGTCTCTCTCTCTCTCCCTGACCAGTGTCTCTCTCTCTCTCCCTGACCAGTGTCTCTCTCTCTCTCCCTGACCAGTGTCTCTCTCTCTCCCTGACCAGTGTCTCTCTCTCTCCCTGACCAGTGTCTCTCTCTCTCCCTGACCAGTGTCTCTCTCTCTCCCTGACCAGTGTCTCTCTCTCTCCCTGACCAGTGTCTCTCTCTCTCCCTGACCAGTGTCTCTCTCTCTCCCTGACCAGTGTCTCTCTCTCTCCCTGACCAGTGTCTCTCTCTCTCCCTGACCAGTGTCTCTCTCTCTCCCTGACCAGTGTCTCTCTCTCTCCCTGACCAGTGTCTCTCTCTCTCCCTGACCAGTG
Source organism: Heptranchias perlo (assembly GCF_035084215.1). NCBI lineage: Eukaryota > Metazoa > Chordata > Chondrichthyes > Hexanchiformes > Hexanchidae > Heptranchias > Heptranchias perlo. Next base: position 3,401,785 of record NC_090325.1, on the reverse strand, counting down.
TCTCTCTCTCTCCCTGACCAGTGTCTCTCTCTCTCCCTGACCAGTGTCTCTCTCTCTCCCTGACCAGTGTCTCTCTCTCTCCCTGACCAGTGTCTCTCTCTCTCCCTGACCAGTGTCTCTCTCTCTCCCTGACCAGTGTCTCTCTCTCTCCCTGACCAGTGTCTCTCTCTCTCCCTGACCAGTGTCTCTCTCTCTCCCTGACCAGTGTCTCTCTCTCTCCCTGACCAGTGTCTCTCTCTCTCCCTGACCAGTGTCTCTCTCTCTCCCTGACCAGTGTCTCTCTCTCTCCCTGACCAGTGTCTCTCTCTCTCCCTGACCAGTGTCTCTCTCTCTCCCTGACCAGTGTCTCTCTCTCTCCCTGACCAGTGTCTCTCTCTCTCCCTGACCAGTGTCTCTCTCTCTCCCTGACCAGTGTCTCTCTCTCTCCCTGACCAGTGTCTCTCTCTCTCCCTGACCAGTGTCTCTCTCTCTCCCTGACCAGTGTCTCTCTCTCTCCCTGACCAGTGTCTCTCTCTCTCCCTGACCAGTGTCTCTCTCTCTCCCTGACCAGTGTCTCTCTCTCTCCCTGACCAGTGTCTCTCTCTCTCCCTGACCAGTGTCTCTCTCTCTCCCTGACCAGTGTCTCTCTCTCTCCCTGACCAGTGTCTCTCTCTCTCCCTGACCAGTGTCTCTCTCTCTCCCTGACCAGTGTCTCTCTCTCTCCCTGACCAGTGTCTCTCTCTCTCCCTGACCAGTGTCTCTCTCTCTCCCTGACCAGTGTCTCTCTCTCTCCCTGACCAGTGTCTCTCTCTCTCCCTGACCAGTGTCTCTCTCTCTCCCTGACCAGTGTCTCTCTCTCTCCCTGACCAGTGTCTCTCTCTCTCCCTGACCAGTGTCTCTCTCTCTCCCTGACCAGTGTCTCTCTCTCTCCCTGACCAGTGTCTCTCTCTCTCCCTGACCAGTGTCTCTCTCTCTCCCTGACCAGTGTCTCTCTCTCTCCCTGACCAGTGTCTCTCTCTCTCCCTGACCAGTGTCTCTCTCTCTCCCTGACCAGTGTCTCTCTCTCTCCCTGACCAGTGTCTCTCTCTCTCCCTGACCAGTGTCTCTCTCTCTCCCTGACCAGTGTCTCTCTCTCTCCCTGACCAGTGTCTCTCTCTCTCCCTGACCAGTGTCTCTCTCTCTCCCTGACCAGTGTCTCTCTCTCTCCCTGACCAGTGTCTCTCTCTCTCCCTGACCAGTGTCTCTCTCTCTCCCTGACCAGTGTCTCTCTCTCTCCCTGACCAGTGTCTCTCTCTCTCCCTGACCAGTGTCTCTCTCTCTCCCTGACCAGTGTCTCTCTCTCTCCCTGACCAGTGTCTCTCTCTCTCCCTGACCAGTGTCTCTCTCTCTCCCTGACCAGTGTCTCTCTCTCTCCCTGACCAGTGTCTCTCTCTCTCCCTGACCAGTGTCTCTCTCTCTCCCTGACCAGTGTCTCTCTCTCTCCCTGACCAGTGTCTCTCTCTCTCCCTGACCAGTGTCTCTCTCTCTCCCTGACCAGTGTCTCTCTCTCTCCCTGACCAGTGTCTCTCTCTCTCCCTGACCAGTGTCTCTCTCTCTCCCTGACCAGTGTCTCTCTCTCTCCCTGACCAGTGTCTCTCTCTCTCCCTGACCAGTGTCTCTCTCTCTCCCTGACCAGTGTCTCTCTCTCTCCCTGACCAGTGTCTCTCTCTCTCCCTGACCAGTGTCTCTCTCTCTCCCTGACCAGTGTCTCTCTCTCTCCCTGACCAGTGTCTCTCTCTCTCCCTGACCAGTGTCTCTCTCTCTCCCTGACCAGTGTCTCTCTCTCTCCCTGACCAGTGTCTCTCTCTCTCCCTGACCAGTGTCTCTCTCTCTCCCTGACCAGTGTCTCTCTCTCTCCCTGACCAGTGTCTCTCTCTCTCCCTGACCAGTGTCTCTCTCTCTCCCTGACCAGTGTCTCTCTCTCTCCCTGACCAGTGTCTCTCTCTCTCCCTGACCAGTGTCTCTCTCTCTCCCTGACCAGTGTCTCTCTCTCTCCCTGACCAGTGTCTCTCTCTCTCCCTGACCAGTGTCTCTCTCTCTCCCTGACCAGTGTCTCTCTCTCTCCCTGACCAGTGTCTCTCTCTCTCCCTGACCAGTGTCTCTCTCTCTCCCTGACCAGTGTCTCTCTCTCTCCCTGACCAGTGTCTCTCTCTCTCCCTGACCAGTGTCTCTCTCTCTCCCTGACCAGTGTCTCTCTCTCTCCCTGACCAGTGTCTCTCTCTCTCCCTGACCAGTGTCTCTCTCTCTCCCTGACCAGTGTCTCTCTCTCTCCCTGACCAGTGTCTCTCTCTCTCCCTGACCAGTGTCTCTCTCTCTCCCTGACCAGTGTCTCTCTCTCTCCCTGACCAGTGTCTCTCTCTCTCCCTGACCAGTGTCTCTCTCTCTCCCTGACCAGTGTCTCTCTCTCTCCCTGACCAGTGTCTCTCTCTCTCCCTGACCAGTGTCTCTCTCTCTCCCTGACCAGTGTCTCTCTCTCTCCCTGACCAGTGTCTCTCTCTCTCCCTGACCAGTGTCTCTCTCTCTCCCTGACCAGTGTCTCTCTCTCTCCCTGACCAGTGTCTCTCTCTCTCCCTGACCAGTGTCTCTCTCTCTCCCTGACCAGTGTCTCTCTCTCTCCCTGACCAGTGTCTCTCTCTCTCCCTGACCAGTGTCTCTCTCTCTCCCTGACCAGTGTCTCTCTCTCTCCCTGACCAGTGTCTCTCTCTCTCCCTGACCAGTGTCTCTCTCTCTCCCTGACCAGTGTCTCTCTCTCTCCCTGACCAGTGTCTCTCTCTCTCCCTGACCAGTGTCTCTCTCTCTCCCTGACCAGTGTCTCTCTCTCTCCCTGACCAGTGTCTCTCTCTCTCCCTGACCAGTGTCTCTCTCTCTCCCTGACCAGTGTCTCTCTCTCCCCCTGACCAGTGTCTCTCTCTCTCTCTCTCTCTCTGACCAGTGTCTCTCTCTCTCTCTCTCTCTCTGACCAGTGTCTCTCTCACTCCCCCTGACCGGTGTCTCTCTCTCTCTCTCTCTCTCTCTCACTCCCCCTGACCGGTGTCTCTCTCTCTCTCTCTCTCTCTCACTCCCCCTGACCGGTGTGTGTCTCTCTCTCTCTCTCTCTCTCTCTCACTCCCCCTGACCGGTGTCTCTCTCTCGCTCTCTCTCTCTCACTCCCCCTGACCGGTGTGTCTCTCTCGCACTCTCTCTCTCATTCCCCCTGACCGGTGTGTGTCTCTCTCTCTCACTCACTCCCCCTGACCGGTGTGTCTCTCTCGCACTCTCTCTCTCACTCCCCCTGACCGGTGTCTCTCTCTCTCTCTCTCTCACTCCCCCTGACCGGTGTCTCTCTCTCTCTCTCACTCACTCCCCCTGACCGGTGTCTCTCTCTCTCTCTCACTCACTCCCCCTGACCGGTGTCTCTCTCTCTCTCTCACTCACTCCCCCTGACCGGTGTCTCTCTCTCTCTCTCTCTCACTCCCCCTGACCGGTGTGTGTCTCTCTCTCTCACTCACTCCCCCTGACCGGTGTGTCTCTCTCGCACTCTCTCTCTCACTCCCCCTGACCGGTGTGTCTCTCTCGCACTCTCTCTCACTCCCCCTGACCGGTGTCTCTCTCTCTTTCACTCCCCCTGACCGGTGTCTCTCTCTCTCTCTCTCTCACTCCCCCTGACCGGTGTCTCTCTCTCTCTCTCACTCACTCCCCCTGACCGGTGTCTCTCTCTCTCTCACACTCACTCCCCCTGACCGGTGTGTGTCTCTCTCTCTCACTCTCACTCCCCCTGACCGGTGTGTCTCTCTCTCACTCACTCCCCCTGACCGGTGTCTCTCTCTCTCCCTCTCCAATATCTGTACATTGATGTGACCTGAGGTCCCGTCTTCCTCCGGGAGGAGAAGGGTGCTAGTGACAACTGGAAGGGTTGGAGAGGACAAGCTATCTGTGAAAGGGTGGGGTTTGGATGGGGTACAGTGTGAGAGAGGGTGGGGTTTGGATGGGGTACAGTGTGTGAGGGTGGGGTTTGGATGGGGTACAGTGTGTGAGAGGGTGGGGTTTGGATGGGGTACAGTGTGTGGGAGGGGGTCGGGTTTGGATGGGGTACAGTGTGTGAGGGTGGGGTTTGGATGGGGTACAGTGTGTGAGGGTGGGGTTTGGATGGGGTACAGTGTGTGTGAGGGTGGGGTTTGGATGGGGTACAGTGTGTGTGAGGGTGGGGTTTGGATGGGGTACAGTGTGTGTGAGGGTGGGGTTTGGATGGGGTACAGTGTGTGTGAGGGTGGGGTTTGGATGGGGTACAGTGTGTGTGAGGGTGGGGTTTGGATGGGGTACAGTGTGAGAGAGGGTGGGGTTTGGATGGGGTACAGTGTGTGTGAGGGTGGGGTTTGGATGGGGTACAGTGTGTGAGAGGGTGGGGTTTGGATGGGGTACAGTGTGTGGGAGGGGGTCGGGTTTGGATGGGGTACAGTGTGAGAGAGGGTGGGGTTTGGATGGGGTACAGTGTGTGAGGGTGGGGTTTGGATGGGGTACAGTGTGTGAGAGGGTGGGGTTTGGATGGGGTACAGTGTGTGGGAGGGGGTCGGGTTTGGATGGGGTACAGTGTGTGAGGGTGGGGTTTGGATGGGGTACAGTGTGTGAGGGTGGGGTTTGGATGGGGTACAGTGTGTGTGAGGGTGGGGTTTGGATGGGGTACAGTGTGTGTGAGGGTGGGGTTTGGATGGGGTACAGTGTGTGTGAGGGTGGGGTTTGGATGGGGTACAGTGTGTGTGAGGGTGGGGTTTGGATGGGGTACAGTGTGTGTGAGGGTGGGGTTTGGATGGGGTACAGTGTGAGAGAGGGTGGGGTTTGGATGGGGTACAGTGTGTGTGAGGGTGGGGTTTGGATGGGGTACAGTGTGTGAGAGGGTGGGGTTTGGATGGGGTACAGTGTGTGGGAGGGGGTCGGGTTTGGATGGGGTACAGTGTGTGAGGGTGGGGTTTGGATGGGGTACAGTGTGAGAGAGGGTGGGGTTTGGATGGGGTACAGTGTGTGTGAGGGTGGGGTTTGGATGGGGTACAGTGTGTGTGAGGGTGGGGTTTGGATGGGGTACAGTGTGTGTGAGGGTGGGGTTTGGATGGGGTACAGTGTGTGTGAGGGTGGGGTTTGGATGGGGTACAGTGTGTGTGAGGGTGGGGTTTGGATGGGGTACAGTGTGTGTGAGGGTGGGGTTTGGATGGGGTGCAGTGTGTGTGAGGGTGGGGTTTGGATGGGGTACAGTGTGTGTGAGGGTGGGGTTTGGATGGGGTACAGTGTGTGTGAGGGTGGGGTTTGGATGGGTACAGTGTGTGAGGGTGGGGTTTGGATGGGGTACAGTGTGTGTGAGGGTGGGGTTTGGATGGGGTACAGTGTGTGTGAGGGTGGGGTTTGGATGGGGTACAGTGTGTGTGAGGGTGGGGTTTGGATGGGGTACAGTGTGTGTGAGGGGGTCGGGTTTGGATGGGGTACAGTGTGTGTGAGGGTGGGGTTTGGATGGGGTACAGTGTGAGAGAGGGTGGGGTTTGGATGGGGTACAGTGTGTGAGAGGGTGGGGTTTGGATGGGGTACAGTGTGTGTGAGGGTGGGGTTTGGATGGGGTACAGTGTGTGTGAGGGGGTCGGGTTTGGATGGGGTACAGTGTGTGTGAGGGTGGGGTTTGGATGGGGTACAGTGTGAGAGAGGGTGGGGTTTGGATGGGGTACAGTGTGTGTGAGGGGGTCAGGTTTGGATGGGGTACAGTGTGTGTGAGGGTGGGGTTTGGATGGGGTACAGTGTGTGTGAGGGTGGGGTTTGGATGGGGTACAGAGTGTGTGAGGGTGGGGTTTGGATGGGGTACAGTGTGTGTGAGGGGGTCGGGTTTGGATGGGGTACAGTGTGTGTGAGGGTGGGGTTTGGATGGGGTGCAGTGTGTGTGAGGGTGGGGTTTGGATGGGGTACAGTGTGTGTGAGGGTGGGGTTTGGATGGGGTACAGAGTGTGTGTGAGGGTGGGGTTTGGATGGGGTACAGTGTGTGTGAGGGTGGGGTTTGGATGGGGTACAGTGTGTGTGAGGGTGGGGTTTGGATGGGGTACAGTGTGTGTGAGGGTGGGGTTTGGATGGGGTACAGAGTGTGTGAGGGTGGGGTTTGGATGGGGTACAGTGTGTGTGAGGGGGTCGGGTTTGGATGGGGTACAGTGTGTGTGAGGGTGGGGTTTGGATGGGGTGCAGTGTGTGTGAGGGTGGGGTTTGGATGGGGTACAGTGTGTGTGAGGGGGTCGGGTTTGGATGTCTGTATCTGCGAAGGGAGTGGAATCATTAGTGAACAGCCCCATTCCTCACTCTGTGACCTTGTTGATGAACTCTCTGGACATGGTCGATCCACGGACTGTCGATCAGGTGATCTGGTGCTCGTTGAGCAGGTCAGAGGTCGTGAGTTCATGTCCCCACGGCAAGTGGTGGAACTTGAATTCGACACTTATGGTAATTTGTGGGCTGGCACCAGGCGAATGACCATGGACTGTGTCGGATTGCGGTAAACATTTCACTGGGAAATGAAGCTGCCCCTCCTTCCCGCTCTGGCCGATACGTGTCTCATATTCCCATCTAAAGTGACCAATCAAATTGTAAACAATTACCACAAAGTTCAAGAAGGAGGAAATCGGACAAACCTATTGGCAGAGAGACTGGCATCGTATCAGGATAAGACCAAGTCACTCTCCGCCCAGTCACCCTGCAAATCCTCCTCACCAACATCTGGGGGCTGATGCCCACGATACGAGAGCTGTCCCACAGACTAATCAACTAATGGATTGACATCGTCGTATCAGCCAACGTCCCAGACTCTTCCATCACCATCCCTGGGTATGTCCTGTCCCACCAGCAGGACAGACCCACCAGAGGTGGTGGTACAGTGATATACAGTCAGGAGGGAGTGGCCCTGGGAGTCCTCAACATTGACTCTGGACCCCATGAAATCTCATGGCATCAGGTCAAACATGGGCAAGGAAACCTCCTGATTACCACCTACCGCCCTCCCTCAGCTGATGAATCAGTCCTCCTCCATGTTGAGCACCACTTGGAGGAAGCACTGAGGGTAGCAAGGACACAGAATGTCCTCTGGGTGGGGGACTTCAGTGTCCATCACCAAGAGTGGCTCGGTATTACCTCCAGCTGCCCTCAAGCCTCACCAACCCACCTGCCACAGCCGTGTCTGTTCACGATAGCACTGATAGCAATGGCCACGAGTTACAGATTGTGGTGGTATACAGTTCAGCCCATCGATGGGTGAATCTGATGATGACTGATGCCTTGTGTCTGACAGAGAGCACACGTGTTACAAGATCGGTCAACCATTGAGAACTTCAATTTTATTCAACCATTAACACCAATTACTCACAACCGCATCAAGAGTAAATATTCCATCGAAGAATCCTCGCCAATCCAAACCTAGCCCGTCACAGCTACACAACTTTAAACACACATAGGAACAGGAGGAGGCCATTCTGCCCCCCACCCCCAGCCTGTTAGGAACATAGGAACAGGAGTAGGCCATTCAGCCCCTCGTGCCTGCTCCGCCATTTGATAAGATCATGGCTGATCTGTGATCTAACTCCATATACCTGCCTTTGGCCCATATCCCTTAATACCTTTGGTTGCCAAAAAGATATCTATCTCAGATTTAAATTTAGCAATTGAGCTAGTATCAATTGCCGTTTGCGGAAGAGAGTTCCAAACTTCTACCACCCTTTGTGTGTAGAAATGTTTTCTAATCTCACTCCTGAAAGGTCTGGCTCTAATTTTTAGACTGTGCCCCCCACTCCTAGAATCCCCAACCAGCGGAAATAGTTTCTCTCTATCCACCCTATCTGTTCCCCTTAATATCTTATAAACTTCGATCAGATCACCCCTTAACCTTCGAAACTCCAGAGAATACAACCCCAATTTGTGTAATCTCTCCTCGTAACTTAACCCTTGAAGTCCGGGTATCATTCTAGTAAACCAACACTGCACTCCCTCCAAGGCCAATATGTCCTTCCGAAGGTGCGGTGCCCAGAACTGCTCACAGTACTTTAGGTACGGTCTAACCAGGGTTTTGTATAGCTGCAGCATAACTTCTGCCCCCTTGTACTCCAGTCCTCCAGATATAAAGGCCAGCATTCCATTAGCCTTATTGATTATTTTCTGCACCTGTTCATGACACTTCAATGATCAATGTACCTGAACCCCTAAGTCCCTTTGGACATCCACAGTTTTTTAACTTTTTACCATTTAGAAAGTACCCTGTTCTATCCTTTTTTGATCCAAAGTGGATGACCTCACATTTGCCTACATTGAATTCCATTTGCCACAGTTTTGCCCATTCACCTAATCTATCAATATCCCTTTGTAATTTTATGTTTTCATCTACACTGCTTACAATGCCACCAATCTTTGTGTCATCGGCAAACTTAGATATGAGACTTTCTATGCCTTCATCTAAGTCGTTAATAAATATTGTGAATAATTGAGGCCCCAAGACAGATCCCTGCGGGACTCCACTAGTCACATCCTGCCAATGTGAGTACCTACCCATTATCCCTACTCTCTGTCGCCTTTCGCTCAGCCAACTTCCTAACCAAGTCCGTACTTTTCCCTCGATTCCATGGGCTTCTATCTTAGCTAACAGTCTCTTAAGTAGGACCTTATCAAATGCCTTCTGGAAGTCCACATAAATAACATCCATTGACATTCCCCTGTCCACTACTTTAGTCACCTCTTCAAAAAATTCAATCAGGTTTGTCAGGCACGACCTACCTTTCACAAATCCATGCTGGCTCTCCCTGATTAACTGAAAATTCTCGAGGTGTTCAGTCACCCTATCCTTAATTATAGACTCCAGCATTTTCCCCACAACAGATGTTAGGCTAACTGGTCTATAATTCCCCGGTTTCCCTCTCTCTCCTTTCTTAAATAGCGGAGTGACATGTGCAATTTTCCAATCTAGAGGGACAGTTCCTGAATCTGGAGAACTTACATAGGAACAGGAGGAGGCCATTCAGCCCCCGCTATTCAATTAAATTATGGCTGATCTGTATCTTAACTCCATTTACCCATCTTGGTTCCATAACCCTTAATAACCTTGCCTAATAAAAATCGATCAATCTCAGTTTTGAAATTTTCAATTGACCCCCAGCCTCAACAGCTTTTTTGGGGGAGAGAGTTCCAGATTCCCACTCCCCTTTGTGTGAAGAAATGCTTCCTGACATCACCCCTGAACGGCCGAGCTCTAATTTTAAGGTTCTGTCCCCTTGTTCTGGACTCCCCCCACCAGAGGAAATAGTTTCTCTCTATCGACCCTATCGAATCCTTTAATCATCTTAAACACCTCAATTGGATCATCCCTTAATCTTTTGAAGTAGAGGAGAAGTTTTTTCCCGGTATCCTATCCAGGAATGTGAGACACAGTCTGCGTTGTGAGGTGTGTGAGTGTGTGTGTGTGTGAGAGTGTGAGAGTGTGTGAGTGGGTGTGTGTGTCCAGTGTGTGTGTGTGAGGTGTATTGAGCTGGGTCGGGCTGAGAGACACAAACAAATCCCAAGAGGTGATTCCCCAACTAGACTCTACAGAAAGGAATCGACCAGCCCCAATTTGCCAGCCTATTACCACAGGGCCCAGGAGGCAGCATCCTACTGGGTAAACACTGCATGGTATCAGATCGAGAAAATACATCAACACCATCACCATCCCATTAAAAACACCGCCTGAACCTGGGTTGGATTTCTGACGATCAGACTGTGACGCCTTTAACGAAGAACAGCACATTAACATTAACTGTGTAAACACAGGGGTCAAATACGGAGGGAGAGGCACCGAGGGATTGGAGACGGAGGGAGAGGCACCGAGGGATTGGAGACGGAGGGAGAGGCACCGAGGGATTGGAGACGGAGGGAGAGGCACCGAGGGATTGGAGACGGAGGGAGAGGCACCGAGGGACTGGAGACGGAGGGAGAGGCGCAGTGAGGGGTTGGAGACGGAGGGAGAGACGCAGTGAGGGGTTGGGGATGGAGGGAGAGACTCAGTGAGGCGTTGGAGACGGAGGGAGAGATGCAGTGAGGGGTTGGAGACGGAGGGAGAGACGCAGTGAAGGGTTGGGGCCGGAGGGAGAGACGCAGTGGGGGATTGGAGACGGAGGGAGAGATGCAGTGAGGGGTTGGAGACGGAGGGAGAGATGCAGTGAGGGGTTGGAGACGGAGGGAGAGACTCAGTGAGGGGTTGGAGACGGAGGGAGGGACGCAGTGAGGGGTTGGAGACGGAGGGAGAGATGCAGTGAGGGGTTGGAGACGGAGGGAGAGACTCAGTGAGGGGTTGGAGACGGAGGGAGAGACTCAGTGAGGGGTTGGAGACGGAGGGAGGGACGCAGTGAGGGGTTGGAGACGGAGGGAGAGACTCAGTGAGGGGTTGGAGACGGAGGGAGGGACGCAGTGAGGGGTTGGAGACGGAGGGAGAGACTCAGTGAGGGGTTGGGGCCGGAGGGAGAGACTCAGTGAGGGGTTGGGGCCGGAGGGAGAGACTCAGTGGGGGATTGGAGACGGAGGGAGAGACGCTGTGAGGGGTTGGAGACGGAGGGAGAGACTCAGTGAGGGGTTGGGGCCGGAGGGAGAGACTCAGTGGGGGATTGGAGACAGAGGGAGAGACGCAGTGAGGGGTTGGAGACGGAGGGAGAGACGCAGTGAAGGGTTGGAGACGGAGGGAGAGACGCAGTGAAGGGTTGGGGATGGAGGGAGAGACGCAGTGAGGGGTTGGAGATGGAGGGAGAGACGCAGTGAGGGGTTGGAGACGGAGGGAGAGACGCAGTGGGGGATTGGAGACGGAGGGAGAGACGCAGTGGGGGATTGGAGACGGAGGGAGAGACGCAGTGGGGGATTGGAGACGGAGGGAGAGACGCAGTGAGGGATTGGAGACGGAGGGAGAGACGCAGTGGGGGATTGGAGACGGAGGGAGAGACGCAGTGAGGGGTTGGAGACGGAGGGAGAGACGCAGTGAGGGATTGGAGACGGAGGGAGAGACGCAGTGGGGGATTGGAGACGGAGGGAGAGACGCAGTGAGGGGTTGGAGACGGAGGGAGAGACGCAGTGAGGGGTTGGCGACGGAGGGATACAGACACCCTCCAGGGATGACGATGGTGTGATGGACATTCTGGAGATGGATGTTCCACCAATACACGCAGGTAACCAGTGTCTGCGTCTCACTGGCCTGGTTACTAAGTGGGATATCTCCGAGCCCACCTGGAGTGTGTGAGAGTTCCAGGTCTCTCCTCAGACTTTTGTAAACAATTTTACAACACCAAGTTATAGTCCAGCAATTTTATTTGAAATTCACAAGCTTTCGGAGGCTTCCTCCTTCCTCAGGTGAATGAACTTCCTCAGACTAACAGAACACTGAATCAAACTCCACCCAGCCAAAGCACACAGTCAGCCTCCCGCTGACTGGCCATGGTGGGGGGGGGCCGGGAGGAGGTGCCTTATGGACAGGATCACGGCCAGAGGTTCAAACAGTAAAAAAACTGAAACATTTTAATGAAACTATTTATTATAATTTTATGATCAAACTAAATTAGGGTTTAGGAAAATAGTTTGCAAATTATATATAAACTCTCAAATTCAGTAAAAAAATCTATTGAACTTTCTTCACGTTTTCTAATTGCACCTTTGCTGTGTATTGCACCTGTATTGTGTTGCTGAGGGGGAGACCTCTCTCTGTGCCAGGTGGGGTCCAGGGTGGGTGGGATATTGGATCTCCCCCTTCCAGCCAAGCTACCTACGATGTTAGTCCCTGGGGAAGGTGGGCTGATTCCTGCTCACAATCTCTCCACTGGACCAGAATGAGGGGATTATATCACAAGCTTCAACCTCCACCTGGCCCTCTGCACCGAGGAGCTCGTCCAACCCACCGCAATTCAGCCTGGGCGGGCATCACACAACGGGCAGGAAAGAGTCACAAGGGACAGGGGTCTGTGTCTGTGATTCCCCCACACACGGCGATGGGACGGGGGTCTGTGTCTGTGATTCCCCCACACACGGTGATGGGACGGGGGTCTGTGTCTGTGATTCCCCCACACACGGTGATGGGACGGGGGTCTGTGTCTGTGATTCCCCCACACACGGCGATGGGACGGGGGTCTGTGTCTGTGATTCCCTCACACGGTGATGGGACGGGGGTCTGTGTCTGTGATTCCCCCACACGGTGATGGGACGGGGGTCTGTGTCTGTGATTCCCCCACACACGGTGATGGGACGGGGGTCTGTGTCTGTGATTCCCCCACACACGGTGATGGGACGGGGGTCTGTGTCTGTGATTCCCCCACACGGCGATGGGACGGGGGTCTGTGTCTGTGATTCCCCCACACACGGTGATGGGACGGGGGTCTGTGTCTGTGATTCCCACACACACGGTGATGGGACGGGGGTCTGTGTCTGTGATTCCCACACACACGGTGATGGGACGGGGGTCTGTGTCTGTGATTCCCACACACACGGTGATGGGACGGGGGTCTGTGTCTGTGATTCCCACACACACGGTGATGGGACGGGGGTCTGTGTCTGTGATTCCCACACACACGGTGATGGGACGGGGGTCTGTGTCTGTGATTCCCCCACACACGGTGATGGGACGGGGGTCTGTGTCTGTGATTCCCCCACACACGGTGATGGGATTGATAGAAATTCACTCTTGGGATGTGGGCGTCGCTGGTGAGGCCGGCATTTATTGCTCATCCCTAATTGCCCTTGAGAAGGTGGTGATGAGCCGCCTTGAACCGCTGCAGTCCGTGTGGTGAAGGTTCTCCCACAGTGCTGTTAGGAAGGGAGTTCCAGGATTTTGACCCAGCGACGATGAAGGAACGGCGATATATTTCCAAGTCGGGATGGTGTGTAACTTGGAGGGGAACGTGCAGGTGGTGTTGTTCCCATGTGCCTGCTGCTCTTGTCCTTGTCTGCAATTCCCCCACACGGGTTAGATACAGAGTAAAGCTCCCTCCACACTGTCCCATCAAACACTCCCAGGGCAGGTACAGCACGGGTTAGATACAGAGTAAAGCTCCCTCTACACTGTCCCATCAAACACACCCAGGACAGGTACAGCACGGGTTAGATACAGAGTAAAGCTCCCTCTACACTGGCAGACTGCCACATGGGTCTCCCACATGGCAGACTGGTCAAAAAAGTAAAAGCCCATGGGATCCAAGGGAAAGTGGCAAATTGGATCCAAAATTGGCTCAGTGGCAGGAAGCAAAGGGTAATGGTCGATGGGTGTTTTTGTGACTGGAAGGCTGTTTCCAATGGGGTTCCGCAGGGCTCAGTACTAGCACCCTTGCGTTTGTGGAATATATTAATATTTTGGACTTAAATGTAGGGGGCATGATTAGGAAGTTTGCAGATGATCAAAAATTGGCCGTGTGGTTGATAGTGAGGAGGAAAGCTGTAGACTGCAGGAAGATATCAATGGACTGGTCAGGTGGGCAGAAAAGTGGTAAATGGAGTTCAATCCGGAGAAGTGTGAGGTAATGCATTTGGGGAGGGCAAACAAGGCAAGGGAATACACAATAAATGGGAGGATACTGAGAGGTGTAGAGGAAGTGAGGGACCTTGGAGTGCATGTCCACAGATCCCTGAAGGTAGCAGGACAGGTAGATAAGGTGGTTAAAAAGGCATATGGGATACTTCACTTTATTAGCTGAGGCATGGAATATAAGAGCAGGGAGGTTATGCTGGAACTGCATAAAACACTAGTTAGGCCACAGCTTGAGTACTGTGTACAGTTCTGGTCACCACATCACAGGAAGGATGTGATTGCACTAGAGAGGGTGCAGAGGAGATTTACGAGGATGTTGCCAGGACTGGAGAATTTTAGCCATGAGGAAAGATTGGATAGGCTGGGGTTGTTTTCTTTGGAACAGAGGAGGCTGAGGGGAGATTTAATTGAGGTGTATAAAATTATGAGGGGCCGAGATAGAGTGGATAGGAAGGACCTATTTCCTTTAGCAGAGGGATCAATAACCAGGGAGCATAGATTTAAAGTGATTGGTAGAAGGATTAGAGGGGAGTTGAGGAGAATTTTTTTCACCCAGAGGGTGGTGAGGGTCTGGAACTCACTGCCTGAGAGGGTGGGAGAGGCAGAAACCCTCAACTCATTTAAAAAGTACCTGGATGTGCACCTGAAGGGCCGTGACCTGCAGGACTACGGACCAAGTGCTGGAAAGTGGGATTAGGTTGGATAGCTCTTTTTCGGCCGGCACGGACACGATGGGCCGAATGGCCTCCTTCTGTGCCATAACTTTCTGTGATTCTATGATACGCTGTCCCATCAAACACTCTGAGCAGGAACTGCATGGGTTAGATACAGAGTAAAGCTCATACTACGCTGACCCAGCAAATATCTTTGATAAGGTACCGCACAGTGGGCACATGACTAAGGTCAGAGCATGTGGACTCAGGGGTCAGGTAGCAGAATGGACAGCAAGCTGGCAACAAAACAGAAAAGAGAGTAGGGGTGAAAGATAGTTACTCAGACTGGCAAAAGATGGGAAGTGGTGTTCCACAGGGATCGGTGCTGGGACCACTGTTGTTCACCATTTACATAAACGATTGGGACTCGGGAATTAGAAGTACAATTTCAAAATTTGCAGACGACATCAAATTGGGGGGTATAGTTAATACCGAGGAGGACTGCGACAAAATACAGGAAGACATTAATAAACTTGCAGAATGGGTGTGTAATTGGCAAATGAATTTTAATATATATAAGTGTAAGGAGGTGCATTTTGGTGAAGAATAAGAGGGGCCACATACTGCTTGGATAATAAGAGTCTAAATGGGGTAGAGGAGCAGAGGGATCTGGAGTACAGATACACAAATCACTAAAAGTAGTGACGCAGGTTAAAAAGGCCATAAAAAAGCAAACCAAGCACTGGGGTTCATTTCTAGAATTGAAAAGCAGAGAAGATATGTTAAACTTGTATAGAACTTTGGTTAGACCACACTTGAAATACTGTGAACAGTTCTGGTCTCCATATTATAGAAAGGATATAGAGGCACTGGAGAAGGTGCAAAAAAGATTTACTAGGATGATACCAGAACTGAGGTTATACTTATCAGGAAAGATTGAACAGGCTGGGGCTCTTTTCTCTGGAAAAGAGAAGACTGAGGGGTGACCTGATAGAGGTCTTTAAGATTATGAAAGGTTTGATAGGGTAGATGTGGAGAAGATGTTTCCACTTGTGGGGGAGACCAGGACTAGGGGCCATAAATATAAGGTAGTCACTAATAAATCCAATAGGGAATTCAGGAGCAACTTCTATACCAGAGAGTGGTGAGAATGTGGAACTCGCTCCCACAAGGAGTAGTTGAGGTGAATAACATAGATGGGTTTAAGGGGAAGATGGATAAACACATGAGGGAGAAAGGAATAGAAGATTATGCTGATGGGGTGAGATGAAGTAGGGAGGGAGGAGACTCGTGTGGAGCATAAACACCGGCATAGACCTGTTGGGCCGAATGGCCTGTTTCTGTGCTGTACATTCCATGCGATTAATGTAAATTCTCCCAGGGCAGGTACAGCACGGGTTAGATACAGAGTAAAGCTCCCTCTACACTGTCCCATCAAACACTCCCAGGGCAGGTACAGCACGGGTTAGATACAGAGTAAAGCTCCCTCCACACTGTCCCATCAAACACTCCCAGGGCAGGGACAGCACGGGTTAGATACAGAGTAAAGCTCCCTCTACACTGTCCCATCAAACACTCCCAGGGCAGGTACAGCACGGGTTAGATACAGAGTAAAGCTCCCTCTACACTGTCCCATCAAACACTCTCAGGGCAGGGACAGCACGGGTTAGATACAGAGTAAAGCTCCCTCTGCGCTGCCCTAGCAATGTGTCTCAATCCAGTCTAAGAGCTCTCCCTGCTGCCCCAGTGTGTCTGTTGTTCGCTCCTCACTCCCTGCTCTCTCTGGACCAGGTTGCTAATTAAGGGTCAGTTTTGTTGTGTGGAACCACATGGACCTTGAGGTTGGCCCAGACGCAGTTGATGCCCCATCCCGAGAGCCGGTGGGGAAAACTCTGGGACCCAGTGTCTGAGCCGCGACCACAGCACAGGCTAAACCATGTCCTGAAGAGCAGTGGAGACCTTACTATCGGCCCTACCTAACAGGTGTGTGGAGCAAGCTGTCCTTCTGACAGAACAAGGGTGCCGCACTAATAGAGTAAGTACCCTGTGTGACTCCCAACTCCTTGTTACTCGAGCGGTGTCAGCGCTGCTGAAGCCTGTTCCAGCTCCCGGCCTGGTGTGTTCTGCGGTCACAGCACTCGATCGTTTTCTGACGCATCCAGCAGAACAATAACTGGTGTGGGGTGCTGCCTTGCACCGAGTGTGCGATGTTCGGGGAACTTGTTCAGTTTGCGGGGGGCTCGTTCCCTTGGAAAGGGTGAAGGAAGTTCGTCGGGGGCGGGGGGACTGGTAGCTCGGGCGGGAAACAAGCCCCTGGTTGAAAGGAGGAGGGACTCTTCCACGGAGGAGGGTAAAACGGACAGGTCCACCCCCGGGAGATGCTGACAGGACAGTCCTTAGGGGATCAGATTGTTCAGCTGGCCGGGATATTTCTCAAACTTCCTCTCCGCTTCATCACTGAAAGCATCGCCTGGGGGGGGGGGGGGAATGAAAACAGAAAAATGAAGAAGATAATCGGCAAAAGAACCAGAGAGGAGATTTTTTTTAACGCAGCGAGTTGTTCTGATCTGGAATTCACTGCCTGAAAGGGCGGTGGAAGCAGATTCAATAATAACTTTCAAAAGGGAATTAGATAAATACTTGAAGAGGTGTAATTTGCAGGGCTGTGGGGAAAGGGCAGGGGAATGGGACTAATTGGATAGCTCTTTCAAAGAGCCGGCACAGGCACGATGGGCCGAATGGCCTTCTATCCTGCGAGTTACTATGAGTCGGTCCCATGGCTCGATAGACTCCTCCGTCTGACTTCCTGAAGCAACCTCAGACAGGCAGCGCCACAGATTACCAGATCCCAGAGAAAGTCCAGCGGCCGGGTACAGGATAATGCCTCGGATCCAGGGGCTGAGCTAGGGGGGTACACTGGGGTTATAGTCTCTGATGAGGGGGTTACGGGGTGATCTGATGGATGGGGCTGAGCTAGGGGGGTACACTGGGGTTATAGTCTCTGGAGGTGAGGGGGGTCTCTAACCTCTCTCCTCTATCACTCCATCTCTAAACTATCCTTGTTCTGAGCTATTGTCACCTCCCAACTCTGGGCCCATCCCTGGAGCCAAATATCATTTCACTCTGACCAAATTCACAATGACATCCAACGGAAGGGTCCAATTTATGAAGTGGGGAACTGCACCACTTTAGCAGAAATGTCAAATCTGTCGAGGCAGGATTTTGGACACCCCCTGGACACGTGATGGGTGGGGCACCCGCCAGTATACCTCACCCCTGCCAGTACACCTCCCCCCGCCAGTATACCTCACCCCCGCCAGTATACCTCACCCCCGCCAGTATACCTCACCCCCGCCAGTATACCTCACCCCCGCCAGTACACCTCCCCCCGCCAGTATACCTCACCCCCGACAGTACACCTCCCCCCGCCAGTACACCTCCCCCCGCCAGTAGACCTCACCCCCGCCAGTACACCTCCCCCTGCCAGTATACCTCACCCCCGCCAGTGTACCTCACCCCACAGTGTACCTCGCCCCTCCAGTGTACCTCCCCCACCAGTACACCTCCCCCCGCCAGTATACCACCCCCACAGTAAACCTCCCCCTGCAGTATACCACTCCCGCCAGTATACTACTATAACAGGCAAAAGGATATTGTCTTTATCCACCACATTCAATAACGGGCCCATTTCTAAAGTCTCTCCTCTGCTGCTAAAGACACCTTTACCCCTTACCCTTCAACAGCCCCCAAACCTCCTTTGGTACGTCACTAAGGCGTGCGAGCCTTGACATGATATTCAACTATGGCGGGCCTCACAGACAAGCCGAATCCAGTCCTCCACTCACGCCCTTCACAGCTGGAGTCACTGAGCGCTGAGGGCAAGTGTAGTGAACAACCTCTGCCCTGTGGGGATCAAAGCTTGGGCTGAATTCGGAGCGTTAACAATGTCCATCAGCTCGAGGGGGAAGGAGGTTAACTATCGTCCCATTGGAAGATGTGCATGACCAATGGGATTACATTTTAGATAGGATCACGTGTCCAATGGGATCTAGTTTTGGAGGGAAGGAATTACCGATGTGACAGTTGTGCATCCAAATCCGGTGTCCATCGTATTTACAATTACATTTCATGGCATTGTTCGTGAAGTCACTCTCTGATACCTCATGGTTAGGGTTAATCACAACCTGTCAAAACAAAGCCAACCATCAGTATCAATTATCACTACAGTGAAAGGACAGTGTCTGACCCACTGTCCCCCAGTGTGAAAGGACAGTGTCTGACCCACTGTCCCAGAGTGTGAAAGGACAGTGTCTGACACGCTGTCCCAGAGTGTGAAAGGACAGTGTCTGACCCACTGTCCCAGAGTGTGAAAGGACAGTGTCTGACCCACTGTCCCAGAGTGTGAAAGGACAGTGTCTGACCCACTGTCACCCAGTGTGAAAGGACAGTGTCTGACCCACTGTCCCAGAGTGTGAAAGGACAGTGTCTGACCCACTGTCCCCCAGTGTGAAAGGACAGTGTCTGACCCACTGTCCCAGAGTGTGAAAGGACAGTGTCTGACCCACTGTCCCCCAGTGTGAAAGGACAGTGTCTGACCCACTGTCCCAGAGTGTGAAAGGACAGTGTCTGACCCACTGTCCCAGAGTGTGAAAGGACAGTGTCTGACCCACTGTCCCAGAGTGTGAAAGGACAGTGTCTGACCCACTGTCCCAGAGTGTGAAAGGACAGTGTCTGACCCACTGTCCCAGAGTGTGAAAGGACAGTGTCTGACCCACTGTCCCCCAGTGTGAAAGGACAGCGTCTGACTCACTGTCCCAGAGTGTGAAAGAACAGTGTCTGACCCACTGTCCCAGAGTGTGAAAGGACAGTGTCTGACCCACTGTCCCAGAGTGTGAAAGGACAGTGTCTGACCCACTGTCCCAGAATGTGAAAGGACAGTGTCTGACCCACTGTCCCCCAGTGTCTGACCCACTGTCCCAGAATGTGAAAGGACAGTGTCTGACCCACTGTCCCAGAGTGTGAAAGGACAGTGTCTGACCCACTGTCCCACAGTGTGAAAGGACAGTGTCTGACCCACTGTCCCACAGTGTGAAAGGTCAGTGTCTGACCCACAGTCCCAGAGTGTGAAAGGACAGTGTCTGACCCACTGTCCCAGAGTGTGAAAGGACAGTGTCTGACCCACTGTCCCAGAGTGTGAAAGGACAGTGTCTGACCCACTGTCCCAGAGTGTGAAAGGACAGTGTCTGACCCACTGTCCCAGAGTGTGAAAGGACAGTGTCTGACCCACTGTCCCAGAGTGTGAAAGGACAGTGTCTGACCCACTGTCCCAGAGTGTGAAAGGACAGTGTCTGACCCACTGTCCCAGAGTGTGAAAGGACAGTGTCTGACCCACTGTCCCAGAGTGTGAAAGGTCAGTGTCTGACCTACTGTCCCAGAGTGTGAAAGGACAGTGTCTGACCCACTGTCCCAGAGTGTGAAAGGACAGTGTCTGACCCACTGTCCCAGAGTGTGAAAGGACAGTGTCTGACCCACTGTCCCAGAGTGTGAAAGGACAGTGTCTGACCCACTGTCCCAGAGTGTGAAAGGACAGTGTCTGACCCACTGTCCCACAGTGTGAAAGGTCAGTGTCTGACCTACTGTCCCAGAGTGTGAAAGGACAGTGTCTGACCCACTGTCCCAGAGTGTGAAAGGACAGTGTCTGACCCACTGTCCCAGAGTGTGAAAGGACAGTGTCTGACCCACTGTCCCAGAGTGTGAAAGGACAGTGTCTGACCCACCGTCCCAGAGTGTGAAAGGACAGTGTCTGACCCACTGTCCCAGAGTGTGAAAGGACAGTGTCTGACCCACTGTGCCAGAGTGTGAAAGGACAGTGTCTGACCCACTGTCCCAGAGTGTGAAAGGACAGTGTCTGACCCACTGTCCCAGTGATGTCCCATTAACACTCCCCTCTTGCCGTTGCCTGTTTTACCTGCATGATGTAGTTTCCAGGTTTGATGTCGGTGATGTCAATCCATTGACAGTCAATGTCATGACGATAAGAGTCCCAACAGCCCACAGTGATGCCCTGCTCTCCAAAGTTCGCACACTCGTACCTCTTGTGTACATCTGATGGTGACAGAGGGAAGGTGAGACACACAATCAGGGACATTTTCCAATTCGTGCATCCTGACCGTCGATGGCCCAATTGTTGCTGTGGGTGGGTTTAGATCCAATAGTCTCTCGTAATAGACGGTCACCAGTCGATCAGTTTGGGATCTAATAGTCTCTCCTATGGACAGTCACCAGTCGATCAGTTTGGGATCTAATAGTCTCTCCTATAGACAGTCACCGGTCGATCAGTTTAGGATCTAATAGTCTCTCCTATAGACAGTCACCAGTCGATCAGTTTGGGATCGAAGAGTCTCTCCTACAGACGGTCACCGGTCGATCAGTTTGGGATCGAAGAGTCTCTCCTACAGACGGTCACCGGTCGATCAGTTTGGGATCTAATAGTCTCTCCGAAAGACAGTCAGCAGTCGATCAGTTTGAGATATAATAGTCTCTCCTATCGACAGTCACCAGTCGATCAGTTTGGGATCTCATAATCTCTCCTATAGACAGTCACCGGTCGATCAGTTTGGGATCTAATAGTCTCTCCTATAGACAGTCACCGGTCGATCAGTTTGGGATCTCATAGTCTCTCCTATAGACGGTCACCAGTCGATCAGTTTGAGATCTAATAGTCTCTCCTATAGACAGTCACCGGTCGATCAGTTTGGGATCTAATAGTCTCTCCTATAGACAGTCACCGGTCGATCAGTTTGAGATCTAATAGTCTCTCCTATAGACAGTCACCGGTCGATCAGTTTGGGATCTAATAGTCTCTCCAATAGATGGTCACCTGTCGATCAGTTTGGGATCTAATAGTCTCTCCTATAGACAGTCACCGGTCGATCAGTTTGGGATCTAATAGTCTCTCCGATAGACAGGCAGCAGTCGATCAGTTTGAGATCTAATAGTCTCTCCTATCGACAGTCACCAGTCGATCAGTTTGAGATCTAATAGTCTCTCCAATAGACAGTCACCGGTCGACCAGTTTGGGATCTAATCGTCTCTCCTACAGACGGTCACTGGTCAATCAGTTTGGGATCTAATAGTCTCTCCTATAGACAGTCACCAGTCGATCAGTTTGGGATCTAATAGTCTCTCCGACAGACAGTCACCAGTCGATCAGTTTGGGATCTAATAGTCTCTCCTATAGACAGTCACCGGTCGATCAGTTTGGGATCTAATAGTCTCTCCTATAGACGGTCACCGGTCGATCAGTTTGGGATCTAATAGTCTCTCCTATAGACATTCACCAGTCGATCAGTTTGGGATCTAATAGTCTCTCCTATAGACGGTCACCGGTCGATCAGTTTGGGATCTAATAGTCTCTCCTATAGACAGTCACCTGTCGATCAGTTTGGGATCTAATAGTCTCTCCTATAGACAGTCACCGGTCGATCAGTTTGGGATCTAATAGTCTGTCCTATAGACAGTCACCGGTCGATCAGTTTGGGATCTAATAGTCTCTCCTATAGACAGTCACCGGTCGATCAGTTTGGGATCTAATAGTCTCTCCTATAGACGGTCACCGGTCGATCAGTTTGGGATCTAATAGTCTCTCCTATAGACAGTCACCGGTCGATTAGTTTGGGATCTAATAGTCTCTCCTATAGACAGACACCGGTCGATCAGTTTGGGATCTAATAGTCTCTCCTATAGACAGTCACCAGTCGATCAGTTTGGGATCTAATAGTCTCTCCTACAGACAGTCACCGGTCGATCAGTTTAGGATCTAATAGTCTCTCCTATAGACGGTCACCAGTCGATCAGTTTGGGATCTAATAGTCTCTCCTATAGACGGTCACCGGCCGATCAGTTTGAGATCTAATAGTTTCTCCTATAGACGGTCACCGGTCGATCAGTTTGGGATCTAATAGTCTCTCCTATAGACAGTCACCTGTCGATCAGTTTGGGATCTAATAGTCTCTCCTATAGACAGTCACCGGTCGATCAGTTTGGGATCTAATAGTCTCTCCTATAGACAGTCACCTGTCGATCAGTTTGGGATCTAATAGTCTCTCCTATGGACAGTCACCTGTCGATCAGTTTGGGATCTAATAGTCTCTCCTATAGACAGTCACCGGTCGATCAGTTTGGGATCTAATAGTCTCTCCTATAGACAGTCACCGGTCGATCAGTTTGGGATCTAATAGTCTCTCCTGTAGACGGTCACTGGTCGATCAGTTTGAGATCTAATAGTCTCTCCTATAGACAGTCACCGGTCGATCAGTTTGGGATCTAATAGTCTCTCCTATAGACGGTCACCGGTCGATCAGTTTGGGATCTAATAGTCTCTCCTATAGACAGTCACCGGTCGATCAGTTTGGGATCTAATAGTCTCTCCTATAGACAGTCACCGGTCGATCAGTTTGGGATCTAATAGTCTCTCCTATAGACAGTCACCGATCGATCAGTTTGGGATCTAATAGTCTCTCCTATAGACAGTCACCGGTCGATCAGTTTGGGATCTAATAGTCTCTCCTATAGACGGTCACCAGTCGATCAGTTTGGGATCTAATAGTCTCTCCTATAGACAGTCACCGGTCGATCAGTTTGGGATCTAATAGTCACTCCTATAGACGGTCACCAGTCGATCAGTTTGGGATCTAATAGTCACTCCTATAGACGGTCACCGGTCGATCAGTTTGGGATCTAATAGTCTCTGCTATAGACAGTCACCGGTCGATCAGTTTGGGATCTAATAGTCACTCCTATAGACGGTCACCAGTCGATCAGTTTGGGATCTAATAGTCTCTCCTATAGACAGTCACCAGTCGATTAGTTTGGGATCTAATAGTCTCTCCTATGGACAGTCACCGGTCGATCAGTTTGGGATCTAATAGTCTCTCCTATAGACAGTCACCGGTCGATCAGTTTGGGATCTAATAGTCTCTCCTATAGACAGTCACCAGTCGATGAGTTTGGGATCTAATAGTCTCTCCTATAGACAGTCACCGGTCGATCAGTTTGGGATCTAATAGTCTCTCCTATAGACAGTCACCGGTCGATCAGTTTGGGATCTAATAGTCTCTCCTATAGACAGTCACCGGTCGATCAGTTTGGGATCTAATAGTCTCTCCTATAGACGGTCACCGGTCGATCAGTTTGGGATCTAATAGTCTCTCCTATAGACGGTCACCGGTCGATCAGATTGGGATCTAATAGTCTCTCCTATAGACGGTCACCAGTCGATCAGTTTGGGATCTAATAGTCTCTCCTATAGACAGTCACCAGTCGATTAGTTTGGGATCTAATAGTCTCTCCTATGGACAGTCACCGGTCGGTTAGTTTAGGATCTAATAGTCTCTCCTATAGACAGTCACCGGTCGATCAGTTTGGGATCTAATAGTCTCTCCGATAGACAGTCACCGGTCGATCAGTTTGGGATCTAATAGTCTCTCCTATAGACGGTCACCGGTCGATCAGATTGGGATCTAATAGTCTCTCCTATAGACGGTCACCAGTCGATCAGTTTGGGATCTAATAGTCTCTCCTATAGACAGTCACCAGTCGATTAGTTTGGGATCTAATAGTCTCTCCTATGGACAGTCACCGGTCGATTAGTTTAGGATCTAATAGTCTCTCCGAAAGACAGTCACTGGTCGATTAGTTTAGGATCTAATAGTCTCTCCTATAGACAGTCACCGGTCGATCAGTTTGGGATCTAATAGTCTCTCCTATGGACGGTCACTGGTCGATCAGTTTGGGATCTAATAGTCTCTCCTATAGACAGTCACCAGTCGATTAGTTTAGGATCTAATAGTCTCTCCTATAGACGGTCACTGGTCGATCAGTTTGGGATCTAATAGTCTCTCCTATAGACGGTCACTGGTCGATCAGTTTGGGATCTAATAGTCTCTCCAATAGACAGTCACCAGTCGATTAGTTTGGGATCGAATAGTCTCTCCTATAGACGGTCACTGGTCGATCAGTTTGGGATCTAATAGTCTCTCCTATAGACGGTCACTGGTCGATCAGTTTGGGATCTAATAGTCTCTCCTATAGACAGTCACCGGTCGATCAGTTTAGGATCTAATAGTCTCTCCTATGGACGGTCACCGGTCGATCAGATTGGGATCTAATAGTCTCTCCTATAGACGGTCACCAGTCGATCAGTTTGGGATCTAATAGTCTCTCCTATAGACAGTCACCAGTCGATTAGTTTGGGATCTAATAGTCTCTCCTATGGACAGTCACCGGTCGATTAGTTTAGGATCTAATAGTCTCTCCTATAGACTGTCACCGGTCGATCAGTTTGGGATCTAATAGTCTCTCCTATAGACAGTCACCGGTCGATCAGTTTGGGATCTAATAGTCTCTCCTATAGACGGTCACCGGTCGATCAGATTGGGATCTAATAGTCTCTCCTATAGACGGTCACCAGTCGATCAGTTTGGGATCTAATAGTCTCTCCTATAGACAGTCACCAGTCGATTAGTTTGGGATCTAATAGTCTCTCCTCTGGACAGTCACCGGTCGATTAGTTTAGGATCTAATAGTCTCTCCTATAGACAGTCACCGGTCGATTAGTTTAGGATCTAATAGTCTCTCCTATAGACGGTCACCGGTCGATCAGTTTGGGATCTAATAGTCTCTCCTATAGACGGTCACTGGTCGATCAGTTCGGGATCTAATAGTCTCTCCTATAGACAGTCACCGGTCGATCAGTTTGGGATCTAATAGTCTCTCCTATAGACAGTCACCAGTCGATTAGTTTAGGATCTAATAGTCTCTCCTATAGACGGTCACTGGTCGATCAGTTTGGGATCAAATAGTCTCTCCTATAGACGGTCACTGGTCGATCACTTTGGGATCTAATAGTCTCTCCAATAGACAGTCACCAGTCGATTAGTTTGGGATCGAATAGTCTCTCCTATAGACGGTCACTGGTCGATCAGTTTGGGATCTAATAGTCTCTCCTATAGACGGTCACTGGTCGATCAGTTTGGGATCTAATAGTCTCTCCTATAGACAGTCACCGGTCGATCAGTTTAGGATCTAATAGTCTCTCCTATAGACAGTCACCAGTCGATCAGTTTGGGATCTAATAGTCTCTCCTATAGACGGTCACCAGTCGATCAGTTTGGGATCTCATAGTCTCTCCTCTAGACAGTCACCAGTCGATCAGTTTGGGATCTAATAGTCTCTCCTATAGACAGTCACCAGTCGATTAGTTTGGGATCTAATAGTCTCTCCTATAGACGGTCACCAGTCGATCAGTTTGGGATCTAATAGTCTCTCCTATAGACAGTCACCAGTCGATCAGTTTGGGATCTAATAGTCTCTCCTATAGACAGTCACCGTTCGATCAGTTTGGGATCGAATAGTCTCTCCTATAGGCAGTCACCAGTCGATCAGTTTGGGATCTAATAGTCTCTCCTACAGACGGTCACCGGTCGATCAGTTTGGGATCTAATAGTCTCTCCTATAGACAGTCACCAGTCGATTAGTTTGGGATCTAATAGTCTCTACTATAGACAGTCACCAGTCGATTAGTTTGGGATCGAATAGTCTCTCCTATAGACGGTCACCGGTCGATCAGTTTGGGATCGAATAGTCTCTCCTATAGACGGTCACCTGTCGATCAGTTTGGGATCTAATAGTCTCTCCTACAGACGGTCACCAGTCGATCAGTTTGGGATCGAATAGTCTCTCCTATAGACGGTCACCAGTCGATCAGTTTAGGATCTAATAGTCTCTCCTATAGACGGTCACCAGTCGATCAGTTTGGGATCTAATAGTCTCTCCTATAGGCAGTCACCAGTCGATCAGTTTGGGATCCAATAGTCTCTCCAATAGGCAGTCACCAGTCGATCAGTTTGGGATCGAATAGTCTCTCCTATAGACGGTCACCAGTCGATCAGTTTAGGATCTAATAGTCTCTCCTATAGACAGTCACCAGTCGATCAGTTTGGGATCGAATAGTCTCTCCTATAGACGGTCACCAGTCGATCAGTTTGGGATCTAATAGTCTCTCCTCTAGACAGTCACCAGTCGATCAGTTTGGGATCTAATAGTCTCTCCTATAGACGGTCACCGGTCGATCAGTTTGGGATCTAATAGTCTCTCCTATAGACGGTCACCGGTCGATCAGTTTGGGATCGAATAGTCTCTCCTATAGACGGTCACCGGTCGATCAGTTTGGGATCGAATAGTCTCTCCTATAGACGGTCACCAGTCGATCAGTTTGGGATCTAATAGTCTCTCCTCCAGACAGTCACCAGTCGATCAGTTTGGGATCTAATAGTCTCTCCTATCGACAGTCACCGGTCGATCAGTTTGGGATCTAATAGTCTCTCCTATAGACAGTCACCAGTCGATCAGTTTGGGATCTAATAGTCTCTCCTATAGACAGTCAACAGTCGATCAGTTTGGGATCGAAGAGTCTCTCCTACAGACGGTCACCAGTCGATCAGTTTGGGATCTAATAGTCTCTCCTATAGACGGTCACAGATCGATCAGTTTAGGATCTAATAGTCTCTCCTATAGACGGTCACCGGTCGATCAGTTTGGGATCTAATAGTCTCTCCTATAGACGGTCACCGGTCGATCAGTTTGGGATCTAATAGTCTCTCCGATAGACAGTCACCAGTCGATCAGTTTGGGATCTAATAGTCTCTCCTATGGACAGTCACCGGTCGATCAGTTTGGGATCTAA
Organism: Heptranchias perlo; assembly: GCF_035084215.1. Taxonomy (NCBI): domain Eukaryota; kingdom Metazoa; phylum Chordata; class Chondrichthyes; order Hexanchiformes; family Hexanchidae; genus Heptranchias; species Heptranchias perlo. The sequence goes on along the minus strand of NC_090325.1, from coordinate 3,374,862 downwards.
TAGTCTCTCCTATAGACAGTCACCGGTCGATCAGTTTGGGATCTAATAGTCTCTCCTATAGACGGTCACCAGTCGATCAGTTTGGGATCTAATAGTCTCTCCACCAGACAGTCACTGGTCGATCAGTTTGGGATCCAATAGTCTCTCCTATAGACAGTCACCGGTCGATCAGTTTGGGATCTAATAGTCTCTCCTATAGACGGTCACCAGTCGATCAGTTTGGGATCTAATAGTCTCTCCTATCGACAGTCACTGGTCGATCAGTTTGGGATCTAATAGTCTCTCCTATAGACGGTCACCGGTCGATCAGTTTGGGATCTAATAGTCTCTCCTATAGACGGTCACCGGTCGATCAGTTTGGGATCTAATAGTCTCTCCTATAGACAGTCACCAGTCGATCAGATTGGGATCTAATAATCTCTCCTATAGACGGTCACCAGTCGATCTGTTTGGGATCTGATAGTCTCTCCTCCAGACAGTCACCAGTCGATCAGTTTGGGATCTAATAGTCTCTCCACCAGACAGTCACCGGTCGATCAGTTTGGGATCTAATAGTCTCTCCTATAGACGGTCACCAGTCGATCAGTTTGGGATCTAATAGTCTCTCCTCTAGACAGTCACCAGTCGATCAGTTTGGGATCTAATAGTCTCTCCTATCGACAGTCACCGGTCGATCAGTTTGGGATCTAATAGTCTCTCCTATCGACAGTCACCGGTCGATCAGTTTGGGATCTAATAGTCTCTCCTATAGACAGTCACCAGTCGATCAGTTTGGGATCTAATAGTCTCTCCTATGGACAGTCACCAGTCGATCAGTTTGGGATCGAATAGTCTCTCCTACAGACGGTCACCGGTCGATCAGTTTGGGATCTAATAGTCTCTCCTATAGACGGTCACCGGTCGATCAGTTTAGGATCTAATAGTCTCTCCTATAGACGGTCACCGGTCGATCAGTTTAGGATCTAATAGTCTCTCCTATAGACGGTCACCGGTCGATCAGTTTGGGATCTAATAGTCTCTCCGATAGACAGTCACCAGTCGATTAGTTTGGGATCTAATAGTCTCTCCTATGGACAGTCACCGGTCGATCAGTTTGGGATCTAATAGTCTCTCCTCTGGACAGTCACCAGTCGATCAGTTTGGGATCTAATAGTCTCTCCACCAGACAGTCACTGGTCGATCAGTTTGGGATCTAATAGTCTCTCCTATAGACGGTCACCGGTCGATCAGCTTGGGATCTAATAGTCTCTCCTATAGACGGTCACTGGTCGATCAGTTTGGGATCTAATAGTCTCTCCTATAGACAGTCACCGGTCGATCAGTTTGGGATCTAATAGTCTCTCCTATAGACGGTCACCAGTCGATCAGTTTGGGATCTAATAGTCTCTCCTATCGACAGTCACTGGTCGATCAGTTTGGGATCTAATAGTCTCTCCTATAGACGGTCACCGGTCGATCAGTTTGGGATCTAATAGTCTCTCCTATAGACGGTCACCGGTCGATCAGTTTGGGATCTAATAGTCTCTCCTATAGACAGTCACCAGTCGAACAGATTGGGATCTAATAGTCTCTCCTATAGACGGTCACCGGTCGATCAGTTTGGGATCTAATAGTCTCTCCTATAGACAGTCACCGGTCGATCAGTTTGGGATCTAATAGTCTCTCCTCTAGACAGTCACCGGTCGATCAGTTTGGGATCTAATAGTCTCTCCTATAGAGGGTCACTGGTCGATCAGTTTGGGATCTCATAGTCTCTCCACCAGACGGTCACCGGTCGATCAGTTTGGGATCTAATAGTCTCTCCACCAGACAGTCACCGGTCGATCAGTTTGGGATCTAATAGTCTCTCCTATAGACAGTCACCAGTCGATCAGTTTGGGATCGAATAGTCTCTCCTATAGACGGTCACCAGTCGATTAGTTTGGGATCTAATAGTCTCTCCTATGGACAGTCACCGGTCGATTAGTTTAGGATCTAATAGTCTCTCCTATAGACAGTCACCGGTCGATCAGTTTGAGATCTAATAGTCTCTCCAATAGACGGTCACCGGTCGATCAGTTTAGGATCTAATAGTCTCTCCTATAGACGGTCACCGGTCGATCAGTTTGGGATCTAGTAGTTTCTCCACCAGACAGTCACCGGTCGATCAGTTTGAGATCTAATAGTCTCTCCAATAGACGGTCACCGGTCCATCAGTTTGGGATCTAATAGTCTCTCCTATAGACAGTCACCGGTCGATCAGTTTGGGATCTAATAGTCTCTCCTATAGACAGTCACCAGTCGATCAGTTTGGGATCTAATAGTCTCTCCTATAGACAGTCACCGGTCGATCAGTTTGGGATCTAATAGTCTCTCCTATGGACAGTCACCGGTCGATCAGTTTGGGATCTAATAGTCTCTCCACCAGACAGTCACCGGTCGATCAGTTTGGGATCTAATAGTGTCTCCTATAGACAGTCACCAGTCGATCAGTTTGGGATCGAATAGTCTCTCCTATAGACGGTCACCAGTCGATCAGTTTGAGATCTAATAGTCTCTCCTATAGACGGTCACCGGTCGATCAGTTTGGGATCTAGTAGTCTCTCCACCAGACAGTCACCGGTCGATCAGTTTGAGATCTAATAGTCTCTCCAATAGACGGTCACCGGTCGATCAGTTTAGGATCTAATAGTCTCTCCTATAGACGGTCACCGGTCGATCAGTTTGGGATCTAATAGTCTCTCCTATAGACAGTCACCAGTCGATCAGTTTGGGATCTAATAGTCTCTCCAATAGACGGTCACCGGTCAATCAGTTTGAGATCTAATAGTCTCTCCTATAGACGGTCACCAGTCGATCAGTTTGGGATCTAATAGTCTCTCCTATAGACAGTCACCAGTCGATCAGTTTGGGATCTAATAGTCTCTCCTATAGACAGTCATCGGTCGATCAGTTTGGGATCTAATAGTCTCTCCTATAGACAGTCACCGGTCGATCAGTTTGGGATCTAATAGTCTCTCCGATAGACGGTCACCGGTCGATCAGTTTGGGATCTAATAGTCTCTCCTATAGACAGTCACCGGTCGATCAGTTTGGGATCTAATAGTCTCTCCTATAGACAGTCACCAGTCGATCAGTTTGGGATCTAATAGTCTCTCCTCTAGACGGTCACCAGTCCATCAGTTTGGGATCTAATAGTCTCTCCTATAGACGGTCACCGGTCGATCAGTTTGGGATCTAATAGTCTCTCCTATAGACAGTCACCGGTCGATCAGTTTGGGATCTAATAGTCTCTCCTATAGACGGTCACCGGTCGATCAGTTTGGGATCTAATAGTCTCTCCTATCGACGGTCACTGGTCGATCAGTTTGGGATCTAATAGTCTCTCCTATAGACAGTCACCGGTCGATCAGTTTGGGATCTAATAGTCTCTCCTATAGACAGTCACCGGTCGATCAGTTTGAGATCTAATAGTCTCTCCTATAGACGGTCACCGGTCGATCAGTTTGGGATCTAATCGTCTCTCCTATAGACAGTCACCAGTCGATCAGTTTGGGATCTAATAGTCTCTCCTATAGACAGTCACCGGTCGATCAGTTTGAGATCTAATAGTCTCTCCTACAGACGGTCACCGGCCGATCAGTTTGGGATCTAATAGTCTCTCCTATAGACAGTCCCGAGTCGATCAGTTTGGGATCTAAGAGTCTCTCCTGTAGACAGTCACCAGTCGATCAGTTTGGGATCTAATAGTCTCTCCTACAGACAGTCACCAGTCGATCAGTTTGGGATCTAATAGTCTCTCCTATAGACGGTCACCGGTCGATCAGTTTGGGATCTAATAGTCTCTCCTATAGACAGTCACCGGTCGATCAGTTTGGGATCTAATAGTCTCTCCTATAGACAGTCACCGGTCGATCAGTTTGGGATCTAATAGTCTCTACTATTGACGGTCATCGGTCGATCAGTTTGGGATCTAATAGTCTCTCCTGTAGACAGTCACCGGTCGATCAGTTGAGGATCTAATAGTCTCTCCTATCGACAGTCACCAGTCGATCAGATTGGGATCTAATAGTCTCTCCACCAGACAGTCACCGGTCGATCAGTTTGGGATCTAATAGTCTCTCCTATAGACGGTCACCGGTCGATCAGTTTGGGATCTAATAGTCTCTCCTATAGACAGTCACCAGTCGATCAGATTGGGATCTAATAGTCTCTCCTATAGACAGTCACCGGTCGATCAGTTTGGGATCTAATAGTCTCTCCTATAGACGGTCACCAGTCGATCAGATTGGGATCTAATAGTCTCTCCTATAGACAGTCACCAGTCGATCAGTTTGAGATCTAATAGTCTCTCCTATCGACGGTCACTGGTCGATCAGTTTGGGATCTAATAGTCTCTCCTATAGACAGTCACTGGTCGATCAGTTTGGGATCTAATAGTCCCTCCTATAGACAGTCACTGGTCGATCAGTTTGGGATCTAATAGTCTCTCCTATAGACAGTCACTGGTCGATCAGTTTGGGATCTAATAGTCTATCCTATAGACAGTCACCAGTCGATCAGTTTGAGATCTAATAGTCTCTCCTATCGACGGTCACTGGTCGATCAGTTTGGGATCTAATAGTCTCTCCTATAGACGGTCACTGGTCGATCAGTTTGGGATCTAATAGTCTCTCCTATAGACAGTCACCAGTCGATTAGTTTGAGATCTAATAGTCTCTCCTATCGACGGTCACTGGTCGATCAGTTTGGGATCTAATAGTCTCTCCTATAGACGGTCACTGGTCGATCAGTTTGGGATCTAATAGTCTCTCCTATAGACGGTCACCGGTCGATCAGTTTGGGATCTAATAGTCTCTCCTATAGACGGTCACCAGTCGATCAGTTTGGGATCTAATAGTCTCTCCTATAGACGGTCACCGGTCGATCAGTTTGGGATCTAATAGTCTCTCCTATAGACGGTCACCAGTCGATCAGTTTGGGATCTAATAGTCTCTCCTATGGACGGTCACCGGTCGATCAGTTTGGGATCTAATAGTCTCTCCTATAGACAGTCACCGGTCGATCAGTTTGGGATCTAACAGTCTCTCCTATAGACAGTCACCAGTCGATCAGTTTGGGATCTAATAGTCTCTCCTATAGACGGTCACCGGTCGATCAGTTTGGGATCTAATAGTCTCTCCTATAGACGGTCACCAGTCGATCAGTTTGGGATCTAATAGTCTCTCCTATAGACAGTCACCAGTCGATCAGTTTGGGATCTAATTGTCTCTCCTATGGACGGTCACCGGTCGATCAGTTTGGGATCTAATAGTCTCTCCTATAGACAGTCACCAGTCGATCAGTTTGGGATCTAATAGTCTCTCCTATAGACGGTCACCGGTCGATCAGTTTGGGATCTAATAGTCTCTCCTATAGACAGTCACCAGTCGATCAGATTGGGATCTAATAGTCTCTCCTATAGACAGTCACCGGTCGATCAGTTTGGGATCTAATAGTCTCTCCTATAGACGGTCACCGGTCGATCAGTTTGGGATCTAATAGTCTCTCCTATAGACAGTCACCAGTCGATCAGATTGGGATCTAATAGTCTCTCCTATCGACGGTCACTGGTCGATCAGTTTGGGATCTAATAGTCTCTCCTATAGACGGTCACTGGTCGATCAGTTTGGGATCTAATAGTCTCTCCTATAGACAGTCACCAGTCGATTAGTTTGAGATCTAATAGTCTCGCCTATCGACGGTCACTGGTCGATCAGTTTGGGATCTAATAGTCTCTCCTATAGACAGTCACTGGTCGATTAGTTTGGGATCTAATAGTCTCTCCTATGGACAGTCACCAGTCGATCAGATTGGGATCTAATAGTCTCTCCTATAGACAGTCACCGGTCGATCAGTTTGGGATCTAATAGTCTCTCCTATAGACGGTCACCAGTCGATTAGTTTGGGATCTAATAGTCTCTCCTATAGACGGTCACCGGTCGATCAGTTTGGGATCTAATAGTCTCTCCTATAGACGGTCACCAGTCGATCAGTTTGGGATCTAATAGTCTCTCCTATTGACGGCCACCAGTCGATCAGTTTGGGATCTAATAGTCTCTCCTATAGACAGTCACCGGTCGATCAGTTTGGGATCTAATAGTCTCTCCTATAGACGGCCACCAGTCGATCAGTTTGGGATCTAATAGTCTCTCCTCTGGACGGGTCACTGGTCAGTCAGTTTGGGATCTACTAGTCTCTCCTATGGACGGGTCACTGGTCAGTCAGTTTGGGATCTACTAGTCTCTTCCATAGACGGTCACCGGTCGATCAGTTTTGGATGGAGACTCGCCAACACTTTGTTAAATTGGATGATTGGGCAGTTGTTGGTGTCGGGCTGCGGCCCACAGCTCAGTGAAGAAGGCCCCTACGGAGAGGCAACCAATGCCTCGTGTGAGGATACAATGCCTTCTGTCCTCTGGGGTGGATGACTGATGTCTGTGGAGGGACGCAGACCAGTGACGGATAATGGAGATGGGACATGGACAAATGTTCCGGCATTTTGTTTGATTATCTTTGAGGATTAGAGAGTATTAATACAGGAGCTTGAAAGAAGGACATTAAATTGGTCCATGATAGGGGAGAGTGTACATGGGCTGTAGGAAGGAGATTCAATGGGTGGGGAGAGTCCATGATAGGGGAGAGTGTACATGGGCTGTGGGAGGGGATTAAATGGGTGGGGAGAGTCCATGATAGGGGAGAGTGTCCATGGACTGTGGGAGGAGATTCAATGGATGGGGAGAGTCCATGATAGGGGAAAGTGTACAGGGGCTGTGGGAGGAGATTAAATGGGTGGGGAGAGTCCATGATAGGGGAGGGTGTACATGGGCTGTGGGAGGAGATTCAATGGGTGGGGAGAGTCCATGATCGGGGAGAGTGTACATGGACTGTGGGAGGAGATTAAATGGGTGGGGAGAGTCTATGATAGGGGAGAGTGTACATGGGCTGTGGGAGGGGATTAAATGGGTGGGGAGAGTCTATGATAGGGGAGAGTGTACATGGGCTGTGGGAGGGGATTAAATGGGTGGGGAGAGTCTATGATAGGGGAGAGTGTCCATGGGCTGTGGGAGGAGATTCAATGGGTGGGGAGAGTCCATGATAGGGGAGAGTGTACATGGGCTGTGGGAGGAGATTCAATGGGTGGGGAGAGTCCATGATCGGGGAGAGTGTACATGGACTGTGGGAGGAGATTAAATGGGTGGGGAGAGTCTATGATAGGGGAGAGTGTACATGGGCTGTGGGAGGGGATTAAATGGGTGGGGAGAGTCTATGATAGGGGAGAGTGTACATGGGCTGTGGGAGGGGATTAAATGGGTGGGGAGAGTCTATGATAGGGGAGAGTGTCCATGGGCTGTGGGAGGAGATTCAATGGGTGGGGAGAGTCCATGATAGGGGAGAGTGTACATGGGCTGTGGGAGGAGATTCAATGGGTGGGGAGAGTCTGTGATCGGGGAGAGTGTACATGAGCTGTGGGAGGAGAGTCAATGGGTGGGGAGAGTCTGTGATAGGGGAGAGTGTACAGGGGCTGTGGGAGGAGATTCAATGGGTGGGGAGAGTCCATGATAGGGGAGAGTGTACAGGGGCTGTGGGAGGAGATTCAATGGGTGGGGAGAGTCTGTGATAGGGGAGAGTGTACATGGGCTGTGGGAGGAGATTCAATGGGTGGGGAGAGTCCATGATAGGGGAGGGTGTACATGGGCTGTGGGAGGAGATTCAATGGGTGGGGAGAGTCTGTGATAGGGGAGAGTGTACATGGGCTGTGGGAGGAGATTCAATGGGTGGGGAGAGTCTGTGATCGGGGAGAGTGTACATGGGCTGTGTGAAGACTGGGTGACCTTGACTGCCAAAGAAAGTCGAGATTGATCCCCTCTGGGATAATTTGACCTTGGGTCCCTGAGATGAATGGACAGTGTCTAAAGCAGAGACCTTAGGGGCTGGGTTTGAGTGCAACTTCCAGGTACGGATGGAGAGTGTCTGATTCATTGACCCATCGACCAGGACATCGGAACCGGACAGGAATTTGAGCCGGAATCCTCACTGATTTTGCCCCATGGTCTGAGGAAATTCTCTGAGACGCGGATACTTTTGTGCTCTGATGGGATAAACTCACGGCAACCAATGTCCGACTCACCAGGGAGAGGAGTCCATCGCCCCCATCTCTCCAGACTCCACTCGATCCCAGCTCTGAGAGAGTGAAAGGCATTCTCCTGACCCACTGTGTTATCCCATCCCTCATTATAAAGAGGGGAGATTCCTCACCCTCGTATTGGGAATCGTCTCAACTCCATTCTCAAAGTCAGTGTTGGAACCCACGACCTGCGATTTCCCTCCTCGGCCCGATCCGTGGATGGGTGTGACGGGATTGGGCATTCCCGTGGCCCGAGGTAATCGCCACTCAGCCCATGGAATGTCCAGGTATCAGGTGCTATTCCCCACCTGATCCCAGTGCTGTTCCCCACCGGATCCCAGTGCTATTCCCCACCGGATCCCAGTGCTATTCCCCACCGGATCCCAGTGCTATTCCCTACACTGTGGTTCCCAGGGTTATTCCTGCCAGCTCCCGATGCTAATCCCTTTTCGGAGTTCACCACTCCGGGAGCGTGCGGATGCACGGGCGAGAAGAGAGTCCAGAGTTTTCGAGGTGGAAATGACAAGATCTGCGACCTACGACCTGTGGTCATCACACCTCATTTGGACATGTCCACCCGGATTTGGGAAGTTGCCTCCGGCGGATTTGAGGCCAGGATCAGTACGGCCATACGAATAGGCAGTGTTCCGAGGATTGGGGTCCTGCCCCGGATAATGCCGGAAAACCAGCGGTAAAATAGCGTCACAATCCTGCCCAAGATGTCAATCGGCGCCCTTTGACCCTGCACCTCTACCTGACTGGCAGTGAAGGGGTTACATCTGCAATGAGTTACATCGAGTCTACAGCACAGAAATAGGCCATTCGGCCCAACTGGTCTATGCCAGTGTTTATGCTCCACACGAGCCTCCTCCCTCCCTACTTCATCTCACCCTATCAGCATATCCTTCTATTCCTTTCTCCCTCATGTGTTTATCCAGCTTCCCCTTAAACCCATCTATGCTAGTCACCTCAACTACTCCTTGTGGTAGTGAGTGCCACATTCTCACCACTCTCTGGTAAAGAAGTTTCTCCTGAATTCCCTATTGGATTTATTAGTGACTATCTTATATTTACGGCCCCTAGTCCTGGTCTCCCCCACAAGTGGAAATAGGTTTACGGTCACTCACTGTCTTCACAATCGGAGTCCTCCAGACAGAAGCTGGCCTTGTGCCCCTCTGCCACCTTGCTGCCGTTCACCGTGAGGATATCGTAATGGGTGAAGATGTCCATACTGTGGTAATGTCTGCGGGGAGAGCAAAAGGAGCTTAGACCAATCACACGATCCGTTAACCAACCTTTCATGACACTCACTGCCTGTGAGCACAGTCTGACAGCCTGCAAAGGTTAGATACAGAGTAAAGCTCCCTCTACACTGTCCCATCAAACACTCCCAGGGCAGGTACAGCACGGGTTAGATACAGAGTAAAGCTCCCTCTACACTGTCCCATCAAACACTCCCAGGGCAGGTACAGCACAGGTTAGATACAGAGTAAAGCTCCCTCTACACTGTCCCATCAAACACTCCCAGGGCAGGTACAGCACGGGTTAGATACAGAGTAAAGCTCCCTCTACACTGTCCCATCAAACACTCCCAGGGCAGGTACAGCACGGGTTAGATACAGAGTAAAGCTCCCTCTACACTGTCCCATCAAACACTCCCACCTGCCCCCCTATCCCTCTATTTCCTCCTCCCTATCAATAGTCTCTGCTTCAACCATTGGTATCTTTGTACTTTGTATATCTCTCTCAATCATTATCTTACATCTTATTATATTGTGATTAGTGTTTCCTCGATGTTCTCCCACACTTACTTCTCTTACTCTGTTCATTTCCCATCGCTAGGTCTGGCAGTGCTTCCTCCTTGTTGGGATTCTTACATATTGGGTCGAAAAGTAGTCTTGAACACATTGTAAAATCTCCATCCCCGTCTCCCCATTCACTCCCTCTCCCAGCCACTGTAAAATCTCCATCCCCGTCTCCCCATTCACTCCCTCTCCCAGCCATTGTAAAATCTCCATCCCCGTCTCCCCATTCACTCCCTCTCCCAGCCACTGTAAAATCTCCATCCCCGTCTCCCCATTCACTCCCTCTCCCAGCCATTGTAAAATCTCCATCCCCGTCTCCCCATTCACTCCCTCTCCCAGCCACTGTAAAATCTCCATCCCCGTCTCCCCATTCACTCCCTCTCCCAGCCATTGTAAAATCTCCATCCCCGTCTCCCCATTCACTCCCTCTCCCAGCCACTGTAAAATCTCCATCCCCGTCTCCCCATTCACTCCCTCTCCCAGCCATTGTAAAATCTCCATCCCCGTCTCCCCATTCACTCCCTCTCCCAGCCATTGTAAAATCTCCATCCCCGTCTCCCCATTCACTCCCTCTCCCAGCCACTGTAAAATCTCCATCCCCGTCTCCCCATTCACTCCCTCTCCCAGCCAGTTTACTTGTGGGTAATTGAATTCCCCGCTGCCCTGTCGGAGGGTCAGTACCGAGGGAGTGCTGCACTGTCGGAGGGTCAGTACCGAGGGAGTGCTGCACTGTCGGAGGGTCAGTACCGAGGGAGTGCTGCACTGTCGGAGGGTCAGTACCGAGGGAGTGCTGCACTGTCGGAGGGTCAGTACCGAGGGAGTGCTGCACTGTCGGAGGGTCAGTACCGAGGGAGTGCTGCACTGTCGGAGGGTCAGTACCGAGGGAGTGCTGCACTGTCGGAGGGTCAGTACTGAGGGAGCGCCGCTCTGATTCTGTTTTTTACTCATTTCTACGTTTAGTTACATATTTCACCCTCCACTTCCTTTGCATTATTAGTTGGTCTGTAATGTGACTGATCTACTGATCTCTCCCTGTCCTTTATCTCAATCCATATGGATTCTGTTTCTATCGGTTAATTATGTCCTTTCTTGCTCCTGCCATTATGTTACTTCTGATTAAACAAAGCTACCCCACCACCACTTCCTCCTTCCCTATCATTTGTAAATATATTATAGCCTGCAATATTTAACTGCCAATCCTGCCCTGTCTTCAGCCATGTTTCCGTTATCCTGATTACATCTGTTTCCTCACTTCTGATCACTGCCACCAATTCCCCTCTTCTGTTACTGATATTCTGTACATTGCTTTACAGATAAATTAATCGCCTCTTATTTTTCATTTTTCCTGTTTTAATACTGCCTAGAACCTTTTCTGTTCCCTGTTTATTTATGTTTTCTTTATCACTGTGTTCTTGGCCAGCTCACCGGAGAGAGCTCGCCTGTTCGACTTCAAAATAGTGTCATTCGATCTTTATATCTACCTGAGAGGGTAGACGAGGCCTCAGTTTAATGTCTCATCTGATTTTAAAATTCTCATCCTTCTTTTCAAATCCCTCTATGGCCTCGCCCCTCCCTATCTCTGTAACCTCCTCCAGCCCTACAACCCTCCGAGATCTCTGCACTCCTCCAATTCTGGCCTCTTGCACATCCTCGATTTTCATCGTTCCACCACTGGCGGCCGTGCCTTCAGCTGCCTGGACCCTGAGCTCTGGAATTCCCTCTCTAAACTTCCCCGCCTCTCTACCTCTCTCTCCTTCTTTAAAACGCTCCTTAAAACCTACCTCTTTTACCTGTCCTAATATCTCCTTATGCGGTTCAGTGTCAAATTTTGTTTGATAATCGATCCTCTGAAGCGCCTTGGGACATTTTACTACATTAAAGGTGCTACATAAATGCAAGTTGTTGTTGTTGAGAGACGGCCCCTCCGACAGTGCGGCGCTCCCTCAGTACTGACCCTCCGACAGTGCAGCGCTCCCTCGGTACTGACCCTCCGACAGTGCGGCGCTCCCTCGGTACTGACCCTCCGACAGTGCGGCGCTCCCTCGGTACTGACCCTCCGACAGTGCGGCGCTCCCTCGGTACTGACCCTCCGACAGTGCGGCGCTCCCTCGGTACTGACCCTCCGACAGTGCGGCGCTCCCTCGGTACTGACCCTCCGACAGTGCGGCGCTCCCTCGGTACTGACCCTCCGACAGTGCGGCGCTCCCTCGGTACTGACCCTCCGACAGGGTGGCGCTCCCTCGGTACTGACCCTCCGACAGTGCGGCGCTCCCTCGGTACTGACCCTCCGACAGTGCGGCGCTCCCTCGGTACTGACCCTCCGACAGCGCGGCGCTCCCTCGGTACTGACCCTCCGACAGGGCGGCGCTCCCTCAGTACTGACCCTCCGACAGTGCGGCGCTCCCTCAGTACTGACCCTCCGACAGGGCGGCGCTCCCTCAGTACTGACCCTCCGACAGCGCGGCGCTCCCTCGGTACTGACCCTCCGACAGTGCGGCGCTCCCTCAGTACGGACCCTCCGACAGTGCGGCACTCCCTCAGTACTGCACTTGGATTGCCAGCCTGAATTTTAGACTCAAGCCTCTGGAGTGGGACTTGAACACACGACCTCCTGACTCAGAGAGGAGAGTCTGCCCAGTTTCCTTCTCCACATAAGCCCCCCAGTCTAACCTCACTCTCTTGCTCACTCTCCGTGCCCTTTAATAGCAGAATCACACACTGGCTTTGTTATACAAACCCCTACGGGCCTCACTAACCCCTGGTAACCGAGGGGCCTTTATCCCCAGCTGGCAATGGTTCCCAGCTCTTACCCGTGACACTCGTGCCACACCCAGGAGTGCCGGCCGGCCTTGGGCCTGAAGTCTGCTCGGCCGATGTTGTGGATCTCGGAGGAGAAGCGGAGCAGCCTCCGGTGCCCGTACGGCCAGTTGGCATTCTTGGCAGTGCTGGAGAGGCAGTCTTCCTCGGCGGCACAGTACAACATGTGCAGGGGTCGGTCCTCGATATAAGCACTCTGCTGGACAAGGCGGGCATCCAGGATCAAGTCGGAGGCAGCTGTGGAGACACAGGGCACAAAGAGTTCAAAAGCTGGAGCACTGTGCCAGAGCAGCAGTGACAGATCCCACTGGAACACTGTGCCAGAGCAGCAGTGTCAGATCTCACTGGAACACTGTGCCAGAGCAGCAGTGACAGATCTCACTGGAACACTGTGCCAGAGCAGCAGTGACAGATCTCACTGGAACACTGTGCCAGAGCAGCAGTGACAGATTCACTGGAGCACTGTGCCAGAGTAGCAGTGACAAATCGCACTGGAGCACTGTGCCAGAGTAGCAGTGACAGATGCACTGGGGCACTGTGTCAGAGTAGCAGTGACAGATCTCACTGGAACACATGCTAGAGCAGCAGTGACTGATCGCACTGGAACACAGTGCCAGAGCAGCAGTGACAGATCACACTGGACCATAACCTGCTCCAGCTCTCAGCCAATGTCCATACACTCGCTCTCCAGCACTGGGTAGTGGGATTTGTATTGGAGTATTCCTGGGACATGCTGTGCTCGACCTGGGAATGCTCAGTGTGATCCTGGGTGCAAAGTGGGGGGACACTAACTGGAATTTGGGGGGGGGGGGCTACTCTGTACTATATCTGAGCACGATATACCTGACCTGGCAGCACTTAATGCTGAAACGAATATACAATAGGGTAATGTAGAGGGAGCTCTGTACTGTTGTACAACCCATGACATCTGATCGAAGATGGAGAAAGACTGTCTCAGGGCATAGAGTACGAGAGTTATGATCAATTTGAATAAATCAATGCTAGGGCCCAGTTAGAGTACTGGGTGAAGTTTTGGGAGCCCCGTTATAGAAAGGACATGAAACCCATTGAGAGCGTACAGCGTAGATTCACCAGGACGATGCCAGCGATGGGAAACTATCGTTATGAGGACACATTCGAGATACTGGGACTATTTACAACGGAGCAGAGAAGGCCAAGAGGAGATTTAATAGAGGTTTAAAACATTATGAAGGGGTAATGCAGAGGGGTCCCCATGTCTAGCCCACGCTGTACCTGTCCTGGGAGCACTCGATACTGATGCTGGAGATACTGCGTTCAGTTCTGGGCACCGCCCCTCAGGAAGGATATATTGGCCTTGGAGGGGGTGCAGCACAGATTCACCAGAATGATCCCGGGGCTTAAAGGGTTAAATTATAACTTAAGAAGTTAGGAAGGCAAATGGTATGTTGGCCTTTATTACAAGAGGATTTGAGTACAGGAGTAAAGATGTCTTACTGCAATTATACAGGGCCTTGGTGAGACCACACCTGGAGTATTGTGTACAATTTTGATCTCCTTACTTAAGAAAGGATATATTTGCCACAGAGGGAGTGCAACGAAGGTCCACCAGACTGATTCCTGGGATGGTGGGATTGTCGTATGAGGAGAGATTGAGTAGACTAGGCCTGTATTCTCTGGAGTTTAGAAGAATGAGAGGTGATCTCATTGAAACATACAAAATTCTTACAGGGCTCGACAGGGTAGATGCAGGGAGGATGTTTCCCCTGGCTGGGGAGTCTGGAACCAGGGGTCACAGTCCCAGGATAAGGGGTCGGCCATTTAGGACTGAGATGAGGAGAAATTTCTTCACTCTGAGGATGGTGAATCTTTGGAATTCTCTCCCCAGAGGGCTGTGGAGGCACAGTCATTGAGTACATTCAAAACAGAGATCGATAGATTTCTAGATATTAAAGGCATCAAGGGATATGGAGATGGTGCAGGAAAATGGCGTTGATGTAGAAGATGAGCCATGATCTGATTGAATGATGCAGCAGGCTCGAGGGGCCGAATGGCCTACTCCTGCTCCTATTTCTTATGTTCTTATCAACTAGGCTTGTATTCCCTTGAATATAGAAGATTAAGGGGTGATCTAATTGAGGTGTTTAAGATGATTAAAGGATTTGATAGGGTAGATAGAGAGAAACTATTTCCTCTGGTGGGGGGAGTCCAGAACAAGGGGGCATAACCTTAAAATTAGAGCTCGGCCGTTCAGGGGTGATGTCAGGAAGCATTTCTTCACACAAAGGGGAGTGGGAATCTGGAACTCTCTCCCCCAAAAAGCTGTTGAGGCTGGGCGTCAATTGAAAATTTCAAAACTGAGATTGATCGATTTTTGTTGGGTGAGGGGATTAATGGTTACGGAACCAAGGAGGGTAAATGGAGTTAAGGTGCAGATCAGCCATGATCTCATTGAACGGCGGTACAGGCTCGAGGGACTGAATGGCCTCCCCCCTGTTCCTATGAAGGTGAGCTGTCTCAGGGTAATGTAGAGGGAGCTCTGTACTGTACTTGGGCCATGCTGTACCTGAGGTGGGAGCGCTGGATATTAACGCTAGGTACAGAGCCGAGTTCTGTAGCAGTATCGCCCTCCCCCACCCTGATAACAAGATACAGAGACAGAGTAACCCTGGGGTCTCCTTACTCTCAGAACAAATCACCCCCGCTGCGAACCGTGTCCCAGTCTTCTGACATTTTATGTTGGCACCATGGTTCTGACACTGGCTCAGGGTCATCTCGTTCCCAGTGCACTTCACTCCACTCAGCACCATCTCCTTGACACCGGTGTCGGCATCCCAGTACCAGGTTTCCTTGGAAACAACAGGAGGTCAAAGGTTAGGGGGCGCTACCATTCAGCAGCGCTAGTCTCCTGCCAAACAGTCCAGTAAGAAAATGAAGACACTGAAGGGTTTAATTCAGCGGCCCTAGGGTTGGAGAATCCGAGCCAGAGGTCTGCAGTCCTGCCTCTGGCCAGCGATCCCCTTAGGTGAGTGCCGGGGTCAGAGTGTAGGCTGGATATGCCCTTAGGCACATTCTTGCACTTTGACCCCATCGGATAGGGGGTCAATTATCACAAGATCTCACCCACTCCAAGCCAACAGAGACGCAGAACGAGCCCCTGCATCCTGCACCTCCTGACTCTGGGACTGCAGCAGGTACCGGAGACAGAGATCTCTCTGTTTAATACCTTCCGCTCACCCAGTCGTCCGACTCGGCCGTTATTTCCTGGAGCCCCGACCGTCCCGTCCCCCCCACCACTAAACAGAGCCTGGAGTGAGATCCCCCGTCACACTTGGGACTGACGGAACCAAGCCAGCTCCCCCTCCCCCCCCAGCTCGGCCCAATCTCCGTGAGGACCGCCTCAACAGTCAAACCGCACAACGTATGAGGATGTGTGGCTAGGAGGTCCGCCAGCTCACTCTCTCTGCCTGAACCAATCATTCTTTGCTGTAACGTCACTGGAGGGGAGCTCGGCATTTCCCTCGTGTCTACAGCGGGCACAAGTGGTGACTGAAACGGGAAATGTTGGAAGGGGCTCCCCCGACAGCTCAGTGAGTCAATATTGGGCTCGTAAGCCTAGCGGTCTCTGGCACTGGACGAGACAACCCAGAGGCCATGAGTTCAAATCCCACCAGAGGAAGTTGTGAAAGTGAATTCAGTAATTTATGGACTGGCACCAGATAAGGACCAGGATTGTCGTAAAAACCCAACTGGATCACTAATGTCCTTCAGGGAAGGGAACCTGCCGTCCTTACCCGGTCTGGGCTACACGTGACTCCAGTCCCACACCACATGGTTGATTCAATGCCCTCAGGGCAATAGGAGATCTGCAAATATTGTAGCCTTGCCAGCGCCGCCCACAAAAAGCACAGCAGTGCCCACAGACCAGAAGGTCCCGGGTTCAATCCCTGGGCTGCATTGAGTCATCTCATCGAGGCTGAGCTCCTACAACCAGGCTCAGCACTAGTGCCCACTGCTTACTGTGTTCAGTCAGTCCTGGGCACAGGGAGCGAGCCTGTGGCTCAATGGTACATTCCCCGGTCTCAGAGTCAGGTAGGGGCAGGGTTCAATTCCCACTCTAGACAATCCCGGCGATTGGAGCTCCAGACAGTCGCGGGGAGCGGAGCTCCAGACGGTGCCGGGGAGCGGAGACCGGCGGAGCTCCAGACGGTGCCGGGGAGCGGAGACCGGAGCTCCAGACGGTGCCGGGGAGCGGAGACCGGAGCTCCAGACGGTGCCGGGGAGCGGAGACCGGAGCTTCAGACGGTGCCGGGGAGCGGAGACCGGAGCTTCAGACGGTGCCGGGGAGCGGAGACCGGAGCTTCAGACGGTCCCGGGGAGTGGAGACCGGAGCTCCAGACGGTGCCGGGGAGCGGAGACCGGAGCTTCAGACGGTGCCGGGGAGCGGAGACCGGAGCTTCAGACGGTCCCAGGGAGCGGAGACCGGAGCTTCAGACGGTCCCGGGGAGCGGAGACCGGAGCTCCAGACGGTGCCGGGGAGTGGAGACCGGAGCTCCAGACGGTCCCGGGGAGTGGAGACCGGAGCTTCAGACGGTCCCAGGGAGCGGAGACCGGAGCTTCAGACGGTCCCGGGGAGCGGAGACCGGAGCTTCAGACGGTCCCGGGGAGCGGAGACCGGAGCTTCAGACGGTGCCGGGGAGCGGAGACCGGAGCTTCAGACGGTGCCGGGGAGTGGAGACCGGAGCTCCAGACGGTGCCGGGGAGCGGAGACCGGAGCTCCAGACGGTCCCGGGGAGCGGGGAGCGGAGCTTCAGCTCTGAATTCTGGGTTGATATCCCGCGGGATACTCGAGTCTGGTGGGGGTGGGTGGCCCCCCCTCCCACTCCCCTCATTGTATGGGTTGTGGGAGCCCATAAAATCCTCCCCCGTGTAGGACTAACCCCCCTATGGGCTGGAGTCTTCCCTTGGAGAACAGTGTGAAGGAGTGGAAGGATTAACAGCCTGACAGGCCGTGAGGTGCAGTCAGACTGCGAGTCCTATGGGATCAGAAATCGGTGGGGGTTTGGGGAATGAATAATTAATCTCTCTCCTCTATCGCACATGTCCATTACACCACTCCAAGGAGCACTCTGCCCACTGCGCTGGGTTTAAGAAGCCCCTGGGTTGTACGTACCGTGACTGCGTGCAGGGAGTAACCCAGGCCTAGCTGGCGACACACAACCATCGCCTCATTCGTCGTCCACCTGTCACTGCATATTATCCCCCACTTTTTGCGATGCAGAATTTCCACACGCCCTTCGTATGTCGTTCTCCCACCGACTATCCGGATCTGTGAAAAGTTCTAACCAATGTCAGCATGCAGATCCCCGACTGAACTCTGCACCCTCCTCTCTCTCTTTCCATCCATCGCTCACTCTCCTTCACTCTTTCTCTCTCTCACTCCCTCTCTCTCTCTCTCACTCACTCTCCCTATCTCTCTCTCTCTCTCTCTCTCACTCACACTCCTATCTCTCTCTCTCTCTCTCTCTCTCACACTCCCTATCTCTCTCTCTCTCTCTCACTCACACTCCCTATCTCTCTCTCTCTCTCTCTCTCTCACTCACACTCCCTATCTCTCTCTCTCTCTGTCACTCACACTCCCTATCTCTCTCTCTCTCTCTCACTCACACTCCCTATCTCTCTCTCTCTCTCACTCACACTCCCTATCTCCCTCTCTCTCTCTCTCTCACACTCCCTATCTCTCTCTCTCTCTCTCTCTCACTCACACTCCCTATCTCTCTCTCTCTCTCTCACACTCCCTATCTCTCTCTCTCTCTCTCTCTCTCACTCACACTCCCTCTCTCTCTCTCTCTCACTCTCACTCCCTATCTCTCTCTCTCTCTCACACTACCTCTCTCTCTCTCTCTCTCACTCACACTCCCTATCTCTCTCTCTCTCACTCACACACTCTCCTATCTCTCTCTCTCTCACTCACACTCCCTATCTCTCTCTCTCTCTCACTCACACTCACTATCTCTCTCTCTCTCACTCACACTCCCTATCTCTCTCTCTCTCACACTCCCTATCTCTCTCTCTCTCTCTCTCTCACACTCCCTATCTCTCTCTCTCTCTCTCTCACTCCCTATCTCTCTCTCTCTCTCTCTCACTCACTCTCCTATCTCTCTCTCTCTCACACTCCCTATCTCTCTCTCTCTCTCTCACTCCCTCTCTCTCTCTCTCTCTCACTCCACTCTCTCTCTCTCTCTCTCACTCACACCTCTCTCTCTCTCTCTCTCTCACTCACTCACACTCCCTATCTCTCTCTCTCTCACTCACACTCCCTATCTCTCTCTCTCTCACTCACACTCCCTATCTCTCTCTCTCTCACTCACACTCCTATCTCTCTCTCTCTCTCTCACACTCCCTATCTCTCTCTCTCTCTCTCTCTCACTCACACTCCCTCTCTCTCTCTCTCTCTCTCACTCACACTCCCTATCTCTCTCTCTCTCTCTCACTCACACTCCCTATCTCTCTCTCTCTCACTCACACTCCCTATCTCTCTCTCTCTCACTCACACTCCCTATCTCTCTCTCTCTCACTCACACTCCCTATCTCTCTCTCTCTCACTCACACTCCCTATCTCTCTCTCTCTCACTCACACTCCCTATCTCTCTCTCTCTCTCACTCACACTCCCTATCTCTCTCTCTCTCACTCACACTCCCTATCTCTCTCTCTCTCTCACTCACACTCCCTATCTCTCTCTCTCTCACTCACACTCCCTATCTCTCTCTCTCTCACTCACACTCCCTATCTCTCTCTCTCACTCACACTCCCTATCTCTCTCTCTCTCACTCACACTCCCTATCTCTCTCTCTCTCTCTCTCTCTCACACTCCCTATCTCTCTCTCTCTCTCTCACTCACACTCCCTATCTCTCTCTCTCTCTCTCTCACACTCCCTATCTCCCTCTCTCTCTCTCACTCACACTCCCTATCTCTCTCTCTCTCACTCACACTCCCTATCTCTCTCTCTCTCACTCACACTCCCTATCTCTCTCTCTCTCACTCACACTCCCTATCTCTCTCTCTCTCACTCACACTCCCTATCTCTCTCTCTCTCACTCACACTCCCTATCTCTCTCTCTCTCTCACACTCCCTATCTCTCTCTCTCTCTCACTCACACTCCCTATCTCTCTCTCTCTCTCACTCACACTCCTATCTCTCTCTCTCTCACTCACACTCCCTATCTCTCTCTCTCTCTCTCACACTCCCTATCTCTCTCTCTCTCTCTCTCACACTCCCTATCTCTCTCTCTCTCTCTCTCACACTCCCTATCTCTCTCTCTCTCTCTCACACTCCCTATCTCTCTCTCTCTCTCTCTCTCACACTCCCTATCTCTCTCTCTCTCTCTCTCTCACTCCCTATCTCTCTCTCTCTCTCACACTACCTCTCTCTCTCTCTCTCTCTCACTCACACTCCCTATCTCTCTCTCTCTCACTCACACTCCCTATCTCTCTCTCTCTCTCACTCACACTCCCTATCTCTCTCTCTCTCTCACTCACACTCCCTATCTCTCTCTCTCTCACTCACACTCCCTATCTCTCTCTCTCTCTCTCACACTCCCTATCTCTCTCTCTCTCTCTCTCTCTCTCACACTCCCTATCTCTCTCTCTCTCTCTCTCACTCACACTCCCTATCTTCTCTCTCTCTCTCTCACACTCCCTATCTCCTCTCTCTCTCTCACTCACACTCCCTATCTCTCTCTCTCTCTCACTCACACTCCCTATCTCTCTCTCTCTCACTCACACTCCCTATCTCTCTCTCTCTCTCTCACACTCCCTATCTCTCTCTCTCTCACTCACACTCCCTATCTCTCTCTCTCTCACTCACACTCCCTATCTCTCTCTCTCTCTCACTCACACTCCCTATCTCTCTCTCTCTCTCACTCACACTCCCTATCTCTCTA